>NC_066342.1:9695310-9765273 GCF_022539315.1 Serinus canaria | reverse complement strand
GTGCAAGGAAATCTAGAATTTTGAAGAGAAGTGACGCGACTCCACTTGAGGTTTTCAATGGAAAAGAAGAATGACGACGTCCTACATTCACAGCACTGCTTACAGTAATATTGCAGCGAGTTTCCAGGAACTTAGGTTCTGGAAGCAAGCCGCCATGATCGTATAGAAGTCTAAAAAGTTTCCATTTGGCCGCTTTTCCTGAAAAATAGCTAATATGTCTCAAAGTTGCGCTGAATCTTGTTGTAGAGACACTTCTTTTGAGGTCTGAACTCCTTGCCGGACTTCTGTATCTAAGAATCAGATACAGCAAACCTATGTTTCATTATATGCTGTAAGAATTTGGTTCTAATCTAGAAGAGCAAGAAAAGGTTGCGATATTAATAAAAGCTAAAGAATCTGCTAAGAAAGCAAATAATGGACTGCTTTTTTTAAACAGACTGGAGTAGAGAATTAGTCTTTTGAATGGGTTCTTTTTTGCTTCTAAAAAGAATTTTAGAAGTGGTGGGGTAAGAAAGTGTGGATTTTTATAAGTTTGCCTTGAAAGAGGAATTACAGGGGAAACTATTGAAAAGAATTCTGCCGAAAGATGCCGGGGACCAGCACCTACCTTCGGCGAGTTGAGGTAAACCGTCTTCTGCGGCTCTTGCCGCCTACATCTTAGCGAAAAAGCTTTTCCACGCTTTCTCTCAAGAAAAAACGGTGCAAGCACAGCAAGAATCCCTCGACGTTTTTCATGAAGTTAGTCGAGTTCCTACAAGCTCCGAGACTAAAATAAAAAGTAAGATTCCCCACGGAGTGCTTCAAAGAGCTTAGAAAGATGCAAAAAAAAGTTGTCCGAGAACTTTTTCCCTTCCTATGTTAAAGTAAGTTTAAACGTCTGGAAAGTGGTTAGTTTCTGTTCTGGATCAGTTTGAGTGCTGTGCACTCAATCCCGGTGCTTGGCGCCTTCGTTTAACGCCTCTCAGCATCTGCAGAACTCTCCGTCGCCCGGAGGCGAAGAAGCGGCTTTTTCGCGCACAGAGCATTATGCCAGTCGCTGTGTGCTCCGAACCTCGGCTTCTGCCGAAAGACGCCGGGGATCGGCACCTATCTTCGGCGAGTTGCGGTAACCCGTCTTCTGCAGCTCTTGCCACCTACATCTTAGTGATAAAGCTTTTCCATGCTTTCTCTCAAGAATAAACTGTGCCAGCACAGCAAGAATCCCTCAGCGTTTTTCATGAAGCTAGTCGAGTTCTTATCAGCTCCGAGACTAAAAAAAAACGTAGGATTCCCCACGGAGTGCTTCAAAGAGCTTAAAAAGACGCAAAGAAAAGTTTTCCGAGAACTTTTTGCTTTCCAATGTTAAAGTAAGTTTAAACGCCTGGAAAAGGGTTAGTTTCTTTTCTGGCTCAGTTTGAGAGCTGTGCACTCAATCCCGGTGCTTTGCGCCATCGTTTAACGCGTCTCAGACTCTGCTGAGCACTCCGGGTCCCGGCAGCGAAAAAGCAGCTTTATCGCGCTCAGCATTGTGCCGGTCACGGTGCTCTCCGGTCCGCGGCTTCTGCCGAAAGGCGCCGGGGATCGGCACCTACCTTCAGCGAGTTGCAGTAACCCGTCTTCTGCGGCTCTTGCTGCCTACATCTTAGCGATAAAGCTTTTCCATGCTTTCTCTCAAGAAAAAACTGTGCCAGCACAGCAAGAATCCCCCGACGTTTTTCATGAAGCTAGTCGAGTTGCTACCAGCTCCGAGACTAAAAAAAAGTAAGATTCCCCACAGAGAGCTTCAAAGAGCTTAGAAAGATGCAAAGAAAAGTTGTCCGAGAACTTTTTCCTTTCCTATTTTAAAGTAAGTTTAAACATCTGGAAAGTGGTTAGTTTCTGTTCTGGCTCAGTTTGAGAGCTGTGCGCGCAATCCCGGTGCTTTGGGCCTTCGTTTAACGCGTCTCAGCATCTGCCGAGCTCTCCCTCGCCCAGAGGCGAAGAAGCGGATTTTTTGCGCGCAGAGCATTGTGGCGGTTGCGGTGCGCTCCAGACCGCAGCTTCTGCCGAAAGACGCCGAGGATCGGCACCTACCTTCGGCGAGTTGCGGTAACACGTCTTCTGCAGCTCTTGCCACCTACATCTTAGCGATAAAGCTTTTCCATGCTTTCTCTCAAGAAAAAACTGTGCCAGCGCAGCAAGAATCCCTCGACGTTTTTCATGAAGCTAGCCGAGTTCTTACCAGCCCCGAGACGAACAGAAAACGTAAGATTCCCCACGGAGTGCTTCAAAGAGCTTAAAAAGACGCAAAGAAAAGTTGTCCGAGAACTTTTTGCTTTCCAATGTTAAAGTAAGTTTAAACGTCTGGAAAGTGGTTAGTTCCTTTTCTGGCTCAGTTTGAGAGCTGTGCGCGCAATCCCGGTGCTTTGCGCCTTCGTTTAACACGTCACAGAATCTGCTGACCATACTGTCGCCCAGCGGCGAAGAAGCAGCTTTATCGCGCTCAGCATTGTGCCGGTCACGGTGCTCTCCGGTCCGCGGCTTTGGCCGAAAGGCGCCGGGGATCGGCACCTACCTTCAGCGAGTTTCAGTAACCCGTCTTCTGCGGCTCTTGCTGCCTACATCTTAGCGATAATGCTTTTCCATGCTTTCTCTCAAGAAAAAACTGTGCCAGCGCAACAAGAACCCCCCGACGTTTTTCATGAGGCTAGTCGAGTTGCTACCAGCTCCGAGACGAACAGAAAACGTAAGATTCCGCTCGGAGTGCTTCAAAGAGCATAGAAAGATGCAAAGAAAAGTTGTCCAATAACTTTTTCCCTTCCTATGTTATAGTAAGTTTAAACGTCTGGAAAGTGGTTAGTTTCTTTTCTGGCTCAGTTTTAGAGCTGTGCAGGCAATCCCGGTGCTTTACGCCTTCGTTTAACGTGTCTCAGCATCTGCCGAGGCTCCCTCGCCCAGAGGCGAAGAAGCGGATTTTCCGCGCTTAGAGCATTGTGCCGGTCGCGGTGCGCTCCGGACCGTGGCTTCTGCTGACAGACGCCGAGGATCGGCACCTACCTTCGGCGAGTTGCGGTAACACATCTTCTGCAGCTCTTGCAACCTACATCTTAGCGATAAAGCTTTTCCATGCTTTTTCTCAAGAAAAAACTGTGCCAGCTCAGCAAGAATCCCTCGACGTTTTTCATGAAGATAGTCGAGTTCTTACCAGCACCGAGACGAACAGAAAACGTAAGATTCCCCACGGAGTGCTTCCAAGTGCTTAAAAATACGCAAAGAAAAATTGTCCGAGAACTTTTTGCTTTCCCATGTTAAAGTAAGTTTAAACGTCAGGAAAGTGGTTAGTTTCTTTTCTGGCTCAGTTCGGGAGCTGCGCTTGCATTCCCGGTGCTTTGCGCCTTAGTTTAACGCGTCTCAGAATCTGCCAAGCTCTCCGTCGCCCGGAGGCGATGAAGACGCTTTTTCGCGCACAGAGCGTTGTGCCGGTCGCAGTGCGCTCCGGACCACGGCTTCTGCCGAAAGACGCCGGGAACCGGCACCTACCTTCGGCGAGTTGCGGTAACCCGTCTTCTGAAGCTCTTGCCACCTACATCTTAACGATAAAGCTTTTCCATGCTTTCTCTCAAGAAAAAACTGTGCCAGCACAGCAAGAATCCCTCGACGATTTTCATGAAGCTAGTCGAGTTCTTACCAGATCCGAGACTAAAAGAAAATGTAAGATTCCCCACGGAGAGGTTCAAAGAGCTTAGAAAGATGCAAAGAAAAGTTGTCCTAAAACTTTTTGCCTTCCTATGTTAAAGTAAGTTTAAACATCTGGACAGTGGTTAGTTTCTTTTCTGGCTCAGTTTGAGAGCTGTGCACTCAATCCCGGTGCTTTGCGCCTTCGTTTAACGCGTCTCAGCATCTGCTGAGCACTCCGTCGCCCGGCGGCGAAGAAGCGCTTTATCGCGCTCAGCATTGTGCCGGTCACGGTGCTCTCCGGACAGCGGCTTCTGCTGAAAGATGCCGGGAACCGGCACCTACCCTGGGCGAGTTGCAGTAACCCATCTTCTGCGGCTCTTGCCGCCTACATCTTAGCAAAAAAGCTTTTCCGCGCTTTCTCTCAAGAAAAAATTGTGCCAGCACAGCAAGAATCCCTCGACGTTTTTCATGAAGCTAGTCGAGTTCTTACCAGCTCCGTGACGAACAGAAAACATAAGATTTCCCTGGAGTGCTTCAAAGAGTTTAGAAAGATGCAAAGAAAAGTTGTCCGAGACCTTTTTGCCTTCCTTTATTAAAGTAAGTTTAAACGTCTGGAAAGTGGTTAGTTTCTGTTATGGCTCAGTTTGAGAGCTCTGCAAGCAATCCCGGTGCTTTGCGCCTTCGTTTTATGCCTCTCAGCATCTGCCGAGCTCTCCGTCTCTTGGAGGCGATGAAGAGGCTTTTTCGCGCACAGAGCATTGTGCCGGTCGCGGTGTGCTCCGAACCTCGGCTTCTGCCGAAAGACGCCGGGGATCGGCACCTATCTTCGGCGAGTTGCGGTAACCCGTCTTCTGCAGCTCTTGCCACCTACATCTTAGTGATAAAGCTTTTCCATGCTTTCTCTCAAGAATAAACTGTGCCAGCACAGCAAGAATCCCTCAGCGTTTTCATGAAGCTAGTCGAGTTCTTATCAGCTCCGAGACTAAAAAAAAACGTAGGATTCCCCACGGAGTGCTTCAAAGAGCTTAAAAAGACGCAAAGAAAAGTTTTCCGAGAACTTTTTGCTTTCCAATGTTAAAGTAAGTTTAAACGCCTGGAAAAGGGTTAGTTTCTTTTCTGGCTCAGTTTGAGAGCTGTGCACTCAATCCCGGTGCTTTGCGCCTTCGTTTAACGCGTCTCAGACTCTGCTGAGCACTCCGTTGCCCGGCAGCGAAAAAGCAGCTTTATCGCGCTCAGCATTGTGCCGGTCACGGTGCTCTCCGGTCCGCGGCTTCTGCCGAAAGGCGCCGGGGATCGGCGCCTACCTTCAGCGAGTTGCAGTAACCCGTCTTCTGCGGCTCTTGCTGCCTACATCTTAGCGATAAAGCTTTTCCATGCTTTCTCTCAAGAAAAAACTGTGCCAGCACAGCAAGAATCCCCCGACGTTTTTCATGAAGCTAGTCGAGTTGCTACCAGCTCCGAGACTAAAAAAAAGTAAGATTCCCCACAGAGAGCTTCAAAGAGCTTAGAAAGATGCAAAGAAAAGTTGTCCGAGAACTTTTTCCTTTCCTATTTTAAAGTAAGTTTAAACATCTGGAAAGTGGTTAGTTTCTGTTCTGGCTCAGTTTGAGAGCTGTGCGCGCAATCCCGGTGCTTTGGGCCTTCGTTTAACGCGTCTCAGCATCTGCCGAGCTCTCCCTCGCCCAGAGGCGAAGAAGCGGATTTTTTGCGCGCAGAGCATTGTGGCGGTTGCGGTGCGCTCCAGACCGCAGCTTCTGCCGAAAGACGCCGAGGATCGGCACCTACCTTCGGCGAGTTGCGGTAACCCGTCTTCTGCAGCTCTTGCCACCTTCATCTTTGCGAAAAAGCTTTTCCGCGCTTTCTCTCAGGAAAAAATTGTGCCAGCACAGAAAGAATCCCTCGACGTTTTTCATGAAGCTAGTCGAGTTCTTACCAGCTACGTGACGAACAGAAAACATAAGATTTCCCTGGAGTGCTTCAAAGAGTTTAGAAAGATGCAAAGAAAAGTTGTCCGAGACCTTTTTGCCTTCCTATGTTAAATTAAGTTTAAACGTCTGGAAAGCGGTTAGTTTCTGTTCTGGCTAAGTTTGAGAGCTGTGCATGCAATTCCCGTGCTTTCCGCCTTCGTTTAACGCATCTCAGCATCTGCCTAACTCTCCGTCGCCCTGGGGCGAAGAAGCGGCTTTTTCTTGCGCAGACCATTGTGCCGGTCGCGGTGCGCTTCGGACCGCGGCTTCTGCCGAAAGACGCCGGGCATCGGCACCTACCTTCTGCGAGTTGCAGTTACCCGTCTTCTGCAGCTCTTGCCGCCTTCATCTTTGCGAAAAAGCTTTTCCACGCTTTCTCTCAAGAAAAAACTGTGCCAGCACAGCAAGAATCCCTCGACGTTTTTCATGAAGTTTGTCGAGTTCTTACCAGCTCCGTGATGAACAGAAAACATAAGATTCCCCTGGAGTGCTTCAAAGAGCTTAGAAAGATGCAAAGAAAAGTTGTCCGAGACCTTTTTGCTTTCCCATGTTAAAGTAAGTTTAAACGCCTGGAATGTGGTGAGTTTCTTTTCTGGCTCAGTTTGAGAGCTGTGGACGCAATCCCGGTGCTTTGCGCCTTCGTTTAACGGGTCTCAGCATCTGCCAAGCTCTCTGTCACCCTTAGTCGAAGACTCGGCTTTTTCGCGCACAGAGCATTGTGCCGGTCGCGGTGCGTTCCGGACCGCGGCTTCTGCCGAAAGACGCCGGGGACCGCCACCTACCTTCGGCGAGTTGCGGTAACATGTCTTCTGCAGCTCTTGCCACCTACATCTTAGCGATAAAGCTTTTCCAGGCTTTCTCTCAAGAAAAAACTGTGCCAGCGCAGCAAGAATCCCTCGACGTTTTTCATGAAGCTAGCCGAGTTCTTACCAGCACTGAGACGAACAGAAAACGTAAGATTCCCCACAGAGTGCTTCAAAGAGCTTAAAAAGACGCAAAGAAAAGTTGTCCGAGAACTTTTTGCCTTTCTATGTTAAAGTAAGTTTAAACGTCTGGAAAGTGGTTAGTTTCTTTTCTGGCTCAGTTTGAGAGCTGTGCGCTCAATCCTGGTGCTTTGCGCCTTCGTTTAACGAGTCTCAGCAGTTGCCGAGCTCTCCGTCGCTTGGAGGCGATGAAGAGGCTTTTTCGCGCACAGAGCATTGTGCCGGTCGCGGTGCGCTCCGGACCGCGGCTTCTGCTGAAAGACGCCGGGAACCGGCACCGCCTTTCGGCGAGTTTCGGTAACCCGTCTTCTGCAGCTCTTGCCACCTACATCTTAGCGATAAAGCTTTTCCATGCTTTCTCTCAAGAAAAAACTGTGCCAGTGCAGCAAGAATCCCTCGACGTTTTTCATGAAGCTAGTCGAGTTCTTACCAGCACCGAGACGAACAGAAAACGTAAGATTCCCCACGGAGTGCTTCAAAGTGCTTAAAAAGACGCACAGAAAAATTGTCCGAGAACTTTTTGCTTTCCCATGTTAAAGTAAGTTTAAACGTCTGGAAATTGGTTAGTTTCTTTTCTGGCTCAGTTTGAGAGCTGTGCACTCAATCCCGGTGCTTTGCGCCTTCTTTTAACGCGTCTCAGACTCTGCTGAGCACTCCGTCGCCCGGCGGCGAAGAAGCAGCTTTATCGCGCTCAGCATTGTGCCGGTCACGGTGCTCTCCGGTCCGCGGCTTCTGCCGAAAGGCGCCGGGGATCGGCACCTACCTTCAGCGAGTTGCAGTAACCCGTCTTCTGCGGCTCTAGCTGCCTACATCTTAGCGATAAAGCTTTTCCATGCTTTCTCTCAAGAAAAAACTGTGCCAGCACAGCAAGAATCCCCCGACGTTTTCCATGAAGCTAGTCGAGTTATAACCAGCTCCGTGACGAACAGAAAACATAAGATTTCCCTGGAGTGCTTCAAAGAGTGTAGAAAGATGCAAAGAAAAGTTGTCCGAGACCTTTTTGCCTTCCTTTGTTAAAGTAAGTTTAAACGTCTGGAAAGTGGTTAGTTTCTGTTATGGCTCAGTTTGAGAGCTCTGCAAGCAATCCCGGTGCTTTGCGCCTTCGTTTTATGCGTCTCAGCATCTGCCGAGCTCTCCGTCTCTTGGAGGCGATGAAGAGGCTTTTTCGCGCACAGAGCATTGTGCCGGTCGCGGTGTGCTCCGAACCTCGGCTTCTGCCGAAAGACGCCGGGGATCGGCACCTATCTTCGGCGAGTTGCGGTAACCTGTCTTCTGCAGCTCTTGCCACCTACATCTTAGTGATAAAGCTTTTCCATGCTTTCTATCAAGAATAAACTGTGCCAGCAAAGCAAGAATCCCTCAGCGTTTTTCATGAAGCTAGTCGAGTTCTTATCAGCTCCGAGACTAAAAAACAAAGTAGGATTCCCCACGGAGTGCTTCAAAGAGCTTAAAAAGACGCAAAGAAAAGTTTTCCGAGAACTTTTTGCTTTCCAATGTTAAAGTAAGTTTAAACGTCTGGAAAGTGGTTAGTTTCTTTTCTGGCTCAGTTTGAGAGCTGTGCACTCAATCCCGGTGCTTTGCGCCTTCGTTTAACGCGTCTCAGACTCTGCTGAGCACTCCGTTGCCCGGCAGCGAAGAAGCAGCTTTATCGCGCTCAGCATTGTGCCGGTCACGGTGCTCTCCGGTCCGCGGCTTCTGCCGAAAGTCGCCAGGGACCGGCACCTACCTTCGCCGAGTTGCAGTAACCCGTCTTCTGCGGCTCTTGCCTGCCTACATCTTAGCAATAAAGCTTTTCCATGCTTTCTCTCAAGAAAAAACTGTGCCAGCAAGCAAGAATCCCTCGAGGTTTTTCATGAAGCTAGTTGAGTTCTTACCAGCTCCGTGACGAACAGAAAACATAAGATTCCCCACGGAGTGCTTCAAAGAGCTTAGAAAGATGCCAAGAAAAGTTGTCCGAGAACATTTGTCCTTCTTATGTTAAAGTAAGTTTAAACGTCTGGAAAGTGGTTAGTTTCTTTTCTGGCTCAGTTTGAGAGCTGTGCGCTCAATCCCGGTGCTTTGCGCCTTCGTTTAACGCGTCTCAGCATCTGCCAGGTCTCGGTCGCCCAAAGGAGATGAAGAGGCTTTTTCGCGCACAGAGCATTGTGCCGGTCGCGGTGCGCTCCGGACCGCGGCTTCTGCTGAAAGACGCCGGGAACCGGCACCTACCTTGGGCGAGTTGCAGTAACCCGTCTTCTGCAGCTCTTGCCACCTACATCTTAGCGATAAAGCTTTTCCATGCTTTCTCTCAAGAATAAAATGTGCCAGCACAGCAAGAATCCCTCGACGTTTTTCATGAAGCTAGTCGAGTTCTTACCAGCACCGAGACGAACAGAAAACGTAAGATTCCCCACGGAGTGCTTCAACTAGCTTAAAAAGTCGCAAAGAATAGTTGTCCGAGAACTTTTTGCTTTCCAATGTTAAAGTAAGTTTAAACGTCTGGAAAGTGGTTAGTTTCTTTTCTGGCTCAGTTTGAGAGCTGTGCACTCAATCCCGGTGCTTTGCGCCTTCGTTTAAAGCGTCTCAGACTCTGCTGAGCACTCCGTCGCCCGGCGGCGAAGAAGCAGCTTTATCGCGCTCAGCATTGTGCTGGTCACGGTGCTCTCCGGTCCGCGGCTTCTGCCGAAAGGCGCCGGGGATCGGCACCTACCTTCAGCGAGTTTCAGTAACCCGTCTTCTGCAGCTCTTGCTGCCTACATCTTAGCGATAAAGCTTTTCCATGCTTTCTCTCAAGAAAAAACTGTGCCAGCACAGCAAGAATCCCCCGACGTTTTTCATGAAGCTAGTCGAGTTGCTACCAGCTCCAAGGAGAGCAGAAAACGTAAGATTCCGCTCGGAGTGCGTCAAAGAGCATTGAAAAATGCAAAGAAAAGTTGTCCGAGAACTTTTTCCTTTCCTATTTTAAAGTAAGTTTAACCACCTGGAAAGTGGTTAGTTTCTGTTCTGGCTCAGTTTGAGAGCTGTGCGCGCAATCCCGCGGCTTTGCGCCTTCGTTTAACGCGTCTCAGCATCTGCCGAGCTTTCCCTCGCCCAGAGGCGAAGAAGCGGCTTTTTCGCGCACAGAGCATTGTGCTGGTCGCTGTGCGCTCCGGCCCGCGGCTTCTGCTGAAAGACGCTGGGAACCGGCACCTACCTTGGGCGAGTTGCAGCAACCCGTCTTCTGCGGCTCTTGCCTCCTACATCTTAGCAAAAAAGCTTTTCCACTCTTTCTCTGAAGAAAAAATTGTGTAAGCACAGCAAGAACTCTCGACGTTTTTCATGAAGCTAGTCGAGTTCTTACCAGCTCCAAGACTAAAAAAAAAGTAAGAT
Source organism: Serinus canaria (assembly GCF_022539315.1). Lineage (NCBI taxonomy): Eukaryota > Metazoa > Chordata > Aves > Passeriformes > Fringillidae > Serinus > Serinus canaria. The sequence continues at coordinate 9,755,339 of NC_066342.1, read as the reverse complement.
TCCCCACTAAGTGCTTCAAAGAGCCTAGAAAGATGCAAAGAAAAGTTGTTTGAGAACTTTTTGCCTTCCTATGTTAAAGTAAGTTTAAATGTCTGGAAAGTGGTTAGTTTCTTTTCTGGCTCAGTTTGAGAGCTGTGCAGGCAATCCCTGCGCTTTGCGCCTTCGTTTAACGCGTCTCAGCATCTGCCTAACTCTCTCTCGCCCTGGGGCGAAGAAGCGGCTTTTTCGTGCGCAGAGCGTTGTGCCGGTCGCGGTGCGCTCCGGACCGCGGCTTCTGCCGAAAGACGCCGGGGATCCGCGCCTACCTTCGGCGAGTTGCGGTAAACCGTCTTCTACGGCTCTTGCCTCCTACATCTTAGCGAAAAAGCTTTTCCATGCTTTCTCTCACGAAAAAACTGTGCCAGCACAGCAAGAATCCCTCAATATTTATCATGAAGCTAGTCGAGTTCTTACCAGCTCCGTGACGAACAGAAAACATAAGATTCCCCACGGAGTGCTTCAAAGAGCTTAGAAAGATGCAAAGAAAAGTTGTCCGAGAACTTTTTGCCTTCCTATGTTAAAGTAAGTTTAAACGTCTGGAAAGTGGTTAGTTTCTTTTCTGGCTTGGTTTGAGAGCTGTGCTCTAAATTCAGGTGCTTTGCGCCTACGTTTAACGCGTCTCAGCATCTGCCGAGCTCTCCGTCTCTTGGAGGCGATGAAGAGGCTTTTTCGCGCACAGAGCATTGTGCCGATCACGGTGCGCTCCGGCCCGCGGCTTCTGCCAAAAGACGCCGGGGACTGCCACCTACCTTTGGCGTGTTGCAGTAACCCGTCATCTGCGGCTCTTGCCGCCTACATCTTAGCGAAAAAGCTTTTCCATGCTTTCTCTCAAGAAAAAACTGTGCCAGCACAGCAAGAATCCCTCGACGTTTTTCATGAAGCTAGTCGAGTTCTTACCAGCTCCGAGACGAACAGAAAACGTAATATCCTGCTCAGAGTGCTTCAAAGAGCTTAGAAAGATGCAAAGAAAAGTTGTCCGAGACCTTTTTGCCTTCCTATGTTAAAGTAAGTTTAAACGTCTGGAAAGTGGTTAGTTTCTTTTCTGGCTCAGTTTGAGAGCTGTGCAGGCAATCCCGGTGCTTTGCGCCTTCGTTTTACGCGTCTCAGCATCTGCCGAGCTCTCCGTCTCTTGGAGGCGATGAAGAGGCTTTTTTGCGCACAGAGCATTGTGCCGGTCGCGGTGTGCTCTGGACCGTGGCTTCTGCCGAAAGACGCCGGGGATCGGCACCTACCTTCGGCAAGTTGCGGTCACCCGTCTTCTTCAGCTCTTGCCACCTACATCTTAGCGATAAAGCTTTTCCATGCTTTCTCTCAAGAAAAAACTGTGCCAGCACAGCAAGAATCCCTCGACGTTTTTCATGAAGCTAGTCGAGTTCTTACCAGCTCTGAGACGCACAGAAAACATAAGATTCCCCTGGAGTGCTTCAAAGAGCTTAGAAAGATGCAAAGAAAAGTTGTCCGAGACCTTTTTGCCTTCCGATGTTAAAGTAAGTTTAAACGTCTGGAATGTGTTTAGTTTCTTTTCTGGCTTAGTTTGAGAGCTGCGCACGCAATCCCGGTGCTTTGTGCCTTCGTTTAACGCGTCTCAGCATCTGCCGATCTCTCAGTTGCCCGGAGGCGAAGAAGCAGGTTTTTCGCGCACAGAGCATTGTGCCAGGCGCGGTGCGCTCCAGACCGCGGCTTCTGCTGAAAGACGCCGGGAACCGGCACCTACCTTCGGCGAGTTGCAGCAACCCGTCTTCTGCGGCTCTTGCCGCCTACATCTTAGCGAAAAAGCTTTTCCACGCTTTCTTTCAAAAAAAAACTGGGCCAGCAGAGCAAGAATCCCTCAACGTTTTTCATGAAGCTAGTCGAGTTCTTACTAGCTCCGAGATAAAAAAAAAAGTAAGATTCCCCATGGACTGCTTTAAAGAGCTTTAAAAGGTGCAAAGAAAAGTGGTCCAAGAACTTTTTCCCTTCCTATGTTAAAGTAAGTTTAAACGACTGGAAAGTGGTTAGTTTCTCTTCTGGCTCAGTTTGAGAGCTGTGCACACAATTCTGATTTTGTGCGCCTTCTATCTTTGCGTCTCAGCATCTGCTGAGCTCTCCGTCGCCCGGAGGCGAAGAAGCGGCTTTTTCGCGCACAGAGCATTGTGCCAGGCGCGGTGCGCTCCGGACCGCGGCTTCTGCTGAAAGACGCCGGGAACCGGCACCTACCTTCGGCGAGTTGCAGCAGCCCGTCTTCTGCGGCTCTTGCCGCCTACATCTTAGCGAAAAAGCTTTTCCACGCTTTCTCTCAAGAAAAAACTGTGCCAGCAGAGCAAGAATCCCTCAACGTTTTTCATGAAGCTAGTCGAGTTCTTACCAGCTCCGAGACTAAAAGAAAAAGTAAGATTCCCCACGGAGTGCTTCAAAGAGCTTAGAAAGGTGCAAAGAAAAGTGGTCCAAGAACTTTTTCCCTTCCTATGTTAAAGTAAGTTTAAACGACTGGAAAGTGGTTAGTTTCTGTTCTGGCTCAGTTTGAGAGCTGTGCACTCAATCCCGGTGCTGTGCGCCTTTGTTGTTCGCGTGTCAGCATCTGCCGAGCTCACCTTAGCACGGAGGCGAAGAAGCGGCTTTTTCGCGCTCAGAGCATTGTGTCGATCGCAGTGAGCTCCAAACCGCGGCTTCTGCCGAAAGACGCCGGGAACCGGCACCTACCTTCGGCGAGTTGCGGTAACCCATCTTCTGCAGCTCTTGCCGCCTACATCCTAGCGAAAAAGCTTTTCCCCACTTTCTCTCAAGAAAACACTGGGCCAGCACTGCAAGAATCCCTCGACGTTTTTTAAGAAGCTAGTCGAGTTCTTACCAGCTCTGAGACTAAAACAAAATGTGAGATTCTGCACGGAGTGCTTCAAAGAGCCTAGAAAGATACAAAGAAAGTTGTCAGAGAACTTTTTTCCTTCCTATGTTAAAGTAAGTTTCAACGTCTGGAAAGTGGTTATTTTCTGTTCTGGCTCAGTTTGAGAGCTGTGCACTCAATCCCCGTGCTTTGTGCCTTCGTTTAACGTGTCGCAGCATCTGCCGAGCTCTCCGTCTCCAGGAGGCGAAGAGGCTGCTTTTTCGCGCACAGAGCATTGCGCCGGTTGTGGTGCGCTCCGGACCGCGGCTTCTGCCGAAAGAGACCAAGGACCGGCACCTACCTTCGGCGAGTTGCGGTAACCCGTCTTCTCCGGCTCTTGCCGCCTACATCTTAGCGAAAAAGCTCTTCCACGCTTTCTCTCAAGGAAAAACAGTGCCAGCACAGCAAGAATCCCTCGACGTTTTTCATGGAGCTAGTCGAGTTCTTACCAGCTCTGAGACGCACAGAAAACGTAAGATTCCCCACGGAGTGCTTCAAACAGCTTATAAAGATGCAAAGAAAAGTGGTCCGAGAACTTTTTCCCTTCCTATGTTAAAGTAAGTTTAAACGACTGGAATGTGGTTAGTTCTTGGCCAGGCACAGTTAGAGAGCTGTACACTCAATCCCGGTGCTTTGCGCCTTCTATCTTCGTGTGTCTCAGCATCTGCCGAGCTGTCCATCGCCCAGAGGCGAAGAAGCGGCTTTTTCGCGCACAGAGCACTGTGCCGGTCGCGGTGAGCTCCAAACCGCGGCTTCTGCTGAAAGACCCCGGGGACCGGCACCTACCTTCGGCGAGTTGCGGTAACCTGTCTTCTGCGGCTCTTGCCCACTGCATCTTAGCAAAAAAGCTTTTCCACGCTTTCTGTCAAGAAAAAACTGTGCCAGCACAGCAAGAATCCCTTGACGTTTTTCATGAAGCTAGTCGAGTTCCTATCAGTTCCGAGACGAAAAAAAAGTAAGATTCCCCTCGGAGTGCTTCAAAGAGCTTAGAAAGACGCAAGGAAAAGTTGTCCGACGACTTTTTCCCTTCCTATGTTTAAGTAAGTTTAAACGACTGGAAAGTTGTTAGTCCCTTGCCAGGCACAGTTTGAGAGCTGTGCACTCAATCCCGGTGCTTTGCGCCTTCGTTCTTCGCGTGTCAGGATCTGCCGAGCTCTCTGCCGCCCGGAGGCGAAGAAGCGGGTATTTTGCGCTCAAAGCATTATGCCGATCGCGGTGAGCTCCAAACCGCGGCTTCTGCCGAAAGACGCCGGGAACCGGCACCTACCTTCGGCGAGTTGCGGTAACCCATCTTCTGCAGCTCTTGCCGCCTACATCCTAGCGAAAAAGCTTTTCCACGCTTTTTCTCAAGAAAACACTGTGCCAGCGCAGCAAGAATCCCTTGACATTTTTTGTGAAACTAGTTGAGTTCTTACCCGCTCCGAGACGAAAAGAAAAAATAATATTCTCCACGGAGTGCTTCAAAGAGCTTAGAAAGACACATAGAACAGTGGTCTGAGGAGTTTTTCAGTTCCTATGTTAAAGTAAGTTTCAACGACTGGAAAGTGGTTAGTTCTTGTCCTTGCTCTGTTAGAGAGCTGTGCACTCAATCCCGGTGCTTTGCGCCTTCGTTTAACGCGTCTCAGCATCTTCTGAGCTCTCCGTCGCCCGGAGGCGAAGTAGCGGCTTTTTCGCGCACAGAGCTTTGTGCCGGTCGCGGTAAGCTCCAAATCTCGGCTTCTGCCGAAAGACGCTGGGGACCGGCACCTACCAGTCTTCTGTGGCTCCTGCCGCCTACATCTTAGCGAAAAAGCTTTTCCACGCTTTCTCTCAAGAAAAAACTGTGCCAGCGCAGCAAGAATCCCTCGACGTTTTTCATGAAGCTAGTCGAGTTCTTACCAGCTCCGAGACGAAAAAAAAGTAAGATTCTCCACGGAGTGCTTCAAAGAGCTTAGAAAGATGCAAAGAAAAGTTGTCCGAGAACTTTTACCCTTCCGATGTTAAAGTAAGTTTAAACATCTGGAAAGTGGTTAGTTCTTGTCCTGGCTCAGTTTGAGAGCTGTGCACTCAATCCCGGTTGTCATCGTTTGAGCCTGGCGCAATGCCAGCCCCCCCACGAGAATACCTCCTTTCCAGGCATCCACTGCAAGATGCGATTAGAGACAGAGCCAAGCAGGCTCCAACTTGAGGTTTAAAGGGAAAAAAAAACTTTATTAACCTAAAGCTACAAGGGAAAACACACAGAACACATAGAATGCAGGATGAAAACCTTCCAAATTCTTCCTCCACCCTTCGCCAAATTTCCAATTCCATCACCACCCTTTAGATAACCAATTCTCAGTTCCTCAAGAAGAGAGGAGTCCCTCTTGCTGCACTTTCCTTCCATGTCCTGTGCTCCCACCACTGCACATGGATCAGAGCTGCCTCTAGGGTTTTTCCCTTTAAGGATACTTTGTCCAGTTCCAAAGAGAGCACAGTCCTTCTCCTTTTGGGACACTTTGGTTCCTTTTGCCTTTTAGTGAGTTTGTTTAGCTAACTGAGGCAGTCCGAGCTTTCACTGGACTGTTTTTCTTTCCCCTTTTCTGGGAACCATTCAAACCTGCTCTGGTCTGGGACCCAAGGAAACACCGAGAGCTTGCACTTTGTAGCCTGCTGGAGCCTACTCTGCAGCCTTTCCCAGCGCCGGAGGGACTGATAACAGAGCAACCACCCACCGGAGAGACTTTCTGGATTTGTCATCTCTTCAGAGCAGCAAATGAGTTTTGTCATCTGATATTGTTCATTTTGCGTGCTGGGGAGTGCTTTGCCTGTTAAATAAACAGGTTCTTTCCATTTCTCTCCAAGGAAATCCTTCCCGAACCGGTTGTGGGGAGGGGCAATGTGGGTTGGCTTTCTGGAGGGGCCCCTTTTGGAGGTTTTCTCCCAAATTTGCCCTATACCAGGACAGTGTATTACTTGTTTAAAGCTGACATTTGGACACCCAGATTACAGAAAAAAAATCTGGCCAAAATAATTATGAGGATGGTACTCACCTTCCCCTTCTTCTTTTTTCATTATTCAATCTCCTTGGGGTTTTGACGTGTAACCACTGGTGGTGCCGGGAGAGTCTGATCAAATTGCCAAACTTTTGGCAGGGCTTGTCTCTCTTTTAAAAACTCTTAGGGCCACGGAGGCAAGGTGTGTATCCTGGACAAACCCTCATTTGTGAGAAACGATACTCACTTTTAAAAAATTTAAAAAGTTTATTAAAACCTTATCAAAATACAACAGAAGACTGAATAAGGAAAAATACAGTGCTGGGAGTGAAGGATTTAATCACCATGTGCTCGTCTACAAAATGGATGTTCTGCCTTTTATACCTCTTGCCCCTCCCAAAGTCTAGTCAATCAACTCCTTCTTTGCTGTCCAGTGGTGGAGGTCACTTTCTTGCATCTTGATTGGAGGTCAGGTGCTGCCAGAGTAACAAGCTGACCCTCCCAAATGCCCCAACTAAGGCTATCCCATGATAACAATGCAAGGGGGAGGGGAAACATAACTATACATCTACAGAACTTCTCTTGGCATATACTTAATATTCGCCCCTTAATTGTGAGAGTCAACCATCGCATTACTCATCTATAACACTAATTAAAATTTTTGAAGAAGAAGAAGAAGGAGAGGGAAAGAAAGAAAATATATAGAAAAGCATCCATATAGAAATTCCAAGAGGCATGTTAATTCCCTTGGCCTTCCTGGGCCTTCCCTCCCCAGTGGGATTTCTGTTTCCTTGCTTTCTCTGGAGCTAGGTATGGGGAGAATGGTGCACTCCCTCTGCTGTGTTTCTGAGTGTCACATCTGCAGGGCTGGGATGCTGCCTCTGGGGGTGGGGTAAGGAGCAGTTCACTATCTCACAAGGGCAAGGCCTGACCCCCCCCCCACGCACACAGGCATCCTGCAGTGTCTCAGAGACATCAATCTCTCCAGTTTTTGGCAACCATCCCATGGCTCAAGTGTTTCGCTCCAACACTGAGCTAAAAGTCACCTCAGAGACTGACTCAGTGAGGTGAGTATTTGCTTTATTCAGTGCCGGGTACATGGAGGATTGCTCCTCCTAACACGTACACTCAGCACTTTTACACAGCACAATTTATTGTTAAATTAATGCATATTCATTACATTCCTTGCAATAGGAGTGGTTATACAAATTACTTCACGCAAATCATTAGCATACGCGATGCACAATCGCAGTGTATTCTTGTGGTCGCACTGAGGAAGGCTCCGAGTCTTCCTCAGGGGTTGTTCTGATAGAGGCCGGCAGTCTTATTCACTCCACCTGTGAAAAACATGCATTGGCTCTCTTGCGAAAATTTAAGAAGTTTAATTAAAGACAACAGGATATAAGGACTATGGAGCAAAGGTTATTATGGCTGGGTATATCTTGGCACTCAGTCAAGACTACACAATTTGGGGATACTCTTTAAATATTTTTCTATTACATCAGCCTTGTGAAAAACATGTTCACACTCCTGTGAAACCTTAAAAAGTATATTAAAGGACAATAGGAGACAAGGACCATAAAGCAAAGGTTCTTACAGCCAGGTGCATCTTGGCACAGAGCCAAGACCACACATACCTTTGGGGATACCCCTTAAATATCTTTTCCCTTACATCAGTCTGTTGCATATTCATAGATCCTTATGCATATCCATAAACTAGTTTACATTTTCCAAGAACTATTTTACATGGCCTCGCCTCGGGTCCACCTTTTTAGAGCATGTGTGTTTCTCGGATGTGGTTTTGGCTCCTTCTCCTTATCACTTTCAGTTTGGGCCTTGGTCCATGCTTTCTTCAGACGGTGAGTCCTGATAGTTGACATTTCTGTAGCAGCTGTACTCATCCTGTGTTCATTGGATGTTATCCCATCCAAGCAGGCATTTTAACATAAGCATAGCTATTTCACTACTATGTCTAAGCTTAATTAACAGTAGAAATACAAACTATACCTTTATAACAAAGTTACTCTAACATCACACATATAAAATCCATTTTAATATTTGCTAAAAGCCAATATTATAATATGTATCTATAACAAGCCTGTTGCATATTCGTAGACTCTTATGTATAGTAAACTTTTCTCTAAACTAGTTTACATGTTTCAAGCATTGTGTTGCATATCTCTTCTTTGGATATGCTTTTTTAGATTATGCGTATTTTTGAGTTGTGCCTTTAGTTTATTTTTATCACCTCTAGTTTTTGGGCTTTGGTCTACACTGTCTTCAGACAGTGAAAATTGATAGTTGGCATATCTGTAGCAGGTGTCCTATTCATATGTTCATTGGATGTTATCCTATTTAAGTAGGCATTTAAACACAAGTATACTTTTATCAGCTATGTCTAAGCCTAATTAACAACAGAAAAATTATATTCTTATAACAGTTACTTTAACATTACACATATAAAATCCATTTTAATATTTCTGAAAAGCCAATATTATAATATGTATCTATAACGTGCCCTTTTCACCTTTCTTTCTTGAAGCATGCACAGTGCTGGCTGGTTCAGCATTTTCTGCTGACAATAGGTTTTGTTTCTCTTTATCTTGGCAAGGTGCATTCTGTTTCTCTTATCTTGAAAAGACTAAGGTGCATCCTGCTTCTTAGGCTTGTGATTAATATTTGCTGAATCTTGACAGTTAACTCATGCTTACATTAATTAACTATCGATCAACTCCTTTCACAAGACAGTGACCAGGGCTACCCTTATGTTGGTTTTCCCCTTGTGTAATCAGGGTCCCTTTCCTCCTTTTGGTGGGATTTCTAGTGCCAAGAAAATCCACAAACACCAGAGGTTTATGTCTAAAAAGGAGACAGAGGAGTCCTGCAACTTTATTTGAATAAAGAGGGAGAGTCCACCAGGGCACACGCCTTCAGGCTTTTCTCTCTCGACATTTCAGAGGGTGCTACCTCCTTTTATCATAAACTCCCTGCTACGTGTTGTCCTTTCCCCATTGGCTGAAGTACTAAGAAGGTGTAGCCTTCCCAAACCACTTTCTACATATTCTCCCATGAACCTACTCTTTTACCCCCAAGTTCAGAAGTTCAGGCTTGTGCAGACCCTCGTCTATTTCAGGAGCCAAACTGTCTGGGTCCAGTACCAAACCTGCTGCCCAAAGTCAGTAGAAACATTAAGACCCATTTCAAAGACATTAAGACCCATACCTTCACCCATCAAATTATTTGTAAAGACATTAGCACACATCTTTCCTCTCACTAGTAAACAGAGCAAAAAGGAAAGAGGAAAGCATACTGGAATTCATATATACAGTGTTGCTTCGTTTTCTGGGGTTCCAGGATGAGGGAAGAGACGACAAAGTTGACTCCATGTATCAGAAGGCTTGATTTATTATTATATGATAGATAATATATAAAAACTATACTAAAAGAATAGAGAGAAGGATTTCACTACATGCTATGCTAAGAATAGAATAGGAATGTCCTCCCAGACCGAGACCAGCCGGACAGGTGTTCTGTGATAGGCTCTTAATTGCAAACAGTTTGACGGAGCCAATCACAGACCTCCCCTGTTGCATTCCACAGCAGCAGATTAAAATTGTTTACAGTTTGTTCCTGAGGCCTCTCAGCTCTCAGGAGAGGAAAAATCCTAAGTAAAGGATTTTTCATAAACCATGTCGGTGACATCTCACCCTTTTTATTTTAGTAAATTAAAAAGAAAATGCCAATCAAAATATCAATCAAATACTGGTGTGGAACCATCATGGAAACCCTTCACCTGCAAAACACCAAATTCCCATCACATCACCAAAACAATCTTAAAATAGAAGAAAATGCAAAAACAGTCCAAGGAAATTTCATTGCTTCAAGTCCAAACTGAAGATGTTCCTCTTTGACAGTGCTGAAAGTCCCTTTTGGTCCTGAAACAGGCTTGCAAAAATTTCTGAGCTGGTAGCTCTTTCAACCCTTTTTATTTAATTTTTTTTTTTTTTTTTTTTTTTTGAAAGAGCAGTAACAGAGAGTGGCCACTGAGACCCCAAACAGGCTGGTCCACCAGCCACCGTTTGCGGGGGGCCCTGCACCCCGTGGAAGGAATAGGAACCCCAGACCCGGCTCACAGAACGGTGGGCCAGGTCCCGACGGGGGAACCAAAGTCCCCAAAGCCAACAGGCGCTGGCCGGGAGGCCCTGGCCCAGGGAACCGAGCCAAACGGCCCAGACCCGGCTCGCGGAGTGGGCTCTGTGTTCTCTCAATCCGGCGCTCCGCTGCCGATATCCGGGCAGCCTGAGTGACTGAACGCTTCAGCCCCGCTGAACGGGTGCAGACCAGCAGCTGGGGAAGAAAAGCTTTCCAAGGGAACAACACCCCAGATCTGGGGGTGCTTCGTCCCCACAGCAGATGAGCGATGCTCACTTTGCACTGTGTCTCCTGCCTCTGCAACGCAAACGCAAAGGACGTTCCCTCTTTCTGCCCCTCGGCACCACCCCCTGCGGGCTGGGGACCGGAGGCAGAAGGCTCAGGAGCCCCCTCCCCCACGCCGCAAGGGCGCGCAGGGGGAGTCAGGCATTCCAACCCCCAGCGGGAAATCCCGAACCAGACCCGGGTCAGCCCGCGAAAAACACCGAGATTGAAAGCAAGCAGACGGGCCGAGCCTGCGATCAGCTGTCAAGCCGCACCCCCCCCACGGAGGGGCAAGCCTGAGTCCCCTTCCCCTGTCCCAGCCCCCCTCGCAGGGGCAGCCTCGGGACAGCCCGAAAAGCTCGGGGAGGAATCCAGGCTGATCGCAGGTGCCGCGGCAGCCGCCGCGGTCGCGTCCGATGACGGTTCCGCTTGGGGACTCTCAAGCCCAGCCTCCTTCCCCGGTGCGCCAGCCGGAGGCGATGCCGCCGCGGGGGTCGGTGGGGGCTGCAAAGCCGAAGGGAGCGCGTTCCCCACCGGGCTGGGGACAGCTGCTGTGTCTTCTCCGGGTACCGGAAGCTGCAACGCAGTTGCCGCCGGCGACGCCAGCGGAGCCGACACGGAAGACGGCTGCCCAGCTGCGGGGGGTGGCGGGGTCGCGAGCTCCTGGTGATCACTGTCGAGCGCGTTGCCTAGCAACTCAGGCGAGGCCGCGGGAGGCGGTGCCGCAGGAGAAGCCACGGAAACGCCGACAAATTCTGCTGGAGGCGATGGGTCCACCCCGGGCAGAGGCGGACGTGCGGGAGGGGCTGACAATAGTGAGAATAACTCAGATATTTTTGTAAAATAGCTAGTGATTTAATGTACTTGTGGAGGATCTTATCTATATGATAGCATTGAAAAGAACCAGTAAAATAAACATTGAAAGAAAGAATGCAAAAGAAATTTACCACTGACTCTCCGGTTATCAAGAACTGTCAAACCACAGAGCAGAGGCCTTGTGAAAAAATATAAATTTCATCTGCAGTATGGCATATACTTTAAGAAGATGAGTCAAAGGTCGAACCAAAAGAATTCCTGGAACATGTAAGCTCAAATGACTGTTTGATTATGTATAATCCTCATGAATATGTATTTAACCAATACAATGAAAAGGTATATAAGAAAAATTGCTATAGTTAACTGTGCCTCTAGCTAAGGCTATGCACCCAGCGCTGTAAAAGTCCCTTTTATCCCATATTAAACTTTTTAAAATTTCAAGAGTGAGCCTTGTTTCTCACACCAAATTACTTTGAAGCAACCAGGACAAGTGGTGTCTAAAAAGCAATACCCTATTTCAAGGGGAGGAAGGAAGAGGTTACAGCCTGTCATTGAGTCCCTGCCAAAGGGAGGTCTTTTAGAGCCATGTAAGCCTCCCTATAACACTCCTATCCTGCTGGTTAAGAAACAGGATAAAACCTACAGAGTGGTGCAAGAACTAAGAATAATAGCTGAAATTGTCAAACCAAGGCCTCCCGCAGTTCCAGATCCCTATACCATCCTGAATCAAATCCCTTCTTCACATCAGAATTATTCAGTAATGGATTTGAAGGATGCTCTCTGGAGGTGTCTGATTACCAAGGACAGTAAACAGTATTTTGCCTTTGAGTGGGAGCAGAAGTAAAAAGGAGGGTAGATGGTTAAACAACAATTGACATGGACAGTCCTCCCGCAGGGATATACAGAATCACCGGTTTTGTTTGGGCAAGCCTTGCAGGAAATATTAAAAGAGTTTACTCCACTCTCGGGAGTTAGGTTGTTGCAGTATGTTGGTGATTTGCTTTTATCAGGGGAACAGGAAAAGGCGGTTGAAGAAGCTACTGTGAGGCTGCTTAATTTTCTTGCTAAAAAGGGACATAGAGTATCTGAAAAGAAGGTGCAGTTGGTAGAGAAAAAGGTTAAGTATTTGGGACACATATTGACTGGAGGGTTATGGTGTATTGATCCAGAAATAATACAAGGAATTTTACAAGTACCATTACCCTAGACAAAGAAGGAGTTATGGCAGTTTTTAGGGTTGGTGAGGCACTGCAGAAAATAAATTAAAGATTTTTCTGGTTTGGCCAGACCCTTATATGACTTTTTAACCCAAGACAGTCCTAATGTTGTGGTATGGACACCAGAAGGAGAGCAACGCTTTAGAAAATTTAAAGATTAATTGGTTACTGTCCCAGTCTTAGCTCTTTCAGATTCAGAAAAAGGAATTTGAATTATATGTGGATGTTAAACAGGGCCATGCTAAAGGAATTTTGGCACAAGAACATGGGGGAATAGGGCAGCCTGTTGGTTATTTTTCTAAGCTGTTAGACCCAGTGGCCAGAGGCTGGCCCCATTGTCTGCAGAACTGTGCAGCCACAGCCTTGATGGCAACTGAGACCCAAAACCTGACAGTAGAAAGATATTTGATTGTTAGTTTCACATCGGGTTAAAGCTTTGCTAACTGAAAGAGCCTCTATGTGGATGACTAGCACTTGGTTATTACAGTATGAATCTTATTTAATGAAACAGGACTTAAAATTGAAAAGTAGGAAAGGGTTTAACCCAGCCTCCTGTCTGAATGGCCCTGAAGAGGGGTGCTGGGAGGAAACCCATGAATGCATTCAAGAGAGAGATCTCCAGACACTGGCTAGGGTCACCAGACACTCCCTGGCCTGAGAGAGAAAATGTGTTTCCTAATGGGCCTTCAAGGGTGATAGAAGGAAATCGATTTACAGGATATGCTATCATTAATGGAAGGGAATTAAAGGATGGGGGGAGGTTGCCACCCACATGGTCAGCTAAGACAACAGAGCTGTATGTGCTTTTAAGAGCCTGTGAATTATATCAAGACAAAATAGTGAATATTTTTACTGATTATGAATATGCATATGGAGTGATACATGCATTTGGGAAATTATGGGAAAAAAAGGTTTATTGACCTGCAGAGGAGAAACATTAGCTCATGAAAGCATAATTTCTCACCTATTGGAGGTGATGAATTTGCCAAAAGGGGTGGCAATAATACACATTAGAGGATACCAGGCAGGGTGCTCAGAGGAGGCAATAGGCAACCAACTGGCTGCTGAAGAAGCTCAGAAAGCTGCATTGATGCCAGAAATCTCGAAGATCCTCCGTTTGCTCCCAGTAATCCCACCACTGCCAGAGAAACTGTCTTTTCTACCAAAGGAACTTGAGATAATATAAAAGAGTGGGGCAGAGGAAAGAGGGGATAATTGGTTTACAAGGGATAGTGTCATGGTTTTGCATGGGATGCATTTACGGAAGTAATGCATAGCTTCCAACCACTGGAAAGCTGGACACGCCTCTGTGAAAAACACATGTTAAAGACGAAAGAAACCTGGGAACTTCCTCTTTTCCTTATGGCCTGGAAACAGGTAACAAGGCCGGCTTGGCCCGGCCGGGCTGCTCTCTGGGGAACCCACTGGGCCCCTTTCCAGCCAGGCTGGGCCCAGCAGCTGCCAGGCAGGAAGGCGGGGAGACTTCAGGGGCCCTGGCAGAGGCAGAGCCGGGCTGCAGCTGTTCATATCTTGCCACCAGGTTTCCTCCCCCCAATGTGGCCGCCGCACGAGATCATGCGGCTGAGACCAGAGACAGCCCTGCAGCCCATGCAGAGTGGCCCTGAGGCTGGAACTGAATGCAGAGAACACCAAAGACCAGTCATGCAGCCGATCCTGACACAGCCCCAGCTGCCGTTCTGGCTGCAAGCACCGACTGACCTTCTGTAGGCCCCGGGTGAGATGTTAACTGTTTCAGTGCTTCAATCCTCCCTCAAGTGAGAGAAAGGAACAAGATGCAAGTGTTATAAGTAGAAAAGTTGTCCATTTAAAAAAAAAAAGTTGCAAAGTTAACAGGTTAAACCAATTGCTGCTAAGTTAGAGTTTTAACTATTTGTAGTTAATACCTTCATGTTGTAATCACCTAATGTTAATAGTTGTTCTTTAATTACCTGTTGTTGATGGTTAGAAATTCCCTCTTTGTCAAGTATCACCCTGCTACTTCCTGGGAAATGGCACCTGGGACTGTGAGGAGGAAGTGACATCGGGGCTGGTATGCAAATGTAGAAACACCTCACCAAATCTAGCAGAAAAACCCCTAAAACAACGGGTGACCATGGAATTAAGAGATCTAAGTGATGTCTAGAGGTCAGAAACTGAATTCAGTGTCTGCTAAGATCCTTTTTACCTTTCACCCTAACCTAAAGGATGTCGGCTGGAATGAGAACCTCGAATGTCAAACTGAAAAAGTGGAATCTTCTGGTGCTCCCGTGAGGACAGAAACCCCCAGCTCTGCATGCATACCAGCGGACGAACCTGCACTCTTCCTCCTCCTAGGTGCCACTCCTGGGAGCAGCGGCGGCATGTGCGCGACCTGTCGGTTCTCCCCACCCAAGCTGATTTTTAATAAAGGCATTAAAAAAGGAGAAAGATCTCCTGCCCTATTTTTTCACAAGAGTGTAAAGGACCAACATGAAGACATCAAGGTCAGTGAAGAAGTCAAGTCCCAGATAGGAGGGACGAGGAGATGCCTTGATCTTGGGGCTGAAATCCTTTTGTAGAGCTGTGGAGAAAAGACTGTTTCCCTGTAACACATGAAAGCCATGGGGAGATGAAGGGTTTAATTTGATATTGAGCAAAGGCCTCCATGCCAAAGTAAGCAGATGTTAAAGTAACTGCAATCCTATGAGAAGTTTGAACAGAGAGGGAGAGAAGAGTAGTCCTGTGCCCCCAGGAGAAGAAAAAGAAGACCTCTGTTCCCTGGTCCTCTGTACCACTAGAGATGGTAAGCAGTAGATACCAAAAGCTCTGGCCTTACAGATATTAAAACAACTCAATGAAGGAAGCCTTTGAGGCTCTCCCGGATTGGCAGAAAGCTTCCTCAAAATGTATGTCAACTGTGGGTCTTTTTACTCTGCCATAGTGAAGTATTGAGTGTTGTTTGATTTGTGCTAAAACAAATAAGAGGGTTACCAAGAAAATTGCCTGGGGAGGGAGGCCTTGGGCTGTATGTCCCTTCCAAAGATGCTAGGTAGATTTTAATAAAATGCCCTGAGTGGCAAAGTTTAAATATCTTCTGGTAATAGTATGTCAGTTAATAGGGTGGCCAGAAGCATTTCCAACTGTTTCAGCAACTATGGAATCAGTTATTAAAGTATTTTTGGAACAAATAATTCCAAGATATGAAATTGTGGAAGCAATAGACTCAAATAGGGGAACTTATTTTACAGGAAAAATTCTTCAAGGGGTTATGACTGCTTTAGGAATACAATGAAACCTCCATACCCCCTGGCATCTCCAGAGCTCAGGCCGGGATGAAAGAATGAATGGAGAAATAAAAGCAACACCTTGTGAAGCTGGTGATAGAAACTAAGATGCCATGAATACAACTTTTACTATTGGCTTTAACAAGAATAAGCACCAAACTCAGAGGAGCTATTCAATTTTGTTATAGGTAGATAATGAGATGATTGGCTCTTGCAATTAAAGGATGACTATCGGGTGAATATTAAGAAAAGCTTTAGTGATGTATAGTAATGTTATTGTAGTTTAGATGTGCTCTGTTCTCCTCATAGTTCCCTTCCCCCCCCCCCCCCCCCCCGCCCCGTATTGTTGCCATCAGACAGCTTGGGTTGTCTAGGACAGGTAGAGAGAAGGCATGCACATGTGCCCCTTGCATGAGGCAGTTGGAAATGGAAAAACTTGTTGCTTAGGCAGTGCGGCATGGCAACACCTGACCTCCAATCAAGTTACAAGAAAGCAGTCTCCACCAATAAATGACAAAGAAGAGCTGACTGACAGACTTTGGGAGGGGCCAGGGTCTGCTGATGCAACCCCCCCAGGGGTATAAAAGACTGGGCATCCATCTTGAAGATGAACCAGCCACGTGGTATCCAGGAGGGCAGTTCCCAGTGCTGCGAATTTTTCCTTATGTAGTCCTTTTGTTGTATTTTTGTCAAGGTTTAATAAATCTTTTAAATTTTCAAAGTGAACGGTTGTTTCTCACAATTATCTCCTTTTGAATTGATGTTTGGAATTCCCTACCCTTGTAATTCCCAACCTGGGAGGGAGGGTGGAAATAGGTGATGTATATTTAAAGCAATATGTGGCCAGGATATTGTCTCTTGTGAAATCTCTTTGACAGGAAGCTCAGCTGGCACAGATTCTGCTTTTGGACTTTGCTGTTCATAACATCCAACCAAGAGATTGGGTCCTACTTTAGGAATAGAAAGAAGCACCACTGGTGGCAAAGTGGTGTGGACCCAAGTGTTACTGACCACAGAAACAGCCGTCAAGACAGCTGAACCCGGGTGGACCCATTGTGGTGGTTTTGCATTAATTGATTTTTAGTGAGGAGGGAAGAAGTCAGCCACAGAAGTAATTTTCTAAGAGAATCTGCTAGCAGCTTCCTCCGTGCCGGGCAAAACGAATCGCTGGCTGGTTCTGAGAATTGGCACATTGTTAAACTGCTAAGAAAGCTACATCTACCTCTGTGAGATTCACATTTTAAAATGAACAAGCCTGGGAAAAGCTCTCTTGCTTCCAGCTTTTAGAGAGAGAAATTCTCCCTCCCCCCTGCCAACACGGTGGCTGGGTGGGGGAGGGGAGGCTGTGGGGCCCTGACCGAGGCTGGGCTGGGCCACGGCTACTACCATCTTGCCAACATTAAGCCCTGCCCCACCGCTGACCCAAGTGGAGCCGAGGTCCACCGGGCCCCAGGAGCAGCTAGGGGCTGGTCTGGGCCATGGCACATGCTTCTGAGATTCTGCCTGGCCATTTTGTGTTGCCTCTGAGCCTAGCCTGGCTGCTGAGATCCTAGATGCTTCCTCCCCTCCCCCAGCTCAGCCACCAAAAAGTCCTCCATTGTAAACAAGTCTGGCCAGCTTCTTGGCAGAGATCACAGGACCAACAGTGAGAGGTAAATTCCTGATGCAAGGCCTGGGCAAGATTAACTCTTTCAGCACTGTAAAACTCCCTAAAACAGATGAAATTTACAGGCATCAATCTTCTCCCAAGTCAGAGGAAAAGGAAGGGTGAAGACATGTAAAGAAAACAATATGGAGACACCAAGGTCAGTGAAGTACGAGTCAAATACCAGATAGGAGGACAATGAGGAGATGCCTTAGTCATGGGCTGAAATTCTTATGTAAGGCCATGATGATGGACTGTGATACACTAGAATATCCCTGTAATTAATAAAAGAGCATGGGGGGATGGAGAGTTCAAACTGTAGACATGAGCAAGGGCATCCATGCTGAAGCAAAGCAGATGTTAAAGTAGCTGTGATCCAAATAAGAATCTTGAACAGAGAGAGATAAGAGTAAAGACCCTTTGCCCCGAGGGAAAGAAGAAGACCTCTGTTCCCAGAGATGAAGATGATTTTAGAGATAGATTAAGAGAACCCTTGCTTATGAGCTGCTCATCCTTAAAAGTGTACCCCATTAGCCAAAGAATGAGCCCTCAAATACAGTTGTGGGGAAAGCTGTAAGTTGAGGGGAGGGATTTTCATACGGCAAACAGATTTCCATCTCCCGGGTAGCTGATTCACTGTGACATTAAAGCCACAAGAGACCTGTTTCTTGTGGACAAGTCTCCATGGCATGGCAAGAGACACTCCTCCCCCTAAGTGAACTGAAGAAAGACTCTTCTAGAGGTGGAAAACTGACTAAAAATGCCAGGTTTTGTCTCTTTATGTTGTCAGTGGGAAAGAAAAGAGGGTGTTGGGGGAGGAGAAGTGTTCTAAAGGTTTTATTCTGATTATTCTTTCTCTTAGTTCTGTTAATAAAGTTCTATATATCCTTTAAAGATTTGAGCCTGTTTTGCTCTCCTCCTAATCCTATCTCACAGCAGAAAATGAGTGGGTGCATGGGCATTTGGTCAGCACTAAACCTACTACATCCATCACACTCAGGTCAAGGTCTCTGAAGCCCTAGAGATTTGGACATCGCACCTGGAGGAGAAGGACAGGAGGCTGTGACTGACACCCTGCAGGAGTGGACCAGAGCAGTAGCCACTGCACTGACATCAGGGGAAGCCTTGTGTGCCTACCCACAGACTGATGAAACAGTCTGTATGGGCATTCTTCCTTTCGGATCTCCAGTCACTGGGGGGCTAATTCCCACTGTCATTGTTTTCTTTATTTTACACTGTTTCTGTGCCTACACTCACCACAAGTGGAGCGGAAGACAACGAGAAAATTAGATTAGAAAATTACATTACATTATTAGAATTTTTTTCTTAATAATCTTATCTTTATAGCGTCAGTTAGGTTTGAGCCACAGGTGAAAGAATTGTTTTTTTAATCCTAGGAGAAGAAGTAGCAAATCCCTTTAACCTTAGCAATTGTTGGGTCTGCAGAAGGCGAGGAGGATCTGATGACAGGCCATGGGTGGCCTACATGCCTATCGCAGGTCACCTCCAAACTGGTCAGGGATATGTTATATAAGAGATATTAGACTGTTGGGTTTCTTTGCTACCACAAGTTCAAAAAAATTCAAATAATTATCAAGATATATGATGATCTAATTAGAGAAAAACAGTCAACTGATGCATCCCTGGCTTGAGGGAGGACCCAAAAGTGGGGAAAAGATGAATGGCCACCTGAGCGAATCATACAGCACTTAGGACCAGCCACTTGGAATCCTAATGAATTAATATCAGGCACCAGAGAACCCATTTATAACTTAAGTTGTATAATTAGGTTATAAGCTGTATTTGAAATAATAACCAACCAGACAGCTAAAGCTCTTGACCTTCTTGTTGACCAATCCACTTGGATGAGAAATACGATACTTCAACATCAGATGGTATTAGATTATCTATTAGCAAAGGAAGGGAGATGGTGTGGAAAATTAAATTACTGTAACTGCTGTTTACAAATAGATGACAATGGAAAAGTGGTGAAACAAATAACAAAAGAAATAAGAAAGTTAGCTCATATACCAGTCCGAATATGGAAAAATGTTGCTATATGTCCTGGTTTAGGCAAATTTGGGAGAAAACCTCCAAAAGGGGGCCCCTCCAGAAAGCAAACCCACTTGGCCCCTCTGCCCACAACCGGTTCAGGAAGGATTCATCAGAAAGAAGTGGAAAGAACCTGTTTATTTAACAGGCACAGCACCCCCCCAACACACAAAATGAACAATACCGGATGACACCACTCTTCCACCACTTTGAAATAGATGATAAATTCAGAAAGTCTCTCTTGGGGGTGGTCGCTCTGTTATCAGTCCCTCCGGCACTGGGGTAACTGCTGCAGGCCACAAGGTGCAAACTCTTAGTGTTCCCCAGGTCCCAGTCTGGAGCAGGTTTTAGTAGGTCCAAAAAAAGGGAAAGCAGAAAGAGTCCAGGAAAAAAATTTGGACTGCTTAGCTACTAACTAATGAGCAGAAGCAAAAAGCAAGAGCAAAGCAGGAGCAAAGCAGAAGCAAGAGCAAGAGCAAAGTGAAAAGCCAAGCAAAAAGCAAAAGCAGCACTATGTGCTGCTTTTCCCATCTCTGTGTCCCACCAGCCGTGGGGGAGTGGCTGATAGCAAAACCAAAGCAAAACATTCACTCTTCAGAGGCAGTCTTGAAGGCACAGAACATAATATCCAGCATAAACAGCACACACGAATGGGGATACAAGCATCATAATGTCACCCTAGAACACTATAGGATACGAAATAAAATGACGCAGACACTGGAATCTCCAAGGTAAAAGAAGAAGGTTTAATTTCTGACTCCAACATTTCTACATTTTCAAAAGTGACAGTGGATTGGAGGGTGACAGTGCCACCTCTCCAAGGACACTGGACAAACCAACAGTTCATCAAATTTCTCCTCCTCCAGAAAAGAATGCAAAACAATAAGTATTTACAAAAAAGCGCATGAGAAAGTTTTTTACAAAAATGTAAACATCAGAAGGCTTAGAAGAACTTAAAAAAACAGGGCGACATCTCACCCTTTTCCATTTAAAAAGAAAAAGAAAAAATGAACAATGTTCAGTGTCCACTCGTGGAGGAATCATCGGAGTGATCACTTGCATCGTCTGCATCTGAGTCATCACTCAATGATTCATCCACCTAATAACTTTCAGGTTGGTCACGGTTTCCATTTTGCCCGTCAGCCGGATTCTGTCTCTGCCGTCGCAGGTCAGGGCGAACACACTTCGAAGGTACCCAGCGTACCCCAGTATCTGTGGATACGCACACATACCCACGCCTGAAGTGATAAGGTCATAGGGACCTTCCCACTGTTTGGTGACTAAATTCCTCACCCGAACCTTCGCTTGAGGCTGATGTGTCTCGTCTGCAGCCTTCAATGAAAGGTGATGATTCAAAATGACCGGATTTTTTGAGTTCTGTAGCACAGTAAGATGATTGATGGTATACAAAGCTTTTGCCAACCGGCTGTGTGGAGTTTCACCCTGCATTCCCCATTTTTGTTTTTGAAGAACCTGCTTCAGAGTACCATGAGCGCGTTCTACAAGAGCTTGACCAGTCGGAGAATGAGGGATACCAAACCTGTGTGTCACACCCCAAAACTGCAGGAACTGCTGCACCTTCTGCAATGCGTAAGCAGGACCATTGTTGATTTTCACAGCAGAAGGTATGCCCAGAACGGCAAAGGCCTGCCTCCAGTGGGCAAGGACATTACGGGCCTTTTCTCCAGTGTTAGCAGAAGCCCACATCGCAGAGGAGAACGTGTCTACAGTGACATGCACATACTTGAGCCGGCCAAACTCGGCAATCTGGGTGACATCGGTCTGCCAAAGCTCCAAGGCCCGAAGGCCTCTGGGGTTTACCCCTGCCGGCAAAGGCAGAGCAAGCGCGTGACAGTCATTACACAACTTGACAATGTTACAAGCCTCAGTTGGCATCAGCTGAAACTGCTTCTGCAAGGTATGTGCATTCTCTGATGGAAAAATATTGTGACCTTTTCGGTGGTTCAGGCTGTACCCAGCAGGCTGCACAGGGCCCGTATAGCGCAGTCCTGTTCGGGACAGACTGTCCAATCTCCCAAGCAGTTCTTAGCCGCAGGCAACCTTAGCAAGCTTAAGTGGTATCAGCTCTTTAGTGATTATCAGCTTATTGTGATTTCAGCTCTTCAGCTTGCTAGGTGTTGCAGGCAGGCAGATGCAGGGAGAGAGAGAGGAAAAGCGCGGTGTGGGGTTCCACAGGAGCGTCTTTATTGATTCTTCTGTGAAGGTTCCCAGTGACAGCTCTTCTGCCTGAGCTGGTCAAAAGCAGATCTTTATATAGGGTACAGGGGTTTCAGAAATTGTCCAACAGCAAGGGTTAAAGGAAAGTGACCTATAGTCCTACAGAGAGATAAGCAAGGGTCCGAAGGCGGAAGAGGGGGGCTTCTAGTCCAGTCACCATGACTTGGCATTTCCTATCTTAGGCTTCTGACCACCAGGAAAGTCTTGCAGGCTCTGGGCCTGCTACAAAAAAACCCATGCAATGCCTTGGCCTACATGAGTGTGTCAGGCTGAGGTGCTACCCACAGTGAGTTAGCCAACTTGTCAACACTCGTGTTACCTTCCACTACAAACCCTGGCAAATTGGTGCGAGTCCTCACATGCAGGACATAGAACGGATGAACCTGGGCCTGAATGGCACACCACAAAGTCTTCAGTAAATGAAACAAGGCAGGATTACTGACCTCCTTCAAAATTGAATGACCCAACTGCTGTGCGATGTCGGCCACATAGGCAGAATCTGTTACCAAATTGAAAGGTTCCTGGGAAAATTTCTCAAATGCCATCACAGCAGCCTTCAGTTCAACCAATTGGGCTGACCCATCCTCATGACCTTCCAGGACCGGCCACTCAGATCCATCCCTCCAAGTAACAATGGCCTTTCCTGTTTTCCCCGAACCGTCAGTGAAGATGGTGGGTCCTTGCAAGGGTTCCTGACTAGTTTTGGGCTGCAAAGAGATTTATGTGAATTTCACCATATGCAGTAGCCTATGGCCGGGCAGATGATAAGTGATCTGCCCTGAAAAGTTTTCCAAAGCACTCTGCAGGGACACACTGTTTGCAAATCTCCAGTCAAAATCCTCCCGCTGTTCCAGGAGTATGATCTTTGCGGGATCCGCACCCATCAATTGCAAACACTGTTGCCGGCATTTGATTATCAAGCGAGCAATTAGCTCAGACAATGGGGTTGCCATCTTTTGAGGCTGATGGGGCAGGAAAACCCACTCCAAGATGTGCAAGGAATTGGACTATTTATCACTCCACTGGCCAATGATGCCTGTGGGATGGGAATCTAGAGTGGTAATGAACACAGTGACATCAACGGAGGGATCAATGAGATAAACCTGACAAGCAGAAACAGCTCTCAGAACCACCTCCAGCACCTGACGTGCCTCAGGGGTCAACTTGCGAGGCAACTTTAGATCAGAGTTTTCTTTCAACAAATCATACAGAGGAGACAGTTGTGGGTCGGTTAGTCCCAAGGATGGACATAACCAAGTGATGACACCTACCAATTTCTGGGCATCATTCAGCGTCTTCACCAAATGCACAAATTGCACCTCCTGGTGACGGATTGTCCGTTCCAGAATTTTGACCCCCAAATACTTCCAAGGTGGTTGTTGTTGAACCTTTTCTGGAGCCACCTGCAGCCCATGAGAATGCAAAGCATCGAGCAACTGAGGCTGTATCCTCAGCAGCTCATCCTGGGTGGACCCAGCCACCAAAATGTCATCCATATAATGATACAGATGGGCATCAGGAAACTGCTTGCCAACTCCAGACAAGGCACGGGCCACATACCATTGGCATATGGCCAGAGAATTGCGCATGCCTTGGGGCATAGTCCTCCACTGATATCCCTGTGCAGGCTCAGCATTGTTAATCACTGGCACCTAGATGGCACATTTTGGTCTGTCATTGAGATGCAAAGGAATTGTAAAAAAACAATCCTTCAACTCCATGATGAAGACCAGACAGTCTGTGGGAAGCATGGTAGGCGATGGCATGCCTGCCTACAATGTTCCCATGCTTTCCATCACAGCACTGGCCTTTCGGAGGTCTTGTAACAACCTCCATTTCCCAGATTTTTTCTTTATGCAGAAGACAGGAGTGTTCCAGGAACTGGTAGAAGGCTCCAGATGACCCTAGTCACACTGCTCCTGCACCAGATTTCAAAAGGCAACTAATTTGTCTTGAGGGAGGGGCCACTGGTTCTCCCAGACAGGTTTGTCCACCAGCCACTTTAAAGGAGGAGTAGGACACTCTGTGCCCTTCATCACAGTGGCCCCCATTAAAAATCTGTCCCAATGCACACCCCAGCACGGACAGAACATCCCTTCCCCAGAGATTAGCAGGAGCTGAAGTAACATGAGGCCAAATCAAGGCTGTCTGTCCCTCCGGGTTCGTGACCAGCACAGGCCACTGGCTCACATAGCATTGCGCTGTTCCTCCCAGTCCCACAACAGGCGTCTCCACTGGATTCAGGGGCCATTCCAGGGGCCAGGTGGCAAGGGAGAGAACTGTGACGTCTGCACCGCTGTCAAGAAGCCGGCAGAAGCAGATCTCTGACGGCGTCGCACCAGGGATGGACAGGGCACACAGCATCTTGGGATGTTCTTTTAGTCAGGACAGCGGTCCAGTGAACTTGAGGTGGCCCAGTGGATCCAAAGCCGCCATCTCCATGCAACCTGTCAGCTGTCCTGTGAACAGAGGACTTAAAAGGCACAAGTTGAGCTATCCACGTCCTTTTCGGGATCGTGACGGGGGGGGGGGTGGCTGTGGAGACCATGGAATAAATCTGTCCCATAACATCTGCATCAATGAGTCCCAGGTGCAAAATGATGCCCTGAAGGGTGGCACTAGATCTCCCCATAAGGAGAGCACTCATGCCCTCACCCAAGAGACCAAAGGCATCTAGGAGAACCTTGTGTATTTTGCAAGATTCTAAGACAACTGTTGCTGCTGTGCAGACATCAACACCTGTTGAGCCGCGTTTGCTGGCTGCAAGCCAGCTAAGCAAACCGTCATCGGCTCCGGTGCCTGGAGAGAAGCTTGTGTCTGGGCGCATCTCCCCTTTACGCTCTTCTTTTCCTTTCCCGAGCCCGGCAACTCTTGGCCCTTAACATGAACAGTCGCCTTACAGACATTTGTCATATGGTTCAGCCTTCCACACCGACCACACAAAAACAAGGGAGTTTTGACCTTCTGTGCTTTCTTTCCCTGTTTCTGGCTGGCCTGAGCATTTCCCTGCTGTTGCTGCCTGCCCTGAGGCGCTGCCCAGACTGGCTGCACAGAAGTAGCCAAGGCAGCCATCTTATGACCTGAGGGGTCTATCTTTGCACAGGTCTCTGCCATCTGGGAGACAGTAGGATCACCAGGAAGAGCCTCTATGATTCTCCTACAATCTTCATTGCAGTTACATCTTGCAAGGTTTGTAATCACAAGCTTCCTTGTCTCAGGATCAGGCACCTGCTTCTCCACAGAGGCAGTCAGCCTCCCTGCAAATCATAGGAAAGGCTCATCAGCCCCCTGGACAACAGTCTTAAATGACTCCTTTGGAGCAGCCAGTTCTATGGTCTGAACCAACGCTGCCATGCCTATATTTTGGCACTGGTCAAGCATGAGGGAATCTAAGCCAGCTTGCCCCTGAGGACCAGCATAATTGCCTGTGCCCAACAGCACATCAGTGCCAATCACACGCCTGGGATCCTGCATACCCAGTGTAACATTACGCTCCACTGCCCTGGCTGCCAACTGAGCCCATTTAGACTCAAAAATGTCTAATTCCACAGATGGAAAAAGAATATGTGCCATAGCACAGATGTCATAAGGTGTCAGCACATCAGCAGCAAACACTCGAAGCAGCTGCATGACTTCAGCAGGCCCCAGACCATGTTGCACAACCGTATCATGGAGTTCCTTCACAGCCTTAAACGATACAGGTTGATAGGTGTTATGAGTAACACTCCTAAGCACAGGGAAAGCCTGGGAACCCCCTGGTAAGGCTGCAGCACCTGCCAAGTCCTGATGAGAATCCTGCCCGTGACACTCAACCCCACAGGGGACACTGCCCCCGCCGAGCGGAGTGGGGTGGACTGCCCACCCACCGTGGGGGGGGCCTGATGGAACACCAACCAATGCCCCGCCTCCGGCGGGTTCCACCGCCTGCGCATGCCCAGCAGGCTGCGCAAACTCAGAGACGGTTGAAGCCCCCCCCGAAGGCCAGACTGACGCTGAAGCAGATGACTCCTCTCCCGCCGCGCCCAGGGGTATTTCGTAAAAACAATGCAATTCGGACTAAGTATTGTCACCGAATCAGACTCAAGCAGAGGTGGAGGCTGTCAGGGGCTCCCCACAACCCCCGAGCGCCGGGAAGGTAGAAAAGGAGGGCGATCCCACCCCGCCCCGCCAGCTCTGCAGCGATGGACGGGGCAGGGTCGGCCTAGCCAACTCCACAGAGCCCCCAGAAGCCTGTGGGGCTCCTCCCACTGGCTGGCCGCTTGGAACCAGCGGGCCAGGAGACCAATTCACACGGGGGGAACAAACGTCACCATCCGAGATGGAACCGCCTCCCAACTCACCATCCTGGCGGGGAGGGGAGGGTTCTGCTTCGGGCAGAAATTCGAATTCCCCCTCATCAGTGTCCAAGATGGAAGGGTCCCCCGGGAACTCCGAGAGCTACAAAATCCAAACCCCCGCCAAACCGAGTCAAACTTTTTCCACTGCACCAGCAGTGATCCCACATCTATAGCACAATCATCAAAGAGGGCTTCCATGAGGCGTTCTCCCACGAGAGACCACGCCTCCCTGGAGAACGCCTCCGCATGGTTTGAAAAAAGCCCTTGCTCTCTGGCCCACAAAAATAATCTTTCAAAATAGCTCCAGGAAACAGAAGCCTGTTTCCTTTCCATGAGACCATTCCAGAGGTCAAAACCAAAGGAATCCTCCATTAAAACCACAGGGGTTACCACTATCACAAGAGCTGCAGGCAAAGTGCCAAACGGCTCACAATCACCTCGGCAAAACAGGGAGGGGGGATAAAACTATACGACCGCACCCACGGCTGTCCCACACACAGCAGTCAGCAGACCGTGTGCCTCCAGCCTAGGCTGCAGTACACTGCAGCAGTCCAACATTTATACATTTTCAAAAGTGACAGTGGATTGGAGGGAGACAGTGCCACCTCTCCAATAACACTGGACAAACCAACAGTCCATCAAATTTCTCCTCCTCCAGAAAAGAATGCAAAACAATAAGTATTTACAAAAAAGCGCATGAGAAAGTTTTTTACAAAAATGTAAGCATCAGAAGGCTTAGAAGAACTTAGAAGCACAGTGCGACAGAAAGGATGGGAATAGGACATGTTTTCGTGGTTACCTGGTGGACTATAGGTTTAAAAATTGGTTTTTTTTCCTCTTATGTGCTGTAGCAACTCTCATCTTTTTACCATGTATGATCCCTTGCTTAGTGCAACTTATTCAACATGTGATCAAGGGGATGCAGGTAATAGCCATGCCTACAGATCCACAAATGGCTACAAAAAGACAGAAAATTATGTCAGTACAAATAATTGCAAAACCAGAAAAGACCCAAGAACAGAAAGTCAAGTCAATGATACCTAAAGTTTGTAAAAACTATTACTGAGGAAATAAGAAAAGGAGGGATTGAAAGGAATGAGAAGGAGGTGTCTCTACCAACAAACTGGGTCTGACAGTAGATAAGGCCAGATAGAGAGAGGTGAAAGAAGCAATGGGGGGGGGTACCATAAATTCTGTAGGAATTCCACTAATTGACAAAGACTGTTACTCATTTAAGACTCTGCTAAATCTCTAGATTCTGAGAAAAATAACAGAGACACAAGGAAAAAGAAAAAGGAAGGGGTGTTGTTTTGTGGAGAAGATCAAAAACTCCACAACTTTGTGAAAGTTGTAAAGTCGGTATGTTTATTGGAGCGCTGGACGCATGAGGAGATTACTCCCCTTAAAAGGCATGCCATGCGTGCCCCCGGGATCTTCAGGTCCCTTTTTATCTCCCTCTCAAATACATATGCATACAATTTCACAATAGGTTCATACATATTTATTTTACAAACTTTGCGTGACATTTGGCCTTAGTTCTTTATCAGAAAGAATTCCTAGGTCAGGTTGACCTGCCCCCTCAGCAGTCTCTGTCTCTCTCTATCTCCCTCTGTCTCCTCCCCCTTATCTCTGTCCTTCACTGAAGCAGTTTCTCTGAGCCTAGGCTTTTTGCAAGAACAGGCAGACTAAATAGCTATGTTTTCAAACTACAGACTTAACTTAAAGATGTACATTTCACCTAAATCAAAATGGATTTCTACCCTGGAAATTTTCTACTCTGTCTCATTTTCCCCCCCTTTCCTAGAAAATAAGTAAATTCTTTTACTTAATGCAGACCCCTATGACAATAAGTGTCTCTCAATGCTTTACCATGTACATTTGATAGGGATGTTAACATAGCTGCTAGCTGTAGTATTCTCCAATTCCAAATTAGCAATATAATGGATAATCCTAAATGTATTCCAGCTAATGTTAACAAAACTACAATGGGATGACACAACTTCTTAAAGATTCTATTTGCAGTTGGTGACCACCCAAAGATCACATCCCACCAGTGATGATCCGCATTTTGTTTTATTCATTGCAGAATTTTGGTTATTTCTTTTGTATCATGTTGGACAGTAATTAAGGTTTTCTTTCTGCTTTCTTGGATTTCCTTCAAGATCCGCAGTAGGTCTTGGTGCTTAATTAATTGTTTTACCAATGTAAGATCCATCCCAATAGGAGTAGGTGATAGTCTGTGATACATTGTGTAATTTGTTTTAATCAACTGGTGGGATGTCACTGTGGCCAAGTACGAAAAATCACACCCGATAGTCTTAACAAAATTACAAATACAAAAATTAGAATGATTTCTGCTAGACAAAATAACATGATTGTTATCAATCTTTACAGCAGCACAAGCAGTTCTCAGGCACACATAACCTTTACCAATATATACGAGCACAGTTTTTTGATCAGTGACTGGATGAATTTTGAAGTGGCAAATACTCTGTTCAGTGTCTAGACACACATCCTGGGCATTAATAGTATTGTTTTCACAAATGAATCCCAGCTGTTCTCTAGTAATGCAGGGTTCTAAGTTTACTGTTTGCCACTTTTAATTCACCTTTTGTGACCACACTCTATGTTCTGAAGGGTAGAGTACTGTTTTTTCATGATTTAGTCCTAGTGCAATGATGGGGTGGATAATGTAAACAGTAGCATTACGTATAGTAAGCGCAAAGGCAGGGGCTACATTAGAAGCAGGCTCATAGGTGAAATTTACCATAGTCCACCAGGACTGAAACTTCCTTTCAAAATCAATTGCATTATCCCAGATAACTTTCCAAATTTCAGAGCTGGTGTTGCTTGCATCCATAACTGTGCTTGTATACAACTGAAAGCTAAAGACACATTATCCTGAACTGTACTAAGTGCTTCTACTAGTAACTTGTGGTCTTGGTCCCTGGCCTTTTCCCACTTTGGCAGTACTTTTGAAATCTGCCTGTCCTGGTTTGAAAGGAAGTGTTTTGTTTTTGGAGACAGTAGTTAGCCCAGTGGGGGCTTAGGTGTGAATATTGGCACCTGTTTGGGCCAATGAGGAGATGGTTCCGCCTCTGAGAACACAGGGTATAAAAAGCAGAACTGGCAGGAAGTGACTCTCTGGCTGTTCGGTGAGCAAAGGGATCGGTCAGTTCTCTCTCCCCCTCCGGCTGTAGGCCGGGTGGGGGAGGGGAAAAGGCCACGAGGCGGCGTGAGGTAGGCCGGAGGCTTTGGACCTTGGGGAGAGAGAGAGAGACCGGGGGGGGGGGAAGTGAAAGGATGGAGGGGTGGAAGTAGTGAAAGCACCGAGCAAATCCCCCCCCCCCCCCCCCCCCCCCCCCCGCTTCCTAGAGAGAGGGAGAGAGAAGAGATAAGATGCGCCGTGCAGCTCTTGGGAAGTCGGCCAAAAGTGAGAAGGGAGAGTCCGGCACCTAAAGATGATTTTAACTTTTTTTTTCTTCATGATGGAAACCTTTCCAAACGTTGATCCTCCCGGAGGAAAGAGATAAGAACAAGAAGAAATGGACAAGTGAAATGAGAGGTTTGTGTGAGTAGGGAGTAGTGGAGATAATGAGAAGAATTTACTTGGGAAGAGATAAACGGAGGAGCATTTTTTTTCGGCTGTGGACGGACTAACTTTCTATTGTAACACAGAGACTGCGGTTTTGGGGGGAAAGCAATGGCTCGGATCCAAGAAAGGCAGTGAAGAGTGGTGATGGGCAGAGATCAGGAATGAGGAAGAGGATCTCTGTCGTGAAGCCCTAGCCCCGGGGGAAATGGGGGGATTTTGTTATCCCAAAATGGAGAGACTGTCGTTTTGTGGAACTGACCAAAGTATCCTTAAAAAGAGAAACCCCAAAAGCAATCTTCTGGTCCATTTCCATGGTGAGAGCATGGAATATGGAAAGGGGTTAGTCAAGAAATGGCACAAGGAGAAGACTCCTTCCTCTTTAATAGAATGTATTGATTGTTTGAAGAAGGATAATGGACTGAGAATTAAAACCTGGGAGATGGGGACTGAAGGGAGATTTGAGTTTGTACTGTATGCTGTAATGTGAGTTGAGAGGGGGAGGAGAAATGTGTTTGAAAGATTTCCATTCTGTTCTTTGTGTGTGTGTGTGTGTGTGTGTTAATAAAGTTTTTTTTCCCCTTTATTCCTAAGTTGGAGTTTGCTTGCTCTGTTTCTGGTCACATCTCACAGTAGACACCAGGGTGGATGTGTTTTCATGGAGGTACTGGCATTGTGCCCAGTCTAAAACCATGACACTGCCACTGGCTAGTTCCTAATACCAGTAGAGATGACTGTAAAGGCTACTTCCATTTTGTTAGGCCACCTGCTGCAGTGGCCAGCTTATTCATCAGTATTTCTGAATCAATTCAATTTAAAACTCCCAATCCTGTCCCTAATATCCCAGTTAGATCCTTTTTTATTCTGAGGTATACCTGTCTTTGTAACCACATTGTCCAGCTCTCAAAGGATGTTCTTAGGAAAGAGGAGCAGGCTGGTTGGATTTTTGAGATGTTAATTTGCATTAGCAACTTAACACGTTTGAGAGACCATTCTGGACTGAACAACAGTTATTGTTAAGCCACATTTCTCACTACGTAGGGGCCTATTTCCTACACTTCAGGTTCAAGTTTGGGTTGAGTCTGAACTATTTGAGTACTAGTATGGGTTGTACAAGGTCATGCTGTTGTGAAAAGCGCAGTGTCTATTTTAAATCTAAATGAAAGCCCAATAGCTTCCTGAGCCCAAAGACAAGTCACTTCTACAGGCTGTATCAGGCTGAAATTACACCAACAGTCTGATTCACTTAGGCTATCACAAACTTCCTGGTGCCTGTATACAGGAGAGGCTGAGATACTAATTGCATCTGGTCTCTCATAAACTGTCTCATTGATCACCCGGGACGCTACCTTGATTTCTTCTCCTCTGATTCCCTGAAGTGTCCACAGTTCCCGTTCCTGCCACTCCTGCTCCTCATATACCTAATCCCTGTAAATTACTACAGTGGATAAGTTTAAATCTTTTATCTCAGAAAGTTCTCCCATGGATCCAGTATACTGATTAAAAGCCTGGGACCAAGGCCATTCAGCATTGCTTTGAATAGAGGTACTCTCTAATTCTAAGACTTCAGTTATAATTATATACAAAAAAATTCTGTAAGTGAAAGTATGAACTCCCCCGGACCGCAATATACTCATTTTGCCTAAGTTTTAGTCTCAGTTCATTGTGTCCTGGTGTCACTCTCCAAGGGGGCTTCTGGGGCCTTCTTCACTTGAAAGTGATGGATCCAGGCCTTCTGCTCCTTGATCTTGATTGCGGTGAAGGTGGTGAGAAGCACCTGGAATGGTCCTTCCCACTGTGGTTCCAAAGTCTTCTCTGTAAGAGACTTAACATATACCTAATCCCCAGGCTGTATGTTATGTACTGGCCTAACTCCCTGCTCTGAGTTCCAGCCACGTGTTTCTCAATTTCTCTGAGCTGTTTGCTTAAAGCCACCATGTAGGTGGCCAGTGTTACCTCCCCAGTGTGAGTGGACATTCCCTTTTGTATTCCATATGGTCTTCTATAAAGCATTTCAAAAAAACTCAGCTTTTCTTTAGCTCGAGGTTTAGTTTGAATTCGCGATAGTGCCAGTGGAAGAGCTTGGGGCCGGGGTAGATTAACCTCCTGCCCAAGTCTCACAATCTGCTGCTTAATCAAATGATTCATTTTCTCCACCTGGCCACTTGATTGGGGGTGGTATGGAGTGTGAAGTTCCCAATCCATGCCCAGGTGGCTACTAATCTGTTGCACTATTTTGGAAATGAAATGGGATCCTCTATCTGAGGATATTGTGGCTGGAACTCCAAAGCATGGTATTATTTCTTGTAATAATACTCTGGTCACCACTTGAGCTTTGACAGTTCTGGTGGGGAATGCTTCTGGCCACCCTGAAAGTGTGTCTGTCAATACCAATAAATACCGATACCCCCCCTTTCTTTGGGAGTTCTGAAAAGTCAATTTGCCACTGCTGTCCAGGCCCATGGCCTCTCCCAATGTGACCGAGTTTTGGCCTGGGGGTATTTTTATGGTTAGTCTGGAGGCAAAGATCACACTGTGGGGTCACCTGAGTAATAGTGGCATATAAATTCTTAGCAACTGTTCATTCAATCAAATAGGTGTATAGGGCATCTATTCTCCAGTGTGCTTTCTGATATTCTTTCCTTACTAGTGACCACAATAAATGGGAGGGAATTACCAGCTTCTCTTCAATGGTAGACCACTCTTCTTGGTTATACATCCCTTTTTGATCTTCAATTAATTTTCTATCTCTCTTATTATATTCTGGCTTACCTTCAAGGGAAATTTCTCCGTCTGGAATTAGGGCTCCTTCAATAGTTACCTCACCTTTCGCTGTTTCTTTTGCCTCTCTATCCACCATCTCATTTCCCTCTTCCAATTCTGAGCTCACTCCTTGGTGTGCCTTAATATGCATAATTGCTACCTTTTCAGGCAGCTGAACTGCTTCCAGCAGATGGATTATCTGTTGTGCATGTTTGATGTTCTTTCCCTGTGAGGTCAGCAGTCCCCTCTCTTTCCAGATGGCTCCATGTGCATGCACGACTCCGAATGCATACCTCAAGTCTGTGTAGAAGTTTATCCTCTTTCCTTTTGCCATTTCAAAGGCACAGATCAGGGCAATTATCTCGGCCTTCTGTGCAGAGGTGCCTGTTGGTAAGGGTCCAGATTCTATTGACTCTCTGCATGTAGTCACTGCGTACCCAGAATGTCGCTTTAAATTGGCAATGTAGCTACTCCCATCAGTGAACCAGGTCTCGGCATCGTTCAATGGAGTGTCCTTCAAATTTGGGCTGCTGGAGTAGGTAGCTTCAATGGTCTCCAGGCAATTGTGGTGTACTGCTTCTCCTTGATTTCCCCTGAGAAAGGAAGCTGGGTTGACAATATTAGTCACCACTATTTCTACATCATCTTGCTCTACCATGATGACCTGGTATTTCAGGAACCTCTGTGGTGAAAGCCAATGGCCACCCTTTACTTCCAGTACTGTGGACACTGTATGGGACACTAGTACAGTCACCTTTTTTCCCAGGGTAAACTTGCGTGCCTCCTGAATATTCAGCACGACTGCTGCTACACCTCTGAGGCAAAGTGGCCATCCTTTGGCTGTTGCATCTAGTTGCTTGGAGAAGTAAGCAACTGCCCTCCGGTATGGACCCAAGTCCTGAGCCAGTATTCCCAATGCAATTCCCTGTTTTTCATGGGAAAATAGAAATAATGGTTTACTTACATCTGGAAGTCTCAGGGCTGGAGCTGACATGAGGGCACTCTTTATCTGGTGAAAGGCCCATGTGGCTTCCTTTGTCCACTGGAGATCTGTTTCCATTGGCAATAAGAGCATAGAGGGATTTGACGAGCAGTCCATAATTATTAACTCACAGCCGGCACTACCCTGCCATGCCTAAGAAGGTTCAGAGTGCCTTTATTGTCTGGGGTTTTGGGGTTTGGCATATGGCTTCTTAGCCAGCCTGCCCTAAAGTCCGTTGCCCAGCGCTCACCTCATACCCCAGATAGATTACTTTCTGTTTCACTCCCTGTGCCTTTTTCTTTGATACTCTGTATCCTTGGAGTCCTAGAAAATTTGAAAGGATTACCGTCCAGGCCACACATGCTTCCCTTGTCCGAGTGGCTCCTAGAAGATCATCTACGCACTGCAACAGCCTCCCTTCTTCCTGTGGAGCTTCCCAGGACTCCAGATCTTTTGCAAGTTGCTCTCCAAACAGAGTGGGGGAATTTTAAAGCCTTGAGGCACATGGACCATGTGAGCTGGGTTTTGCACCACTTTTAGGGCTTTCCCATTTAAATGCAAAAATTTTCTGGCTGGCTTCATGGATAGGGAGGCAAAAGAAGGCATCTTTCAGGTCTAAAACAGTAAACCAGGTTAGTTCAAGTGTTAAACAAGTTAGTAAAGTATATGGATTTGCTACCACAGGGTATAAATTCTTTGTTATCTTATTGACAGCTTTCAATCTAGTACTATCAGTTATTGGGCTGATTTCTTCGTTATCTTCTTTTCAGGGGGTACTGTTTAATTCTCATTGGTTGTGTTCTTTCTGTCAGCGTGATTACTATGGGGGGTGCATTCTTCACTTTCCTTGGTACAGCAGAGGCCTATACTTCTGAAAATACTTGTTCTAATATCTCTTTACTAATTTCTTTCTTAATTTCAATGGCTGTTAATGTTAAGCTTAACACTTTTATATCATTTGCTTCCAGAGTAACCCCCCCATTTGAGAATGTTTAGCGAATTGAGCAGATACAAAAGCTTCTAGGTACATGTTACTTTAAAGGTTTGCAAAAGTATGCCTTCTCAGACTGGCCAGTTGTTCCTCACACTACAACATAATCATTCTCCACAGGTACTAAAGCTTTATTTAAAACTGAATATATGGCTCTTTTATCAACTAAAATTCTACAGATTTCTTCTGGTCTCACTGCCTCTCGCAGAGGGGTCTGTTACCTCCTAGTTCTGGATGAAATTGGACTGCCAGGAGGGGGATGGGTGCGAATGGGTATGCCTTTGGAGCCTGGGTCCTCTTCCCTTTTGGGGAGGTCCTCCTTATCCTCTTTTACTTTAGGAGGAGTCTTTAACAAATTATATGTACTCATTTTGCAAGTTGTAATCGCTTTACATTTCAGTATGATAAACTTTCTCTGACTTCATACATTGCTATCTTATGCTGCATGCTGAACAACATGTTTGATTTGCCTTCTTTTTGCTCTGTTTTCCTTTTCAAGTCCTAACACCAGTAGGTCAGAGGGAGCTCTGAACCCACAGTTACTCTGCCATTCTGGGTGAATTCTTAAAACAAAAACACACCAACATACGGACTTTATCCCATTTACCTTCCCAGTTTAAAACAGCATTAACTGCAATAAGGTGTTATAAATCCTTTTATTTTCTGAGCCCCCCCTGCTGGAAGCTTTCTCTCAGTGAGCCCCTCACAAAGAGGCTAGTTCAGGAATCTCTTTGCTCTGGTTAGTTCTCATTATCTCCTTCTCCTTATACTATCTTGTTTCTACCCAAGCCTCACAGTGTCTTTTCTCAGTTTTTCCCCACACACAGACTTTCAGGTGGCAGTCACTAGATGTGATCCTCCACACGCAAGCCCCAAGATCTCAGGTTCTGAATTGGCTTGATCAGGAACCTTCAATTTACACTTGAGGCACAGAACAGCAATACCAGCGCCTCTCACAAACTCAGCATTGCACACAAGGTGCCAGCTTCTCAATGCACCAAAAGCTCCCAGGAATTGCCTGCAGGCTATTCTGTTTATCACTCCAGCTTAACCTCTATGGCAGGGCTGTTCTCAGTCCAAATTTACTAGATTGCCAGCTGAAATCCCATAAACTCATTTGTCTCTTCTATCTAAACTCTGTTTTACAAAATCTTAGTCTTTTCTAGTTCTCTTTCTGCACGATCTAATTAAAGCATTGTTTCTACTGACACTCACTTTACTGCCTTGCAAAAGGCTGTGCTTGTTACAGCAAAAACTTTGATATGGCCACAAACACAGACACACACCGCTCCCCCCCTTATCTCAAATTCACAAGTCAGGGCTTGAATTGCTGTGGGGGGGAATTCTTGTAATTCCTTTAGTTCGTTTTACCACAGTTAAATATAAATCACCATACCGTAGTTCTTCTGTGTAAAATGCTACATTTGTTGCAAACAAAATCCTAAAATGTCCACAAACACCACTATACAATTTGAGCATCAAATTACCACAATGTGGGGGAAGAACTACACAAACTCACTAGGAAAGGCCATATCTCTCAAAGTGCCCACTTTTCTCAACACAACACAGCATACAATACTTCAGCATTTACCCACACAAGCTTTCTCTGGTCCTCACACACTCTGGACACAATCAAAATAACAGCACACAGTAAAATTCTAGAGATAAAGTCTAACTACCAGGGCAGAGGAACTCCCTGAGCTCATACTCATGGTTAAAATGTGCCCGATCTACACAAATCACTACTTCTAAACACAATAAATATCTTCACCGACGTTTCTCTGCTTGTTCCACTTCACCACAGGGCACTCTCTGCTCCCACAGCCTGCCCTGGCCGGTGCCTCAAGGCCTCACTCGGCCCCTTCATTCGCGGGTAGAAACCCCCCCGCACTGTAGATATACTCCCTTTGTACACCATGCACTCGCACTATTACAAACACACTGACATTAACCACACAATGCATTAATTATACAACGATACAGTGTCTGGACACCACACACACACACACACACACACACACACACGAGTCTACTCCAACCCACCCCCAGTGTCGCTAGCGGCCGCTTTATCGGAAAGTGAACTCCCGTCTGTCTCTCAGTCGCTCTATTGACTAGGCCAAGCACTCAGACGTCTCTGAGTGACTTTCCCCGGGGGGTCCCTTAATCAATACATACCGAATCCTCTGCACACCAGCAAGTCCTTGTCTGTCTCCCCAGGAGGCAAGCTGAGACCAGCGGAGCTCCTCTGGGAAAATCCCAGGGCGTGCCTCAGAGGTCCGTCTATCCCTTCTCCCCCTGCGAGGACAGAGACGTCCTGCCGCGGTCGCCAGAATGTTTTGTGGAGAAGATCAAAAACTCCACAACTTTGTGAAAGTTGTAAAGTCGGTATGTTTATTGGAGCGCTGGACGCATGAGGAGATTACTCCCCTTAAAAGGCATGCCATGCGTGCCCCCGGGATCTTCAGGTCCCTTTTTATCTCCCTCTCAAATACATATGCATACAATTTCACAATAGGTTCATACATATTTATTTTACAAACTTTGCGTGACATTTGGCCTTAGTTCTTTATCAGAAAGAATTCCTAGGTCAGGTTGACCTGCCCCCTCAGCAGTCTCTGTCTCTCTCTATCTCCCTCTGTCTCCTCCCCCTTATCTCTGTCCTTCACTGAAGCAGTTTCTCTGAGCCTAGGCTTTTTGCAAGAACAGGCAGTCAGACTAAATAGCTATGTTTTCAAACTACAGACTTAATGATGTACATTTCACCTAAATCAAAATGGATTTCTACCCTGGAAAATTTCTACTCTGTCTCAGTGTTACACATTAGAAAGGGGGTCGATTAGTTGGTTTGGAAAGTCTGTACCTCTCAAGTACCTCAGCCAATGGGGAAAGAGAGAGGGACATGCGGCTAAAATAGATAAAATCGGATAAAAAGGAGGCTGTGCCCTCTAAAAGTTTGAGACCCCATGGGAAATGCCCATAACCTCTCCCTTTATTCAAATAAAGTAACTGGACTCCTGTCTCCTTCTTAGACATAAATCTCTGGTTTTTGTGGATTAATTTTCCTGACAGAACCTTGTTAGAGTGGCCAGCCATCCTTTGAAACCTTTTCATTTTTAAGATAAAATTATTTTTGTCTGATTCACATATGGTTATATACCAATCTTGCCAATTTAGATTTAAGTCCATAAGTCAATTATTAATGTAGCCTTTGTTCTAGGTATGTGTGTTAGAGTGGTCCTTTAGTAGATAAAAAGGGCACCATTCCTTTCTTTCTTGCTCACTTACCCTTCTGTCATCTGAACCCATACCTTGCTGTTAATATTATTACAAGTGTTATAGATGAGTAATGGGATGATTTGCTTTTGCAATTAAGGGATGAATATTGTGTGTATATGTCCTGAGGTGCCTTTATGATGCTCATATCCCCATTTGTCTGTTTAGCCCAAAAATAAGTTTTGCACCTTAAAGACTAGTACTGAAAGCAAAAGGGAGGGAGAAAAGAAGCGGGCAGTTTGTTTTCAGAAACTGCACTCATTCCTCCATATTCCTGCTCCTAAACTGTGTTGTCCAGGAACAGACAGAGACAACAAAGCAGAGCTTTCTTTTACTTTTAGTTAGTTTTTAGCTAGCTGAGGCAAAAAAAGTCCCCTAGGCTATAGGTTTCTTCTTTTCCTTAAGACTGTTTAAACCTACTCTAAACTGAACACCCAGAAAAGCACCAACAACTCACACCTATAGCCCACCAGGCCGGGCCTGAGCTGCAACATTTCCAACACAAGAGAGTGATAAAAGACTAAGTAAGCCAAACTACAACCCACAAAAGAGGCTTTCTGAATTTTTCATCTCTTTAAAGCAGACAAAATTTTTATTTTTTAATATTATTCATTTTTTAAAATGCTAGTAAATGCTTTACTTATTAAATAAACAATTTTTTTTTACTTTTCTCCAAAAAAATATTTTCCCAAACCAATTTAAAAAAGCACCACTTAAATCTACTTTCTAAAAAACCTCTTCAAAAGTTTTCTCCCAAATTTACCCTAAACCAAAACGAATACATCTTTTGGCACCCAATGTAGGGCCCAAGAAAGTAAAAAACCCCTATATTAATTGCATTTTAATTGTGCCTACTCTATAGTAAGATAAAGCAATAGCCATGTTGCTTGAATTCAAAATGTCTCTCGGGGAGGAGGCCTTCATGTGTTTCTAGTCCTTAGGCTTTTTTAAGGTTCTTTTACCTTTCTAATCACAAAAATTATTTTCTTATCCAAAAATAGCTCCAATATTATCCCTAACACATAGTTTTTACAATAGAAGGGTACAGATTAGAATAGCTATTGTTCTGGACTCAGTAATAATAATGGATAGAGAGTTTACAGAGGTACTGAAGTCTATTCAAATAAATATAGTTTATAATTTCTTCATCCTACCCTATGTCTTAGTTCCAATAGCATATTTTAGAGGTTTATTAGTAATTGCACATAATTTGTTAGAAGAGCAAGAGATGAGGTTTTTCAGCCTTTCCTTTCCTTCTTCTCCTTTAAACCTAAGGCACTTTTAAAGAATATTCAGTTTCCCCCAAATGCCAAAAATACCACATTCCTAATATTTCATCTAGTAAGCTTCTTTTATATAGCCTGCAACTTGTCTAGAGTGAAGGCTAATATGTCCAAAAAAGCTAATAAGACCCCTAACCCAGAAGTAGACCCAAGCGTGGAAAATTCTGAGCAGTATAGAGAATGAGTCAAACTCTAAAAAAATTTTCTGATCCCCCAACCTGAGAATTTTCAAATGAACAAATTCAAAACCCAAAGTAGAAAAATATCTAAAAAACAACTAATATAATAACTCTAAAGAGAAAAAAATTATTACAATAAGCAGAGCCCTAGCCTATGCTTATTGCACGCTGCTAAATACCCTAAGGCAGCAGATAAAAGCAAAAAGGCAAGGAAATAAATCAGCAGCTACCCCAATCACTTAGGCTACAGCCAACACTCCAGCTACTCAAGTTGTAGCTGAAACAATCAACCTAAGCCTACAACTAAACCAAACAATGAGCCTCAACCAATAGCTGTTACTCCTACCATGAGAGGTTAAAAACACACATTTAAAACCAATCAGCCAATAGAGGATAATGATAATCCCAAAAAAAGACCCTCAAAGCCAAAAACTAACACAAAACCAAAAGTCACTATTAAGTCCTTTTTCCTAAAATACCTTCATAGCCTAAAAATAAATTGCACTTGACAACCTAATAAATCTATAGTTAGTTAGTCTATCTTTGAGATGCTACAAGAAAGGCTACAATTCTGAATAGTACTAAAGCAAAGCATTTAAAATCCCTATCACATAATCCAATTATCGACCAAAGAATGATGAAAAAGACTGACGCTCACAATCTCTGGGCATGAATCCTATAAAAATGTAGCACAAAGATATCTGTGTGCAGATGATCTCTATATACAATAAACCAAATAAAAATCCATAGAACAAAGAATTCAAAGATTAAGAAAAATAGCAATAGCAGAGATTGTCTTCTCAGATAACCTAAACACTATAAATCCAAATTTAGTACCATATACGTCCGTGATGTAGCGAAAACTTATAGAACTTAAGCCACAAGAATATGCTTCTGCTTTAGCAATAATAAAGCAAGGTGACAAAGAAGAGACAGTGCTTATTATAGCAAAG
This sequence comes from Serinus canaria, assembly GCF_022539315.1. Lineage (NCBI taxonomy): Eukaryota > Metazoa > Chordata > Aves > Passeriformes > Fringillidae > Serinus > Serinus canaria. Next base: position 9,715,486 of record NC_066342.1, on the reverse strand, counting down.
AAGCTCCAAACATGTACAAATACTGTGCATTGCCCAACACATACAAGAATCACAGCTTTAAAAACACATGCAGAAATTATCAGATAAAAGAAAATCACAAAAAATCTCAAAGAAGAAATTAAAGACCCCATACATTTTAAGCATAAACTTCCTCCAAAACCAATATTCAAATACCCAAAAGAACTCAAATGAACATTTAAAATAGTGACTATAGAAACAGAAGGGGTTAAGCAATTAAAAACCTTACCTAAATTATCAAAAAACCCATCTACAATAAGACTCCTAAAAGTAAAAAAACAACAAATACCAATTACCACCTCAACAATACACCACCAACAATACAAAACAACTCAAAATGCCATAATCCCCATCCACAAAATAATCCATAAGCTAGAGAGCCAAAAAGTAGTCAGAAAAACCCACTCACCCTTCAACAGCCCCATTTAGCCTATGCACAAATCTAAAAAAATAATAGAGATTGGCTGTAGACTATCCTGCCTTGAATAAAGTAATTCCACCATTAAATGCTGCTGTGCCAAACATATTAGAGCTCCAATACAAGCTGGAGCCCAAGGCAACAAAGTACTATGCCACTATTAACATTGCCAATGCATTTTTCTCCATTCCTTTAGCAGCAAAATGCAAGCCTCAATTTGCCTTCACATTGAAGAGTGCACAATACACCTAAAACCAACTACCCCAAGGGTAGAAACACAGTCCTACCATCTGCCGTAAACTAATCCAAACTACACTATAAAAAGTAAGGCTCCAAAACAGCTACAACACATCAATGACATCAATGTGTAAGAGAACACAGCAACAAAAGTGTTTAAGAAAAAAAAGAAAATCATCTAGATTCTCCTATAAAACAATTTTGCCATCAAAAAAGCAAAGTTAAAAGACCTACTCAAAAAATCCAATTCCTAAAAGTAAAATAGCAAAATAGACAACATCAAATTCCCACTAATATCATCAACAAGATCACAGCAATGTCTCCACCAACCAACCAAAAAACACCACGAACTTTCCTAAGCACCATAAGCTTTTAGAAAACGCATATTCCTAAGTACAGTCAGATTATAAGCCCTCTCTTCCTAATCACCTGCAAAAAGAACACTTTCCAGTGGGGCCCTGAACAGCAACAAGCCTTCACCCATATTAAGCAAAATATTGCTCATGTGATAGCCCTTAACCCAGTCAAGACAAGACCAAATGTAAAAAACATACTCTACAACCAAGAGCCATAATTTGTCCTAAAACCTTTAAGAAAAAGTACCCAATGAGACTCAAAGCCAACCATTGAAATTCTAAAGCCAAAGTTACAAAAAGTCTAAAGCCAAATACACTCCAAAAAAAAAAAAAAATTTACAGCCTATAAAAGAGGCACCCTGACTACCAATGCTAAAATAAATATTCAAAGCAGAAGTTCCCTCTACCCACCATGCCACCAATATCACATAAAGCAAATAAATTACCTGCATCACACAACACACCCATATTACAAAACTAAATTGCCCTAAAATATAAAAGATAATTATAAATTAGCCCAAAGAAACCACTTTAATCTCATGAACAAAAAAACCCAAAACCAAGTGACACATACTAAAAAAGCTCCACCATACAACCGACTACTAACAAAAAAACACATTCCAGTCTTTTTACTAATAGTTCTTACCATATTATAAAAATAAAACAAAAGTAGAAAGCAACCACATAGAGCCCCACACGACAAGTCGTGAAAGCTACAAAAAGTAAATCAAGCCAACTAACTAAACTCAAAGCTATTCAACTTACCCTAAACATTACTAAAATAAAGAAGTAGCCAAAGCTATATCTCTACACTAATTCATAGATAATAGCCAATACTCTATAAAGTTAGGTAGAAAAGTAAAAAAAACCTAATTAACAACATTAAAAAACCCAATTTATGCTACGAACAAGTAGAAAAACATCACTACCAAAGTAAAAAAACTGCCTATAAAAGTCCACCATATAAATGCCCATGTCCCCAAAAATAAAGCCAATAAAAACCACCAAAACAATCAACAAATAGATCAGGCTACAAAGATAGAAGTGTCAAAAATAGACTTAAATTAGCAACACTATTCCGGCTTCCTGATGGGCTGGTTTGCCCCCGAGCAGGCAGCACGGGGCGAATAGCTCAGTCCTTTGGGGACAGACTGTCCAAGTACCCAAGCCGCTCTTAGCCACAGGCAACCTTAGCAAGCCTAAAGGATATCAGCTCTTTAGTGATTTATCAGCTCTTTTATGATTTCCAGCTCTTTTGCTTGCTAAGGCCCCCAGACTAGCTGGGAAGCAGACACGAGAGAGGAGAAGACTCGTCCTGGAGTTCCACAGAGATGGTTTTATTGGGGGGTCTGTGAAGGGTTCCAGCGACAGCTCTTCTAGCCAGAATGGGCTAAATCAGCCCATTATATAGGGCTAGAAGGGATCAGAAATTGTCCAATAGCAGGGGTTAAGGAGAAGTGACCTATGGGGTTACAGAGAGATAAACTGGGGTCTGAAAGGCGGAAGAGAGGAACTTCTGGCTTTTTCTCCATGACTTGGCATTTCCTCTCTCTAGGCCTCAGCCCTCCATGGAGCTTTAGCAGGGCCTGTGCCTGCTACACAACACAAAAAATTATTCTTAGCTAAATAAGCTCATGATGCCTCAAGTCATCAAAGATGCCACCTATAAGTAGGCACAAAACCAAAAAATAGACCTAACCATAAACAATATTTCTCAAGTTATCCATAACTATAAGACATGTACTACCGTCAAACAAGCCAAGCAAATAAAGCCCTTATAATACAGTAAACAAAAGTCCAAATATAAATATGAAGAAGCCTAGCAAATTAACTACATCACACTACCCCAAACATGCCAAAATAAACACTATGTACTCACAATAATAAAATCCACCACAAAATAGCTAAAGATCTACCCTATACCTCACACTACAGCCTGTAACACCATCCTAAGCCTTAAAAAGCAAATCCTTTAAAAACATAGTACCCCTAAAAAAATTAAAACAGACACTAAAATTCATTTCAAAAACACCCTTATCAACACCTTATCTAAAAACCATAACATTAAATAAATATACCATATCCCCTTCCATACACCAACTACAAGCAAAGTAGAAAAGTACAATGAACTATTAAAACCCACCTTACAAACATTAAATAAAAAATCTTTCGAAAATTGAGAGCAACATCTAGCCAAAGCCACCTAGTTAGTTAAAACTCAAAATTCCACCAACCAAGCAAACCCTGCCCAATCTAAGCCCCTACATAAAAAAAACAGAAACAAAGTCCCAATAATACATATAAAAATTTGTTTAGAAAACAATTTAAATCAATTCTGCCTCAAATACAGACTAAACCATTCATAGTTGTCTTTACTCAAAGACCAAACTACACACAGTCAATAATGCAAAAAGATAGAACACCACAATGTGTACCTCAAAAAAATCTAATTAAGTAAGAAGTATATATAAATATCACTATTTGCTGAATCTTACCACCATTATCTATATATAGCTATATACTATATATACATATATATGTGTTTATAAAGTTAAAATATGTCTCAGTGAGGGAAGTTGGGATGCTCAATATGAGAATCAGCAAACTTCATTTATTGATTAGAGCATCAGACATTTAAGCACAACACATAATAAGCTCATGCATATTCTGTAAGCTAAGCAATCTCTTAGTTATTCTTACTTCTTCATTCTTTACAACTTAAATCTGTCTTTTCTCATGCTCTGCTCTCAGCTACAGCATCTTTGTTATCATAATACAGCTATACTCAAGGCCACAGCATCTTCACAGGTGCGGCCTCAGATTAGCTGGGTCTGGTACTTTTCCACTTCTCAGCTATCCAGAGCATGTCTACGTGGCCTTTGTCATGTAACCAGACCCCAACAAACTATATATATTAGTTTTAGTAATAAGCTGACAATATCGGAATAAGAAGTAAAATGTCCAAAAGTGACTAGGATGCTCATAAACCCATTTGTCTATTTAGCCCAAAAATAAATTGTACATCTTTAAAACTAATTCTAAAAGCTAAAACCAAAAACGCACATAATTTTCAAAAACTACACTCGCTCCTCCACATTCCTACTCCTAAACTATGATGTCTGCAAACAGACAAACAAACAACAAAACAGAGCTCTCCTTTACTTTTAGTTAGTTTTTAGCTAACTAAAACAAAAAAATTCCCTAAACTATAGTTTTTGTTCTTTAAGACTATTTAAACCTACTCTAAACTGAACACCCAAAAAAACATCGACAACTCACACCTATAGCCCACCAGGCCAGGCCTGAGCCGCAACATTTCCAACACCAAAAAGACTAAATAAACCAAACTACAAACCACCAAAGAAACTTCCTAAATTTATCATCTCTTCAAACCAGACAAAAATTTTATTATCTAATATTATTAATTTTTTAATACTAATAAATACTTTACCTATTAAATAAACAATTTGTTTCACTTTTCTCCAAAAAAAATTTTTCCAAACCAATTAAAAAAAACCCACTTAAATCTACTTTCTAAAAGCTTTACTGATGTATAGTTATGTTATTGTGGTTTGTTGTTTAGATGTCCTCTGTTCTCCCCATAGTCCCTTCCCCCCCCATATTGTTGCCACCGGACAGCCTGGGTTGTCCGAGACATGTGGAGGGAAGGTGCATACATGTGCCCCTTGCACAGGGCAGTCAGGAATGGGGAAAGCTTGTTTCTAGGGGGGGTGAGCAATGACAACATCTCACCTCTAATCAAGTTGCAAGAAAGTAGTCTCCACCAATGGACGGTGAAGAATACTTGACTGACAGACTGACAGGGGTTAGGGTTTCCTAATGCAACCCCAGGAACATAAAAGGCGGAGCAGCCATTTTGTAGACCAACTTGTGGCAGCCAGGTCACCAACTCTCAGCACGCTGTCCTTGTTTCTTATTCAGTCCTTGGTTGTATTTGTTAAGGTTTAATAAACCTTCTAAAATTTTAAGGGAGGAGTCGTTTCTCACACAAGGTTCTGCTAGGATAGCTGACTGATCCAGGAACAATGTTGCTGGTAATACTGTTCTGGAAATATAAAAAGTGAACAATTTAATATGTTTCCTTTTTGGAATTTTGCATTTTGTTACAGCTTTTAACAGATTTACTGTTTACTATATTGTCCAATATAGTTTCTTTTTGTTCCTCTTTGTCTGGAGTTAGTTTTATTCACATAATAGAGGAGTGTCTGGCTGCAGATCTCACAATTGTGTGGGTAGTCAGCAGTTCTTCCTGCTTTTACAGCTTGAGTGGCTCCTTGCCTCACGTCTGGATACACACTTAGCATACTTAGCTTTTTATCTGATGAGGATACACTTGAACATTTAAAGTTGTTAATGCTATCAAAACAAACTTGCACAATGATAGCACATATTGGAGTGGGGAGGGGGATAAATTCTTGCCCCCCCCCCCCCTTGGAAATGTTTATAACATTTTCTGCCAAAATTCTAACAATTCTGTTGCAGAGTGGAATATCACCAGTACTGGCTTTTCCTTTTGGTATGTAAATTTTGTCTTTGCAAGCAGGCATAGGTTGGAGTTGAGTGGCATACATTGGTCACACCTTCCCCTCTGCAGCCTTAATTTGCATTTTTAAGGCTACTCTCTTGGCTGCCTGAAACAGCAGCTTCTCTTCCTTTCCTGGGCAGCCACATACACACACATACATACACACACACACACACACAAAATTCCAAAACAATACTCAAAGGCACACACTAAAACCCAACAGACACTCAAAAGTTATGTTTCAACACTTTTTCAGCAAACGAACTTTATTTCATGGGCGTCCCCACAGTGATTTCATGTGGCAGCAAAACTCAAATTAACACACACACACAGGCAATCCTCATACATGCACATATTCTTAAAAATTCAAAGCACTTATCGCTGAGACTTGAACTCAGCACTTCCACGCAACAGTACAAGGGGACCGTAATCCCACAAAACTATACTGCCTTCCACAAGGAAGCACAGAGAGAACTCGGACCTCATACAAAAGGAGACTAACTCCTTGAGAAACACACTACACCCTGCAGGTATCAGAACCTGCTTTTCCAAACAAAATAAGAGGAAAAATGTTTGCTAATGTCCTTACAAATAATTTGATGGGTGAATGTTGCTCTAGCATGCAAAATAAAACTACATGGACACTGGATTCTCCAAGGTAAAAAGAGGGAAAGTTTATTTGACTTCAACATTTATAGATTTCAGAAAGTGACAGTGGATTGGAGGATGACAGTGCCACCTCTCCAATGGCACTGGACAAACCAACAGTCCATCAAATTTCTCTTCCTCCAGAAAAGAATGCAAAACAATAAGTATTTACAGAAAAGCGTGTGAGAAAGTTCGTTACAAGAATGTAAACATCAGAAGGCTTAGAAGAACTTAAAAAAACCAGGGGGACAGGTGAGGGTATGGGTGTTAACATCTTTGAAGTGGGTCTTAATGTCTCTACTAACTTCAAGCAGCAGGTTCTTTGCAGAGCCCAGACAGCTTGGCTCCTGAGATAGTCAAGGGCCTGCACAAGCATGAACTTCTAAAGTTTGGTTAGAAATTACCAGATAATACTGGCTTTTGCATTTATGTATTAGCTTTTGCATGTTGTTATTGATCATAAGTATTTAGATATGGTACAAATTATAACTCTTTTAGCTGCTTGTTAATATAATATAATATAATATAATATAATATAATATAATATAATATAATATAATATAATATAATATAATATAATATCTAATATAATATAATATAATATAATATATATAATATAATATAATATAATATAATACTCATATAATATAATATAATCTATATAATATAATATAATATAATCTATCAGCTTAAGTATTGTAGTGGGTTCAGTGCTGGCCAATCACCAGTGCACTCACTAGGATGCACTCACCCATTTTCAGCTAAGAGGTAGGACCAGGAGAAAGGCAAAGCAGGCTCAAAACTTTAAAAGGTTATAAAGAAAAGTTTATTGACAGTAACTAAAATAAAGAGTTATAAGATTCAGAACAAAACCTTCAGAACACTTCTCCTCCCCCACAACCTTTTCTTTCCCAATGAAAATGTAAAGAAACAAAACTTAAAATAGCAGTCAGTTTACCACCTCTAGTATAGTCTTTCTTCAGTTCCGTTAGGGAGACAAGTCCTCTCTTGTTAATGTTATGGAGACTTCTCTACAAGAATACAGTTCTTTCATGGCTCTCCCCATGAATGGCAGCCACCCGGGGAAATCTACAATCTTGAAATCCCTCCCATTTTCCACAAGCTTTCCCCACAGTTGTGTTTATTGGCCATGTCAACTTATGGGGTACTGTTTTAAAGATGAACTGTTCAAAGGCAAAGGTTCTCATTATCTATCTCCAAAATCATCTTCATCTCTGGGAACAGAGGTCTTCTTCTCTCCCTGGGAGAACAGGGTCTTCACTCTTCTCTCTCTCTCTCTGTTCAAACTTCTCATAGACTGTTATGAGTAAAAAAAAGTTACCCATTTTTTTTTAAGGTTGAGCCAGTTGCTGCCAGGGGAGAGTTCTAACTGTTTGTTTTAGTTTCACGTTGTAATCACCTGTTAATAGTCGGTCGTTAACTCCCTATTGTTGAGAATTCCCCTTTTTGTCAGTACCATCAGGCCTGCTGCCAGGAGGATGGCATCCCCCCAGACGGTGAAAGGAGGGGATGTCAGAGTTGGCATGCAAATGACCTCGGAGCCAGCATGCAACGGAAAAAGCCCCTTACCAAACCTAGCAAAAAATACCCCTAAAAAGAACTAGCCAACACAAAATTGAGAGATCCAAGTGGTGTCTAAACGTGACAAACAGAGTCCAGGGTTCACTAAAACTCTTTTTACTCCTCACCATAACCTAAAAAGATGTTGGCTGTGTGGGAGCTCAGCACATCACTCCTGATGTCCAGAGCTACCGAGAGAACCCTTGGGGGGCTCGGGGGTCTTGGAATGTTGCCAAAAGCACTTGGTGGCTTGATTTTGATCCATCTAGGGATGTGCCACCGATGTACGAGGAGATGGAACCTGTGGGAATTACTCGGGTGTGAATGGTGAAGGGAAAACGTAGTTATAGGGTAAATTACAGATTTTGGGGTTTTGGTACAGGGGGGTTATGGAGACAAGATGGAGGAAACAAGGCATGTCACAAGACTCTTCTTTCTTCTTCTTGTCATCCATCTTCTGCTGTGATGTTGGCACTTGGGGATTGGTCTGGGGTGAGAGTGTATCCGGTGACGAGGGTGATAGGTATTGGGGATAAAAGGTAAATATGATATACGTAGTTTTTGATATAAATGATGTGCCCGCCTCGGGGGAAGGTCAGAGTGCCTTTGGCTGCCGTGCTGGTCAGATCCAGATCGGGCAGAGAAGGGACTTTATAGATAAGATATAATAAACAATTCTGAAGACCAAAAAACCCTGGAGTCCAGACTCATCTTTCGTGACCCCGCCTGCCAGAACCATCCTAAGCGTGTGTGGGAGCAGAGACGAACAGCCGAACCCCATAGGCTGGATAAAGGACCTCGAACGTCAAACCGGAAAATTGGGAATCTCTTGGTGTTCTCGTGAGGACGGAACTCCCAGCTCTGCCTGTGGACTAGCGGACAAAGCTGCACTTTTCCTCCTCCTCCGTGCCACTCCTGGGAGCACCCATCGGTTCTCCCCACCCAAGCTGATCACTTTTAATAAAGGCATTAAAAAGGAGGAAAATCTCCTGCCCTGTTTATTTCATAGACTACAACTACTTTATCATCTGCTTACTTTGGCATGGAGGCTTTGCTCGATATCAATTTGAATCCTTCAACTCCCCATGCTTTCATCTGTTACAGAGAAACAGTCTGATGTATCAATTACATCTTTCTCCATAGCTTTAGAAGAGGATTTCAGCCTCAAGATTAAGGCATGTCCTCATCCCTCCCATCTGGGACTTGACTTCTTTTTCACTGACCTCGGTGTCTTCATGTTGCTCTTCTACACTGCCTGCATTTTCTTCTTTTCTCTCACTCGAGGGAGAATTGAAGCACTGCAAGAATTAACATCTCACCTGGGGCTTGCCAATGGGGCATGACCCTGGCTGGTAACTTGTGGCAAGAGCTGCAGCTGGGGCTGTGTCAGGATCAGCTGCATGTCTGGTCTTTGGTTTTTGCTGTGTTCAATTCCAGCCACAGTGATTTGTGGAAAGAATAAAAACTCCACAACTTTGTAAAAATTGTAAAGCTGGTATGTTTATTATAGTGCTGGATGTATGTGGGGGTCATTGTCCCTCTAAAGGACGTGCGCACCCCTAAGAACTCTCAATCCTTTTTTATCTCCCTTACTAATCCATATGCATAGAATTTCACAATAGATTCATACATATTCATTTTACTGAGTTCATGGTACACCTGAAGCTAGCTACACTTGCAGCTAGTTACCCTTGCAGCTAGTTTTTCTAATCAGAAAGTACAGAAAGAACTCCTGGGTCACCCAGCCCTGTCTTCCTCAGTCTCTTCGTCTGTTTCAAAGTTCAAGGGGCCCCTTATCTCTGTCCTTCAGCTGAAGCAGTTTCTTCGAGCATAGGGTTTTTGTGAGAACAGGCAGTCAGACCAAACAGCTATGTTTGCAAGCTACTGACTTAATTCAAATATGTACATTTTACCTAAATCTGAAATGGATTTCTACTCTGGGAAATTTCTACTCTGTCTCAGCAGGGCCACTCTCTGCACAGGCTGCACAGCTGCCTCTGGTCTCAGCCACATGATCCCATGCGGAGTCCGCTCTGGGAGAAGGGGACCGGGTGACAAGATATTAACAGCCATGGCCCAGCCCTGCCTTGCCCAGGGCCCTGCAGCCTCCCCACCTTCCTGCCTGGCAGCTGCTGGGACCCAGCCCATCCAGGACAGGGCCCAGTGGGCTCCCCATAAAAGGGCCCAGCCCCTCAGCAGAGCCTGCCTGGCCCAGCCCAGCCGAGACAGAGGCCAGGCCAGGCCTTGTTACCTGTTTCCAGGCTGGAAGGAAAAGAAGTTCCCAGGTTTCTTTCATCTTTAACATGTGTTTTCCACAGAGGCATGTACAGCTTTCCAGTGGTTGGAAGCTTTGCATCACTTCCGTAAATGCGTCCTATGCAAAACCAGGACATGTATGTACTGTATTGCTCATGGAAATAGTAGCATAATGAATATAATATCTATGTATTGCTTATAGAAAGAGTGGTGTGATGAACATATTTTACTATAGACCTTAGCAAAACCCTAGATGTGAAAAGGCTTTTGTGTAACTAAGAAGAACAGTGTAAGGCCATCCACTGACTGACCTGTCCAATTGATAGGATAACAGTGACACAAGACAGAGCACCAGAGGAGACTGGGGAAGAGCTTGTTAACTCCTCTTATCAGAAAAGTGTGAAACAACAGGGATTAAATCACAGGAAAGAATAAAATTTATTGACTTGATCTCAGGATGTCATACAGATAAGTCAGGATGGGAAACCTAAACACGAAGAACCCCTGCAACATCAAAAGCTCTCAGGAATGTTTAAATAATGTATAAGCTAATGAATATGCATGTAACCCCAGCGATGTAACCATATATAAAGAACATGATCTTAAATTTTTTTCAATGGTCTTTGGCTGTTCGTCAAAAGCACCCCAGTGCTGGAAATATTGTCCTTCTTTTATCCTATTATTATTAAACTTTTAAAAATTCTAAGGAGTGAACTCTGTTTTTCACAATTTGGAGGTTCTACTAAGATATACATCAAGTCTCTGTGGCTCTGGGGGTCCCGGGCAGGAGGAACCGTGCCTAAAATTACAGTGGCCTGCCCGGGCTTTTCCTGCTGCTACGAGAGCCCCCAGGTTAACCCTCGGTCGGTAGGATAAAAAAGACAAAAAATGAAAGGGGAGTAAAACTCCCTAAGAAACTGAGTCAACTCCTAAACCGGTGCACGAAGAACCTACACAGGTGAGTATATCGCAAAAAAATACGGGAGTGTGTGTCCGGGTGTGTGAAAAACAGATGGAAGAGACCCCGATCTGCGAAATGAGTGTGGAGTCCTTCTAACCGTGTTTCCGTCTCCCTGTGAGGAGCCCGGCCGGTGATGAGACGATACGAATGTTGGAGACTGAGTGATAGCCCCCCGGAATGGGGAAGGATTAGCTACCTTGGGGTTAAAACAGGAATTAAGGAAACAAAGGGGACTTGAATTGCCTGCAAAAAGGCAAAATGCAGAAAATCTGAAGCCCCAATGTGAAAAATGCATATTATATGATTGGCTCTTCACGAATATTAAAATGAATACTATATGTGTTATGTTGGAAATTTATATTGTATTAATCTCTCTTAAGTAGTGCTGTATTAATCTCTTTTAAGTAGTGTGCTAAATATGGATTTTAGGCTATAGCATAATATTAAAATAGAAACTATGTGATGTAAGATACTTTTTGTAAGTAGCTCAAGGAATGGAAAAGATAATCAAGAAATTCTTTGCATTATTCTATCTAGATAGAGATAACAGCAACAGACACCAAGATCCCAAGAGAAGAATTATTGCCTCCTTATCGGGAAAGCTCAGACTTCGAGGAACCAAGAAGGTTGATTTACAAGATGGGGGGGGGGAAGGTAAAATTAGGCAGAAACACCCTAGTTTGAAAGGAATGTTTGAATCATGTATGAGATATATGAATATGCAATAGGCTATTGCTTTTAAGGGTCAATCCTTTGTTAGCAAAGTGTGCTTTTGGTAGAGTGTCAGGCACCCGGATGTCTGTAATTCTTTGCTTTTTGTTGTCTCTTATTGTTCTAATTTTTATTACTATTTTCATTGCTAATTAACTTCTAAAATTTTAACAAAAGTGAATGGCATTTTTCATACCCAATATACCCTTGAGGCATGAATGGTAAGGCTGATGGAAGTGTTAAATTGCTGAGCCAAACACACTGAAGAAGCTGATTAAGTCCATTTGATAGCAAAGCAAAAAGTGAAAGCTTTGCAGTGGGGCATTTTGAAGTTTGTCTATGTGTTGTTACATGGCTGGGGTTTTATAAGTATTTTGGTGGTGAGAGAAAGGGTTTAAGTTTGGGGAATCTTAGAAGAGTTTAAGACAATTTTTGGGAAGTAGGGCATTGTGTAACTAATAAGCATTTGTAAAGGAATATTAGAACCTAACTCGAAACCAAGAGTACCTTATTATCCTGTAAATGTGTGCAAGATGTATGTGTATGTCCCTCGTTTTGTGTGACTGACACGTATAACTGCTGGATGAATGAGATGTACTATTAGTACGAGGTGAGTGAGGAGCCTGGATTCACAGTTCTGTTCCCCAGGCGACCAGGGCGGCCGGAGAAAGGTGAAGCACTTGTTGCATTGTTCTATATTAAAAATTTTTGTGTTGTTTGTATGAGTGCAGTTTTGTGTTTTAGTTGTGGACCTGGGTGTGAGCCTTGAGTCTTGTGTGAGTGTAAAACCTGTCATAAGAGGTGGCACTGTACTGCCTCTCACAGGAGTGCCTGGTGTCGGGAGTGTCGTAGGGCAGAATTAGGAACCAGATTTCAGGCAATACATTTCCTAATTTCTGCAGGACAGGAAGAAGTAGGTAGCCCAAGGTTAGAAAAAGCCTGGACGGAAGCAGAAGCTAAGTCACAACATTAAAGTAGCGTGTGGAAAATGGTATTTAGTTCCCAGGATTTGGACAATATCTGAGAAGAATTGGGAGAAAACCTGTGAAGAATGTGTAGTTAGATTCACTTGGAAACTAAGAAAGAAGAAAGGCCACTGGAGTGGTGTGGGAGGTGCTGGGACAAATGAATAAAGAATGGGGCATAAAGCAAGCAAAGAGAAAGCACCCATGGATATACCTCCCCATAGCCCCCTGGGGATAAAATTGGCACAGTGGAAGCATAGCCCTGACACAAAGAATAAAAGTAAGATCAAAATGATACATTATTGTATGATAGAATGGTCGAAAGAGGAGATAAGATCTGATCATTCATTCTGGCCTATGCATGGCTCCTTTCAGAGGGAGCTGTGCCAAGATTTGAATATTTATGTGAATGCTAAAGAAGCAGTCAGCCAAGAAGAGAAAGACTGCTGCCTGCTGGGTGGGCAAAGCCTCTCAAGGGGAAGTAAACACCTTTAAAATAACAGAAACCAAAAACTGGGACCCCTTAGATTGTCTCCCTCCTCCATATCTGCCAGTACCTGTTGTATTGCACAAAATAGTTTATTTAGTTGTTGTTTGCACTGGGTGATGGGAATTATTTACTAAGTATGTTAGGTCACGTGGATGGGTTTTTTTCCCTCCCTCATCACATGGTCTCCCCCTCACACACCCCCTCTCTTATACACACCTGGTGATCTGTCCCATGGGTACCCCTCCCCTCGCCCCTCCCTAAGGACATCCCATTGGCCATGGTCCTCTCCCCCGCCCCCATCCCCTAGGGTATAAAACCTCCTGTGTGATTGTCCCACGCCCTCTTTTCTGCCTGGGTTGTTGTCATCGCCAGAGTATCTTGCCTCCAAGCCAATAAACAAGGTACTTGTACTCACGTGGAGAAGAGCGCTTCTCGTCTTTTACTTTCGTCTATGCAGTTCTGTGTGGGCTAGGGTCTGAGCTAGCCAGATTTGGACTCATATAAGGCCCAGGAAAACCTCGGAATACAGCAAGTACCCAATGCACCCCCTCCACACCCAATTGGACCCAGCTAGAATACCGGGGAAGAGTTGAAAAAAGACAACCAAGCAATATCACTATACCCCCACTGGGAAGTTCCACAGGGAGGGGTACTGAGACACGGGGTTAGGAATTAGAAGGGTATTGATTAGAATTAGATATTTAGATGATATATTGCTTAGTATTTGCTGCATTTTTCTGTGCTAACTGCCTGTAAAGGGAAGACAAGGTGTACATGCAAGAGCAATATGAAAGAATGCAAGGATGTATGAAAAGGGGAGGATGATGGTCACCAAAACAGGACAAAGTTACAAGGCTACCAAGATAAAAGGCTCCTTGGACCCCCGAACCAGATAAGTCTAACCTCATGGTTTGGACTGTGACAAAAGGATCAGTAAGCATGTACAAGAAGTCAGGGTGAGACGGTCAACTTTGATGAAGACCATTTACTTCATCCCATGCGACCCCCGATACGATCACCAGAGACAAGTATGCATGTGCAAGGGACTGATAAGTTAATTAGCATACTAAGCGGGACAAAGTGGAGCCAGGAAATTAATATGCATAAATGTATTGCAAAACCTAATGTATATGTAACATTTTAGAGGATAAAAAAGAACTCTGAGAACAGGTTGATGCGCATGCCTTTGCGGAAGTAACCCACATGCACCTGGCCAAAAAAAATACATATTTACTTTATAACTCACTTTGTCTTTGAGTTTTAGAGTCTTTCTGCGTATCAGTACAAGGGGGAATTGGGTTTGTAACTGTCCCACTTAATTCCTCTGATGTATGGTCCTTTAAAAACAAGTTAAAAGGCCTACTAGAAGACCCTATTGGATTAGCAGAACAAGTAGACCAGTTCCTAGAGCCCAACATTTATACATGGGACGAAATGCAGTCTATACTAAGACTTTTGTTTACACACTAAGAAAGGCAAATGATCCGGACAGCAGGGATACAGATATGAGAGAGGGAACATGTGAACGGACCCCCTGGAGAGGAGAAGATGACATCACAGTGCCTGATGTGGGACCACAATACCTCCAGGGGAAGGGAAAACATGGAAGAGTATAGAGCATTAATCATTAAGGGAATTAGAGTGGCTGCTCCTCAAAATCAAAATACCCATAAGGCTTTTTCTAAACATCAAAAGAAGGAGGAAACTCCAACTGAATGGCTGGAGAGGTTAAAAAGAAATATGAGACAGTATTCAGGAATGGACACCCATACAGAAACTGGACAACTTCTGTTAAAGGTGACCTTTGTCACACATGCTTGGCCAGACATAAGAAGAAAGACAAAGAGGTTGGAAGACTGGCAAGACAGAGGATTAAATGACCTGTTAAAAGAAGCCCAAAGTGTATATGTAAGGAAGGATGAGGAGAAAGAAAAGGCAAAAGCTAAAATAATGGCAGCTGCTATTGCCAAAGAAAACCACTGGGCAAAGACTCACTCCTATAAGGAGGTAATGTTGCCGTTACGGCGTGGCGACCTAGTTCAGGAGGTCCGGCACGGTGACCCAAAGCCCACCAGGGTCACTCGGTCCAATGCTACATACACCAATGTGGTAGACAGCAAATGGCATTTATTGAGGGGTCTCAGGGATATTTATGGCTTGGGCAGTCTGTGTAACTTCCTTTGCTCATGTCCGGCCAGGTGTGGCCAGGTACGGAGCAAAGGTCAGACTGCAAGGTGAGGAGGGGGGCTTCCTGTCTACCCGTACAGCCCGAGATCTTCCGCACGCAGATCCCTAGCTCTCCACATTTCCCCCCACCTCATGATTAGTAAAAATCTTATAAAGTTATATAATGTAAAGGTTACAAAATTTCATGGGTTAGTAGCATTAGTGTAAAATTTTAAGTGTGTTAGTAACCGTCACGCCTTAAAGTAATTGTCGGCGCTCGAGAAACAAAATGTTAGCCTTTTCCAAACGCCTTTTAACAAATAGCACCAGTTTGTTTAATATGCAAGGCCCGAAGATTAGGGTTAGTAAGATTATAGTGACTGGGCCTATTAGGGTAGAAATCAGGGTAGTGAGCCATGGAGGCTGGTTGAACCACGACTCGATCCAGCCCTGTTGAGCTTCTCTGTCCAGTTTTCTCTGGTTCAGCCGGTTTCTCAGTTCGGCCATGGAGTCTCTGACAACTCCGGTGTGGTCTGCATAAAAGCAGCATTCCTCTTTCAAGGCAGCACACAGGCCCCCTTGCTGCATGAACAAGAGGTCCAGTCCTCTCCTATTTTGGAGGACAACCTCTGAGAGTGAGGAAAGGGATTTTTTCCAGGGAAAAGATGGATTTCTCGATCCATTGCAAGTCCTCGTCAACTGTCATCAGCAGTTGTGCCAGTCCTTGATGTTGTGTTGCAAGGGCCAAAATGCCTGTGGCAGAGCCGGTAGCTCCTAAACCGAGGAGCATTGCGATGGTGACGCCTGTTATCACTTCTCGTCTGTAGAGCCGGTTGTGTTCCTCGAACAAGTGGTACACCTCTTCTTCCTGGCGATACAGGACTCTGGGGACAATTAGAACTTGGACACAAAAGTCAGTAGAATGATCGAATTTGTCAAGGAGTACACATGGGCTTACCCCGGATCGGTGACAGACCCACATTCCCGATGCAGCTGGGATCACCCACTGGAACTTCCCTCCCTTAATTTTGATTAATTCCTTGCAGACATTGCCCATCTGCTTTGCCAAGGTTACATTGCCAAAGCATTTGCCTTGGCCCGTAACCTGACTTAGGGTAATGCCTCTCCGGGGGGTGTCCCATCTGCATTGGTGTGGATTGTTTGACTTTGAGAAGATGAATGGGAGATCGAAGGCAACACCTTCGTAAAAAGGGGGTTGTGCATCATAGCATAACCAGCATGATTCTGTGAAGTTCGGGTTGGATTGGTTTAACGATATGAAGGTAGCATTCAACACGCTTAAGAATGGATTGGAGAGGGTTGGTTTGGTTAAGAGATCGGATGGGGAGGCTAGTTTCGACCTTTTTGTTTCGCGGCTAGAACTACCGTTAGCTGGGTCTACTCATTACTAGAACCGGATTGGGTCCGACTGATTGGGATATTGAAGCTGGGAGTCTGATAATTTGTATGATCGCCCAGATGCCGCGGCCAGTGAGATGAGCATACACTGTCCACACTTTGCCTGTGGCCCAGGCATCATGGGTTGGCTGCAGGATTGTCATTATATAGCCTGTGCAGGTGTGCTGTTTCAAGCCTCCAGGCATAAGCGCATACCCATCTTTGTCATATTTTGGTTCTATACAGCAGTGTGGAGTGTACTTAATTTGCAGGAACTTATCAGGCTGTTGAGGTTTCCATCTATTGCTTATCACAATAGTTTCACACCCCCAATAACCACAATATCCATACCCTGAGTAATTACAAAAACTTTTTCCTGGGTTGGAAGCAGGGCACCAGTACATCCCAAATACAGTTTTCTCCTGAAATCTGGGGTGCCCTGTATGCATAGGAAAAATGTCTTTTAACCTGAACTCGAGAGAGGGGGTGTCGGCTGTAACAATTCCTTTAATGACCCCCTCACCTGAGAGATGGAGTAGAATCCACCTGAGTGGCTAGTGGGGGTAATGTTTTGTGTCTGCTTGTCTGGTGCTGTTTTATGGGATGCCATGTACCAAGGCGATGTTCCATTTCGAGGCGAATGTTTGGACTACCTTTGAGATGAAGTTTGGGCTGTTATTTGTTTTGATTTGTTTTGGAACCCCAAGTCATGCCATGGCTGTCAGCCAATGTTGGATGGTCGCTTTGGAGTCGGTCTTGAGATGCTGTGGAGCGACAATCATGCCGCTGTACGTATCTACGGTAACTGCGAGCCACGCTCGGGGTTTCAACAGCTGGCATTGTGTAAAGTCTGTTTGCCACACTTCTGAGGCTTTGAGGCCTCTGGGGTTGACGCCACTAGACCACAGTGGCGACTTCTGGCAATGAGGGCACGTTGCGACGACGTGCTTTGCGTCTGCAGTAGAAATCCCGCACCTTTTCGCAAGCGCTTTAGCTCCGATGTGAAGGGTTTCGTGCAACTGACGAGCTTCTTTCAGCATCCATATGCCCTTTGTGGCGGCATCAGCCTTGTCGTTGCCTATTTGGTAGAATCCATTGATCGGGTCGTGGCTGTTGACGTGGATGACTGATATGGTTCCTTTCCGTGAATAGAGTGCTTCCTCCAGCATCGTTGCCACTGTGGACACTGATACACCTGGTCTGGACATGGCTAGGCAGAGTTTAGACACAAATATGGAATCAGTCACAATGTTCAGGTGTTCTTCTGGGAACAGTCCACACGCTAGCACTACAGCTGCTGCTTCAAGCTGTTGGACTGAAAGCGTGGGGTTGGTCGCCTTGACACATTGCCACTGTTCTCCTGACTGCCATACCGCCGCCGCGGTGGAGGTCTGCGATGATGCGTCCGTGAAGATGGTTGGTCCTGCCTGTGGTCGGTTGAGTACTTTTGGTGGGAGGTCGATATCGATGACCGCGAGCAGCCGAGTCCAAGGGGGTTTTCCTGCGTAGCGAATTTCTCCTTCAAAGCCTGTAAGGGCTATGGCTAGATATTCCGATATTGTTGTTGACTGCGCAGAGAGCTGTTTGCGGAGAGGCAAGCTTATGTTGGACGGCTCGATGCCTAGATGTCTTAGGGCGAGTTTCCTGCCTTTCATGATGAGCTTGCAGAGGCACTCGACTCCCGGGGAAAAGGCGCGTGACGGTTTCCCCAAGACCACCCATAGTATCGGTTGGGCCTTGTCAGCGGGTCCTTGGGCCAAGGCTCCCACTCCCCCCTTTTTTGTAAAGTGGACATACAGATCGACTGGAGCACTTGAATCCCATCTGGTGAGCATGCTCTCTGACATCTGGCGTTCGATGAAGTTGAGCGAGCTTACCGCTTCTGGTGTCAGGGTTTTCTGCTCCCATGGGTTCTTCCCTTTCAAGAGGTCATTTAGAGGGTCCATGACCTCGGGAGGAATCAGGACGATGTTACGGAGCCACTGTAAGGACCCTACCAGCTGTTGCATGTCGTGGAGCGTCTTGATGTCCTGGCGGATTTTCATCTGGGGAGGAGTTATGTAGGAGCTTGTGATTCCCACTCCTAGGAAGGTCACGCACGGTCCCTTTTTTATTTTTGCACTCGCTACCTCAAAGCCATTTGTCCTTAAGGTCTCGGAGATGGTTGACACCAGCTGGTCCACTTGTCTCGTGGATGGTGCGACGATCAGGATGTCTTCCATGTACTGCACGATGGTTGCAGTTGGATTGCTCTGCTGGACAGGTGCTAGCGCTCGGTCCACGGTGATCTGGCAGATGGTAGGGGAGTTGAGCATTCCCTGTGGAAGCATCCTCCATTGGAAGCGTAGGTTAGGCCACTGGCTGTTTGGGAAGACGATGGAGAAGGCGAAACGCTCCTTGTCATCTTCGTGCAGGGGAACAGAAAAGAAGCAGTCTTTGATGTCAAGCACTGCACAGGGTTGTCCTCTCGGTATCATCGAGTTCATGGGCAGCGAAGTTTGCACAGGGCCCATAGGCTGGATTTGCTTGTTCACTTCTCGCAGGTCGTGCAGGAGACGAAAGCCTTCACCAGACCGCTTAGGTATTATGAAAATCAGAGTATTCCATGGACTTGTGGAGGGTTCTATATGATTCTTGTGTAATTCACGGCTAACTAACTCAATGAGGGCAGTCATTCGAAGCGTTGACAAGGGCCACTGTTCGACCCACACTGGGTCGGCTGATTTCCAAGTCAGCTTGATGGGCAATGGTGGGTATGCTACAGTGGCCCTTAGAATAAATTTGTCACCCTAACATCCAGCAGGGCTAGGGCATCCCTCCCTAGCAAGGGTGGGCAATCCGACATCACATATGCAGTGAGGGTGATAGTTCTTCCCGGTCCTCTCTCGGTGCAGAGGGTTATTGCCACTGGTTGGGTGCTCTTGTGGGCTCGGGACAGCCCTCCAACTCCGCCCACCATGGGGGCTACTTCTAGCTTCCATGGTCGAGGCCAATGTATGTCTGGGATAAGGGTGACATCTGACCCTGTGTCCACCCAAAAGGAAGGCAGATGGCCGAGTCGTCGGAGCTGTTGTGGAGACGACACACTGCCCACACAAACAGTGGGTGCTTGCCAACCTTCGCGGTGAAGGCCACCCATGGGTCCCGTTCCCATGCTTTCATGGCCAAAGCCACCCAGGGGCCTCTCCCCCAGGGGGCTGTTCTTGGTATTCCTGAGGTGCAGGTTGGTTCGACTGAGCCATTGGCTGGGCGACTAAGTTGGTCATTCCCTGAGGGGGCGGTGGTGGTGGGCATGAGAGCCCTGTGCCCCATTGAGCGTTGTTGTAGCTGGGCCGCTGCGTGTTCCAGGTGGGAGGAGGCTGGATATGGCCTGGCTGCCCCCTCCCTCTCCCGTTTCCCTGATGCCTGGATCTGCATTCCTTAGC
>NC_066342.1:9595139-9694810 GCF_022539315.1 Serinus canaria | reverse complement strand
AGTCAGGAAGTTTAAAAGGTTTACTGTTTAGGCTACACATGCCTCTCATCTGAGTGGTTACTAGAAGATTATTTACGTATTGTAATAGTTTTCTTTCTTTTGGTAGAGCTTCTTGGGACTTTATATAAGTTGTTTTCTAAACAGAGTGGGAGAATTTCTAAAGTTTTGAGGTAATACTGTCTATGTGAGTTGGGTTTTGTGTTCACTTTGAGGGTTTTCTCATTTGAATGTAAAAATTTTCTGGTTGGTTTTGTGGATAGGGAGGTAAAAGAAAGAGTCTTTTAAATCTAAAACAGTAAACTAGGTTAGCTTAAGTGTTAAGTAAGCTAGTAAAGTATATGTATTTGCTACTATAGGATAGAAATATTTTGTAAGTTTATTGACAGCCTTCGAATTTTGCACTATTTGTTACGACTTAGGTTTTTTTAAACAGGTAGGATGGGAGTATTGAAATTAGATTGGCATTTTTTCAATAATCTTAATTGCAAAAAATTCCTAATTATTGGGCTAATTCTTTGTATTCTTTTTTCAGGGGGTACTGTTTAATTTTCATTGGTTGTGTCTCTTTAAGTTTGATTACTATAGGAGGGGTATTTTTCACTCTCTGGTACATTGGAGGCTTATATTTTGGGAGATACTTGACTTAATATCTCTTTACTAATTTTTTCTTTAGGTTTAACAGTTATTGATATTAAACTTAACACTTTTATGCACTTTTGATTATTTACTTCTAGAGTAACTTTTTTATTTTTAACTGTAATGGTGGCTTGTAACTGTTCTAATAAATCCCTCTCTAAAAGTGCTTTTGGTGAATTGGGTAGATACAAAAACTTGTGAATACTGTATTGTTTTTTAAGCTTATACTTTAAAGGTTTGCAAAAATACTCTTTCTTAGACTAGCTAGTTGATTTTTGCACTATAATATAATTATTTTCTATGAATACTAAAGCTTTGTTTAAAACTGAATATGTGGCCCTTGTGCTAACTAAAAATTTTACTTTCTTCCCTTCTTCCCCCAGTTTCATTGTTATAACTAGTGGATTTGCTGGGGTAGAATCCCCTGGTCTTCTTTAGTTGTCTTGTATGTGTGCAATTACTTGTCGGTCACCTTGTCTCCGCTCTGTGCATTGGTTTTTTTAGTGACTAGTTTCTTTACAAATTGCACACTCGTCTCTGCTTAATTGAGGTGGATTTTGTTTGGGTGGTCCTTGTTTGTGTTTCTCTTGTCTTTTTTTTTTTTGTACTACTGCTATTAGTTCTTTCATTCCTGTCACGGTGGGTCAGAGGGAGCTCTGAGCCCACAGTCCCTTTGCTGTTCTGGGTGATTTCGTACGGTGAAAAACATATTAGTATACGAGACTTCATCTTACTTTTCTTTTCGCCTTAAAAACAGCATTAACTGTAATAAGGTGTTATAATCTAAAGTTCTAATAGGTGTCTACTTTGTTTTATTTTCTAACTTGCATAATTGCTACTACTGCGTGGAATATTGGATTAAGTTCTTTTTATTTTCAGAGCCCCCCCTGCTGGTGACTTCTTTTTTGTGGGCTAAAATACACTTTAACTTTTTTGTTTTGGTTAGTTCTTATTATGTCTTTATGTCTTTGTCTTATTTTGCCTCTACTCAAACTTCTCTTTACAAAGCATTACAGTCCTTTCCTAGTCTTCGTCCCATGTACGACGCTAGGTCCTAGGTCTATATGTGATTTTTTATGCAGAAGCTTTAAAATTTGAAGTTTAAAATTGGCTTGATTAGGAAACTATTGTCCACACTCAGGGCATATGCTCTGCTGCTTACTAGAACAGCAATACCAATACCTCCCACAAACTCTGCACTGTAATAGTACTCACGCAGAATGCTAGCCTCTTGATGTGTTAAAGGCTTTTGAGAATTGCCTGCAGAGGCACGGTATTCTGTTTATCTCTTTAGGGATTTCTAAATTTTCTGTGGCGGGTTGTTCTTAGCCAAGACTTATTACATTACTAATTGAAGTCTGATAAAACTTCTCTAAATAAATTTGTTAATTTCTTCTATTTATCTAATCATTTACAGGATTCACAAACTTTTAGGGATTAAGTCTAAACTACTAGGGTAGAGGAACTCTCTTAGTTCTTCAAGCCATAGTTGAAAGTGAAAATCACAGAATGTGAAAAACACCATCCACTTTTGTTAAAATTCTAGAAGTTTAATAGTAATGAAAATAGTAATAAATTTAGGGCAATAAGAGACAATAAAAAGCAAAGTATTACGGACGTCTGGGTGCCTGGCACTCTGCCACAAAGCACACCTTGCTAACAAAGGATTACCTCTTAAAAGCAATAGCTTATTGCATATTCATATATCTCATACACGATTCAAACATTCCTTTCAAACTAGGGTGTTTCTGCCTAGTTTTACCTTCCCCCCCCATCTTGTAAATCAACCTTCTCGGTTCCTCGAAGTCTGAGCTTTCCCAATAAGGAGGCAATAATTCTTCTCTTGGGATCTTGGTGTCTGTTGCTGTTATCTGTATCCAGATAGGATAATGTGAAGAATTTCTTGATTATCTTTTCCATTCCTTGAGCTAGTTACAAAAAGTATCTTAAATCACATAGTTTCTGTTTTAATATTATGCTATAGCCTAAAATCCATATTTACCACACTACTTAAAAGAGATTAATATGGCACTACTTAAAAGAGATTATTACAGCATAACTTTCCAACATAACACATATAGTATTCCTTTTAATATTTGCAAAGAGCTAATCATATGCATTTTTCACAATCCCCCTGACACCGTTGAGTCAGGGACGGATGAAATGACTCCATGATTCAGAAGGCCAAAAAGAGAGATACTTTATTAAGAGGTAGAGTTCCTTTATAATCAGGATTGCTAAGGTGAAATCTGATTTGTCTCAAAGTAAAAACCTTTCACACTATAGGTGAACTATGAATAGCACACTCTGAAGGTACATATCTATAAACACATGAACAGAAAGAGAGATAATAATTGTTTTCATTCTTCCTCTCTAAGTTTCCCAGGCCTGAAGCCTGGGAGAATTCTCTTCAACTGAACTGAGAATCTCCACAATTACCCCTTTTTTGTTTTAAGAGGGAGCTGGCGTTTGTAGTGCTCTGCAGGACCCCCTGCAGGAAGGATAACAAAAACAGCTCAAGAGGTTTGTCAACTGTCAATCAAAGCCTCTAATCAGACATTGGATCACAACAGTCGAAGAGATCTCTAACTTATAAATTCCAAGAAACCAGTAACCAACTCTATTATAGTAACAAACCATTGTCAGTCTGCCAAAGGACTGGCAGTTTGACTTGTCAAAACCCATTTCCCAGTGTGAGCAGATGCCTATATGGCAAAAAAAGAAGGTATTAATAAACATCTGCACATGCCCAAATCAGCCAAATTTGGCAAAATGAGTAACATCTGTTTGCCACAGCTGCAAACCTTTAGGCCTCTGGGATTATCCCAACCAGTAAGGTGCAGCAGGTCAAGCCTTTGTTGGCTTTCATTGAAATTGGTTTTTGCAGGGTGTGTGCACTTTGATAGAAGAATCATGCAAGGCTTTTGGCCTATGCAGTCATGTCCTGAATTAACAACTCGAGTGATAAAATTCAACTCAGGTCCAAATTGCATCCTCAGAGTTTTCAAAACAATTGAGTAGAATTGACCAAATTCAGAAACACTTGAGAAAAATGCTGGAAAGCCATGGCAACAGCCCTTAATACAACCAGGCCGAGCCTAAGTTGTGACGTTCCAGTTCTCTGAGCCATCTATGAAGACGATGCCTTTTTTTTTTTTTTTTTTTTTTTTTTTTTTTTTTTTTTTTTTTTCAGAAAGACCAGCAGCAGCAGCAGCAGCGGATCGTAGGACCCTGCGGCGGTGTGCGGGGCGGACGCCCCTGTCCTGGTGGGTGGGCCAAGGGGCCCAGACCCGACCCACGGGGCGGGGTCTTCCTTCATACCGCCCGCCCCCACCAAGCTGCCCGCATCTCAGCCACAGGAATGGCCGAATGCCTCCTCCTCCTTCCCCCACTCTCTCCAGGACCACTGGTCCGTGTTGGCAAATGGAAAGGGGAAGTTTTTCTGGGAATATGAAATTTCACCCTGAATCTGGGGTTCTTGGCACCACCCACGTCTGCCCAGGACAAGCGGGTGATCCATGCACCCTCCTGCGCCTCCCTCCCCCACGATACAAGTGATTGTTGCCCAGTTCCCTGATTCGCGGCTCCACCCTCATCCCCCCGGGGCAGGAGACCAGCAGCAGCATTCTCAGGTTCTACATTCAGAGATCTTTCTGCCAAGCATAGATATCTATTGAACTTTCTTGGCAAACTTTCATCCTTCCCAACAGTTCTATATATAAGTGCAATTAAAGTCTTAAAATTAGAAGATACATCTATCCAAAACAATACTAAATAACCTTAGTCACAAACTTTTATTCAATACACTAAATCCATAAGAAAGCATTCTAATATAAAAAATTTAAACCTATCAACTATAGTAATGCACAAGAATCAAATATATAAAAAGCAAAATAACAAAAAATGAAAACTATAAACACTTCAAAAAATAAAAAAAAGTAAACTACCAGATAATCAATGAGACCACCCATAAGAAAACAAATCAAATTAGTATTTCAACTTTTCCTACATACAAACACCGAGCAGTTTATAATAACCTAGACAGTCAACAACTGTTATTTCATCCAAAGTAGTCTCTCAAATGTATCAAATTGTTGATACAAATCAACAAATACACCTCAAAAACAAAATAAAAAAATTAAATAAAATATTAGTGACAAGATTAAGCATTTTAAACAAAATTAATTCAAAAATATTAATAAACAAATTGACCACTACAAGTAAACTAGCAAAACTAAAACAATCCCTACAACTGTTTTTATTAATGTTAGGAACTAACCAGTCACAAATTTCACAAGTGCTACCAAAATAAAAAAACCAAAAACCAGGACCACAAGTTAATAGTAAAAATACTTAATAAAGTTCAAGATAATATATCTTTAGCTTTCAGTTATATACAAACACAGTTATCGATACAAACAACAACAACCTTAATCATACGGGAAGGGAGTGAAAGTAATTTTCCAATTAAAATTTAAAAAATTGTTTAAGATAATAATTTCTTTTTAAAGTTTCAATCTTAGTAAACTATAACAAATTTTACCTATAATCCTACTTTTAATGTAACCACTACCTTTGTACTCAATATACATAATATCACTATTTATGTTATCGACCCAATCATCACACTAGAATTAAACCATAAGAAAACAGTACTTTATCCCTCAAAACATAAAATATAGACACAAAAAGTAAATGAAAAGTAATGTGGATACTGACAGTCTGGTCAGAGAGAGAAAGACAGATAAACTTTCCCAGGAATTGTTCCAGGGAGTTTTGAGAAGGCTGAGAGAAAGAATTAAAACAATCTTGCAGCTGGTGTTTTGAACAGTTGTTTTCTCATAAGATGTTTACCAAAGGGTGTGTCCTTAATTAGCCAATGGTGACAGGGTGTTGATTTAATGACCAATCAGGTCCACCTTTATCGGAACAGTGTATAAAAAGGAATGGTTTTCTAATAAACTCGTTATTAGCCTGCTAAAGAGAGTTACAATTTATGTGTCACCTCCACTCCTGCCGCAATGCCTCTCCAAGTGTGTGCTCGGAGTCACCCCGGCTTGCTCTGGCACTGCAAGCAGCGAGGGACACTCTCTTTTGTTCCTTGGGAGGTTGGGAAAGCGGCTAAGGCTTTCACCTTTCAGACGAGACACTAGCACGACGTTGGTAGAAGAAGGAGAGTGGACTCCAGTTGGGGGCAAAGTCCAGGTTTATTCCAGAGCTCAAATGAGATACCTAACCCAGGGAAACCAGACAGCTGAAGACCCCAAAAATGGGGTCTGCAGGGTGTTATAAAGGGGGGGAGTAAACCAGGGAGGGGTTTGCCCGCCTGCCAATTGGGATACAGGAGGGCGTGGGGATCAGGGAAACAAGCAGGTAGGGGGACCAATAAAGGCCACCCGAGGGAGGGGCTCTGGTGCCTGAACCTATCACTCAATGCCCTTGGTAGAAGTTTCTAGAGGGAGGGGATGGGCCGTCGAGTGAAGGACAGGACACCCGGGAGGAGTTAAGGGGAGGGTTCAGCCACTTTTGGGGAACAGGGGGAGGGGGTAGGGAGATTGACATTAGAAGGATGGGAGGAGGCAGCAGGGGCAAAACCATTCTAACAGGGGGAACTGAGATAAACCAAAGTACAACTTAATGCAACTAAAACATATAAGAACACAATACAACACACTCCCATTCCTGACTCAATGGTGACAAAGTATAAACAATAAACTTAAAATCTTGTATTACCCAAGAACAACTGGGATTCATCTATGAAAGCAACACTATTAATCCTCAAAATGTGTGTCTTAATACTAAACAAACTATTTGCCACTTCAAAATTCATCCAGTCACTAACTAAAAAACTGTAATTGTATATACTAATGAAAGGTTTATATACTTAAAAACTACTTATACTTTATAAAAATCAATAGCATCAATGTAGTTTTGCCTCATTAATATAATTTTAATTTTTATATTTAGAATTTTATTAAGATTATAAGTTATAATTTTTCATATTTAACACCAGTAACATCCCACCAACTAATCAAAAACAATTACACAGTATATCACAAGCTATCACCTACTCCTATTAGAATAGACCTTACATTAATAAGACAATTAATTAAACACCAAGACCTAATTAAAATTTTTGAAAAGATCCAAAAAACCAAAAAAAACCCTCTAATTGCAGTCCATCATAATAGAAAAAACATAAGCAAAATTCTCCAAAAAGTCTAACAAGATACAAATCATCACTAATAAAATGCAATCTTTAAATAGTCACCAACTACAACTGAAATTTTCAATACCTTATACCCCCGCATTATAGTTTTATTAATATTAGTTAAAATAAATTTAAAGTTAACATTTATAGTACTAACATTGAATTAAAAAGTACTACAATGAATAACATTGTTAACCTCCTTATCAAATATGCATAAGAAAACATTAAGAAACACATATTTTCATAAAAGTTTGTACTAAATAAAAAAATTTACTCATTTTCTAAAAAACAGAAGAATGAGACGGGGTTAGAAATTTAACTTGGGGTAGAAATCAATTTTGGATTTATCTGGAGTCTGCTATTTGAACTTGCTTAGTCTGTTAACTTGCTGTGCTCTCAAAAGGCTTGCAGAGAGAAAAAGGAGATTCAAGGCTACTTAGAAAGGAATACAAGCATCCAAGCTGAAGAGAGATAAGGAGAGGCCCCACTGACCTTGGGGATGAAGCAAACCAAAAAACTGAATCAGGCTTACAAGCACCATATTACAGCTACGTGAGTGAAGAACTGCACAGGTTTATAAAAATTGCTAAGGCAGTTTAATAAATATGCATATGTCTTTTATGTATATGCAACACGTTAGGGGATAAAATAGACTTGAGAATTTTTGGAAGAGCGCATGTCCTTTTAAGAACTATCCCACATGTGTCTAACATTAAAATAGATCATACTAGCTTTACAACTTTTACAAGTTGTAGAGTTTTTTCCCCCACAAATCACTACTACAGCATTTAAATACTTAAATGACCCTAACTGAGGCAAAAGGTTATTTTCTTGGCCATGCTGTCCTTCAAAGTTGTACTCATATGACTTCCTTTTTTTCCATACCATTTGTAAGAGCCAAAAGAACCATGGACATCATCCTTTACTTCACTCATCCTTTCTTAATGTCAGCTATGTGGATCTCCATTCGCAAAGATAATGTGGAGGGTACATGGTATAGGCGATAGATAGTAAACCTTAGCCCTTGCCTGTCTCCGTGGTCATCATCCCACAAAAGCCAACAAAGGAAATATTATGGCTGGTGTCTACTGTGAAAAATGGA
Source organism: Serinus canaria (assembly GCF_022539315.1). Lineage (NCBI taxonomy): Eukaryota > Metazoa > Chordata > Aves > Passeriformes > Fringillidae > Serinus > Serinus canaria. Next base: position 9,686,861 of record NC_066342.1, on the reverse strand, counting down.
GTAGAAAATAAAGAATTTTTGTAAAGTTTAATAAGGGGTAAAATAAGAAACAAAAATCCAGTGCTAGGGTGCTCCTGGCCAACAGCCAAAGAACATGCCAGTATATACACCCAGTGTTATCTTTATACAGTTGCATCTGAGATACATGCATAATAATGTGTTTCATACAGTATTCAAACATTCTTGTGAACTTTCTGATGTTTTGGGAACTCCTTTGTTTGACTTCTTCGCACTCCGGCTTATCTGCATGACATCCTGGGTGTCAGGTCAATATATTTTATTTCTTCTTGTGTCTCCATCCTGCTGTTTCACATCCTCTGATAAGGTTTTAGTATGTCCTCCTTAAATTTAACGTGGTATTCTCTAATTGTCCTGTGGTGCTCCAGTTTGTGTCATGGTTATCTTATCACTTGGATGGGTCGGTCAGTGGATGGCCTTACACTGTTCTTAGCTACACAAAAGCCTTTTCTATAGTACAATGTCGCTATAGAGTCCTACGTGGCACAAAGCACCAGGGCTCCATCAGAAGGCTGTTTAGACTTATTTATTGAAGCAGCATGTTGCTTTTATAGTTTTACAAGATGTTTACATTTACTTAACGAACACATACACTGCCCATTGGTCATAAAGAAGAAACAAAGCTTTCAGTAGTTGAAAGGAGCCACACCACAGTGTAAACCAACCTAAGTCCAGATCTTTTGCTTACACTTTTTTCTCCCTCTTTTTTCGCGTCGTCATGGTGATAGCCTTGGTAAATTCCTTTAGAGAGATATGAGGCTTTTCTTATCTTCAAGAAGCCTTTGCTGGCTCACAAGAACAGCACAGAAATGTCATTCCCACAGTACAATATGTTCATCACACTATTATTTCCATAAGCAATACATAGATATTATATTCATTATGCTACTATTTCTATGGGTATTACAATGCATACTTAAACTAATAGATTATAATTATAATAACAAGCAGCTTGAAAGAGGTATAATTGGTACTATTTCTAAATACTTATAATCACTAACAACATGCAAAAGCTAATGCATAAATCTGAAAGACAATATTATCTGGTCATTTTTCACATTACTATAGGCCATCTGATAAAGAGGAGGCGGTTGGCATAAGAAATCAGGCAAGCAAGGCAGGACTCCAACGTGGCTTCAAAATGGCCTTCTCTTCTGGTTGAGCTTGTGAGAAACGACTGTTCATTTTATAAAATTTTATTAAACTTTAACAGAAACTACAACAAAGGACTAAATAAAGAAAATTACAGTGCTAGGAGCCCCCCCCATGACTATCAGCCACTTGGCTCATCTACAAAATGGATGCTCCTCCTTTTATATCCTTAGCCCTCCTAAAGTTTTGTCAGTCAATTCTTTCTCTGCCGTCCATTGATAGAGATTACTTTTTACATCTTGATTAGAGGTCAGGTGTTAATATGCTGCACCTCCTGGTAACAAGCCAGCCTCCTCTAAATGTCTTGACTACTAAGGCTGTTATAATGGGGGGAGGGAAAGAGGATTTTGGAATGGCATATTACAATAACATTACTATACATCTGCATAATAGCCATCTCTTAATTGTGAGAGCCAACTATTACATTACTTATCTATAATAAACCCCCCTTTTCCTTTTCTATCAGTCTTTTGGCTCAAACAATTAATTCTTATTTTTTATTCAGATAACTTACCTTTACTTCTCAAAAAAAGATACTAGCATCTGTAGTTGAGGACAGTGTGAAGAGGAAAAATTGAACAAAATGGGATTAGAGAGGCCAAACCAGTCTTGCCCTTCAGTCTCTGTTGGATTAAGAGACAACTGAGAAATTATAGAGGTCTGGTATGTGTCCTAGATTGCAAGGCAATATGTATTCTACTTGCTATCTGTTAGAGGTGTGGCAGTTATCTTCGTTAATTGGGCAGTTTTCTTTATCTCTTCCACAAACCAATCCTCCCTCCGGGGAGACATCTGCTGTTAATGGGCTATTGAATGTCACTGCATTACGGATGAAAATTACAACATCCCATTGTGACATGCTCCGCCCAGAGAGAGGAGCCAAGCATTCTAACTGGATATAATCTGAGTTTTTGGGACACCAGATCAGCCTTTCTGCTGGATTCCCAGAGGAACAGCTGCCTTTTCCACTGGATCTTCAGAGGAAGACTACACCCTTCTACAGGATCACTGCTCCAACAGAACCACATCTGTCACTCCAGGAGGACTGCAGCCACCATTCCAATTGGACTGCTACCAACACCCTGACCAACAGGGTGTCAGGTTGTATTCTGACTCTGTCAGTGGTTTTTCTTTTGTTTTATTGCCTGTATTTTGTTGGGGTTTTTTTCCTTTTCCTACTAAACTGTATTTCTGACTTGGAGTCTCTCACTGGTTTTGCTTTCAAACCAGAACCAGATGGCTTTCTTGTTCCCACCTTACCATGCCTACAGGGTTGCTACCCGCAGCAGGGCTTTAATCTTCTTGGTGGTGAACACAGGGGCCAACCCGGTCTTGCCATCTATATTTTTTTGTTTTACCTGACTTGTTGGTTCTTAAGTAAAATGTCTCAATACTTCCTATGGTTCTTTGTGTACCTTCCCTCAACAGATGCTTGTAATTCTTATCTATTAAAATACAATAATTACATCAATAAACTATACAGTTCAAACTCCTTGCCCAAAGTGTTAGTTAAAACAATCTTTAAGCCGGCTGGTGAAAGCTCAATTCTCGTTTTGGATGTCTTCAAGCTTCTTCGGTTATCTCTAGTCCATTCTTTGGGTTCTTTCACTGGGTTTTGAATTCTGTTGACATGAGTCCTCTTCCGCTCTGCAGTTTACACAGCCGATTCACAGGTTAGCAGTGCCTGAAAGGGACTTCCTCACTGAGGAGTTAAACTAAAGACAATGCACATAGCACTGCTTCATATGTTTCATTATTTGAACTTACTACTGCTGACACAAGGGAACTGTGCGGTCTAGGAAGTATTACAATCACAGAGAGGTTTAGGACGTGGCTTAGTAGCTTGTTTTGATGGAAGCAGTTCCTAGGGAACGTGGGTTAGAATAGTAGTGAATTACAGCAATTATAGATAATTCTGTTTATAGGGATTTAATGGAAACTTAAACATTATTAAATTTGATGGAAATCACTGTACATAACCTTACATAAACCTTTTGGCAAACTTATATGTACAGACGTATTTTTTCTCTTTACGAGAACAGAGTGTACACAGAGAGCCAGGGGCTACCTCAGTTAGCAGAGCTAGGTAGTGACATACACACAAACACATATTTACACACCCATCTGCTTTTCTACGTGGGACAGTAGTTGGGTATATGGAGCTGTGTATCTAGAGCTATGTCTCTGGGCGTGCCTAGCTCGTGCATGTACACAGGAACACATGCAGAGCTAGTATATCTACACGCACGTACTTACTCACTTGCAGAGTTCTTGTGCACTACGGTACCTGCTAGCAGCACACACTTGTGTATACTTAATTGGTTACACCACAGACACTCTTATGTACAGTCTTTACTGATGCACACGTGCCTACAAGTATAAAATTTGTTTGCACATAGTATTTTGAGCACACCAATGTGGGCAGTGTGATTTTCGGAAAAAAACCCTAACTCTACAACCTGTAAAAGTTGTAAAGTTGGTATGTTTATTACAGCGCTGGACGCATGTGGGGATTGTTCTCCCTAAAGGACACGTGCACCCCTGAGAATTCCTGATCCTTTTTTATTCCCCTTACTCCTACATATGCATAGAGTTTCACAATAGGTTCATGCATATTCATTTTACTGGTTTTACATTACAACTTGCAACTAGTCCTTGTACAGAGAAAACTCTTGTCATCCTGCCTGTCTCTTGCTTTCCTTTCAAAGTTCAAGGGGCCCTTCTTATCTCTTTGGCTTGGAAATTTGCATTCCTTTTTCCTTGGCTGAGGCAGCTTTTGTGAGCACAGCAAAGCTAACAGACTAAACAAGTTCACTTATGCTAGCAAGCTACAGACTAAATATTCAAAGCGGCAAATTTCACCTAAATCCAAAATGGATTTCTACTCTGTTAAATTTCCACTCTGTTTCAAGTGTTATACATATTAATGCACGCATGTCTCACACAGAGCTATGTTCACACTAGCAGAACCTGTGCTTATTCACAAGCACAGAGCTGTGCACAGACCCACTCACACTTGAGAGTATGTGATTTAACACACATGTAAATAGCAGTGCACACATCATGGGTATACTTCAGTGTATCTATGTGAATAGTGCTGTCTACACCAGTATACATGCACACTGTGTAAAGCAGGACGTGCACACCCACATCTGGGCACACCAGAAAACCACATGTGCACACAAAGTTGTACACACGTGTTCAGCACCCTGTCAGAGCTCTCTTGGCTCTGACACCCCTGTGGGTCTCCTATGTCATGGCAAGGATGGGGACAGAAGAGGGGAGCATGGGTGTGACATTGTGGTTTAGTTCAAAGAGCATTTTCTGTGCCCTTGGGGCGGGAGCAGACAGGCCTGTCATCTCGGACCAAAGGAGAGAAAGGCATTGGTGTCCAAACCTCCCAACACTTAACGCTCTTCTTGGCAACCACGAGATTAAAAGCTTGAAGACAAAGAAAAGCCCAGAGGTTTAGCAACCCAGAGGAGGGCAAGAGAAGAGGGGAGAGGATCCTCCCTTTCCCCCTGTGGACCCCCCAGTAGCAAACTACAGGTCCCCTCAGTAAGGCCCACCCTCTTAATTACCTAGAAGGAATGATTTGCAGAAAGAAGAAAAAAAAAATCCACAACTTTGTAAAGGTCGTAAAACCGGTATGCTTATTACAGCGCTGGATGCATGTGGGGGTCGTTGTCCCCTAAAGGACCCCTAAGATCTCCCGATGTGGCATTGTGTGTTTTTAGAATCAGTTATTCCTTTTTTAACTCAATAATGGTTTGGTCCTCGGTTCCCCCAATGTACTTCCCTCACAATGGTTTCTGCCTATTAGAGCTGCTCCCCCCTCCCCTGCCTGTCATGGTAACCATCCCACTTATCTCGAGAATTCTCTGTGTCAGTCATTCCTTAATTTGATGTATGATTTGCCCCTGTGGTTTTTCCCCTGCCCTGTGTGATCCTCAGTGGCTTAGCTGTAATCCATGCTCCTCCCTGGGTCCTTGCTATTGGTAAGCTTTGTGTCTCCTCCTATCACACCCACTCCCTTTATCAGCGCCCCCCCTTCCGGACCCCCTTTGTTGCCTGTCCCTGAACCCACCGGGGAAGAACATTAAAAGATCCTTGGTACTTATACAGGCATCCCTCCTCCTTCCTTTGCTTTGGTACCTCGTAGCCGAAGATCCTGCCTGTGCCACCCACGCCGCAGACGGTAACCACTACCAGGGTTCCGGAGGGAATCCAGGAGTGGCACTTTGTGTGGCCATCTTCGACCGGGCCAGGGGCACCCTAGCCAGGCACCCGCACAGCCCCGCGGCCGCGGGAGAGAGGCTACATCCCGATCCATTTTTTATCTCCCTTACTAATCCATATGCATACAATTTCACAATAGATTCATACATATTCATTTTACTGATTTCGCATTACATTTGCAGCTAGTTATCCTTGCAGCTAGTTTTTTATCAGAAAGTACAGAAAGAACTGGGTCACCCTGCCCTGTCTTCCACAGCCTCTCCATCTGTTTCAAAGTTCAAGGGGCCTCCCCTCTTATTTCTGTCCTTCAGCTGAAGCAGTTTCTTTGATCATAGGGGTTTTTTTGTGAGAACAGGCAGTCAGACCAAACAGCTATGTTTGCAAGCTACAGACTTAATTCAAAGAGGTACATTTTACCTAAATCCAAAATTGATTTCTGCTCTGGAAAATTTCCACTCTGTCTCAGGAGAAAGAATGAAAACAAGTGAAGAAAGAAGAGCCTAATCAGTTCTGCTCCTCTACCCTCCCTACAGCAGGGTGAGGCTGTTGCTCAGAGACAGTCAGGCATGTCTGTGCTCTTTGGTTATGCTGAAAAGTGAGGAAGACAAGGAGGAGCACCAGGGCAGAGCTTGGGGGTTCTAGCCAGCTCCCTGACTGTCCAGGAGAGACTAGCTGTTACTTGTTAACCTCAGGTACTAAAGAGGAAGTAACAGCTAAATATTGTAGTTTTCAAATATTCTGCTAGCCAAGCCTGTGTGCTCCTGTGTGGTTCTTGGCTATCAGCCCACCACGGGACCAGTGCTCTCAGTACAGATGGGGTCTGATAAGAGCTCAGGAGCTTGTGTGCAGCACTGAGGCAGATCATTATGGCAGCCATCAGGGGAGGGTTCCCCCCACACCAGTAAACAAAGAGACTTGTAGAAAAACAAAACACTGAGTAGATTTTGCCCAGGGAGGTTGTGGCTGCCTCATCCTTGGAATTGTTATAAGTCAGGTTGGACAGGGCCTGGAGCACCCTGGGATAGAGGAAGGCGTCCCTGCCCATGACAGAGTGTCCATGGCAGGGGGTGGAACAAGATAAGCTCCAAGGCCCCTTCCAACCGATACTATTCTGTGGTTCTGTGTGAAGGCATTAGCACAGAGGGGAGAGACTTCCCAGCACTATCAGAGACAGACATGATTGGGTGGGGTACCCTGTGCCTTGGGGAGCAAGAACTGGATGCAGCACAATCCTGGAACTGGGAAAGGACCTATTCACTAGCTCTGTATTAGCCACAGGATCTGCTACCTGGAAAGACATCCCCTTTTTCTAAGGCAGGATAGTCAGGGCTCAGGCTTCATCTCGAGCTGTGGTTTTACTAAATCAAAACAGCAGTTTTGTTATGAACAAGAAAACGGTTACCCATTTTTTTTTCCAAAAGTAGAATTACAAGTTTAACCAGTTCTGGCAGAGGAGTGCTTTTGTTAGCTGCTTGTTGTAATCACCTGTTAAGTATCGGGTCATTAGCCATCTGTGGTTGAGAATTCACTCTATTGTATCAGCATCACCCTGCTTGGGGCCAGGTGGGAGGATGGCATCCCCCCCAGATGGTAGAGGGGAGGAAACCAGGAGTTGATATGCAGATAAGTTTAGAGCCAAAGTGCAATGGGGCAAGCCCCTATTCCAAACGCAATTAATAAACCCCTAAACCAGCGAGCCAATATGGAATTCAGAGATCAAAGTGGTCTCTAGATATCAGGGGTGAGGTGAGAAGCCAGCAGAGACTCTGAAAACCTTAATGGCCCCTCACCACAACTTAAGAAAATGTTGGTTAGAGCCAGGACCCGAGACTGCCAACTCAAAATTGGGATCTGGGGGTGTAAACCCCTACCTGCTCTCCTGAGGCCAGACCTCGAGCTCTGCCCCCTGGTGGACAAAGCTGCATTTGCCTCCTCCTCCAAGTCACTCAAGGGAGCTGCGTTGGTGAACCTGCGGATCCATCAGGCCTCCCAACCTTGAGCTGATCACTTTTAATAAAGGCATAAAAAAGGAGAGATATCTCCTGCTTTTATTTCAAGAGATGTTAGGAGTAAAAACTTGTCCATATTTTTAAAAGTTGCACAGATCACAAGTTAAACCAATTGCTGACAAGTTGGAGTTCTAACTAATGATTGTTAATAATTTCAGGTTGTAACCTCCTGTTGTTAATAGTTTCCTTTTAATTGCTGATTCTTGATGGTGCCCCAGCCAGGCGGCGCTGCCTTCCCGGCCCCGCGCTGTGGGCAGGGGTGGCCGGGCAGGTCCCGGGAGCCCCGTGGGGACCTGCCCGCCCCAGGGAGCAGCAGGGCCTCCCCCCATCTCGGCGCAGGTCCCAGCTGTGCTGGGGAGGCCCTGCGTGGGCGGCCCGGGGGGTCCCAGGGGCAGGGACCGGCCCGGGTCGCTGTGTCCTGCAAGGGCAGCTGCTGGGCGTCGCGCTGATGTCTCCTGGGAGATGGCACTCCGACAGTGAAAGGACGGGACATCGGAGTGACATGTGAATGAACTCGGAGCCAGAATGCAACAAGAGAGATCTCCCACCAAACCCAGGAAAAAGACCCCTAAAAACAATGAGCCAACACAGAATTAAGAGATCAAAGTGATGCCTAGATGTGAGGAATGGAGTCCAGATCCTGCTTGGACCCTGAGACCCTTTTTGCCTCTCGCCCTGGCCAAGGGAGATGTCGGCTAGGGAGAGGACCCTGGGGGTTAGGCTGAAAAAGTGAACAAGGGTTATCCCTAGTGCTCTCATGAGGACGGAACCTCCAGCTCTGCCTACTAGTGGACAAAGCTGCACTTACCTCCTCTTCTGTGCCACTCCTGGGAGCAGTGGCGGCGTGAGCACGGACCCGTCAGACCTCCCCACTAAACTGATCACTTTTAATAAAGGCATTAAAAAAGGAGAACGATCTCCTGCCCTGTTTATTTCAGGAGACAGCTCCTGACCCCCGGCCAGCTACCACCTATGCGGGCTTGCGTGGCACCCGGCTTGGACACTGTGCAACCGGACTCGTCCTGCTGGGTGCCCCCTGCACTCAGCGAAAGCTGTCTCAGTCGTTGCTGGCAGCCCTCTTCTGCCTGTGGGCACCCCCAGTCTCATCGCTTTACGCTGGTGGCCCACGTAGAAGTTCTCGCACACCTAGGAGTTCTTGACTTTCAGTGGCTTTTGTGTAGACCGCGTCTCATGCCGCTGCCAGGCTAGTGACTTCTGAGGTTTGTAAGATTCTCACACAACTAAGCCCGCCACTGCCTCTGCTGGGGTAGTGAGTGCCGGGAATGGCCACGGTGGGTCTCTGCTGGCTGCTCTTTGCACAGACTAGTCCCTGACTGGGGAAGCCCCGCGCACGTGGCTCGCCCCGCCGGGCGTCCCCCCACACTTGGTGAATACTGCCCCACTCGTCGCTGGCTGCTCTCCCCACTGCCCGTGGGATCAATTGCATTACTGCGCTGGGCTTCTGCCGCCTTCCCCCACCCTCGCTGGGTCGGTGTGCACTGGAAACCCGCCGCGCTGAGCGCAGCTGCGAATGCAAATCTACATATACTCCCCCCCCCCCCCTTCTTTTCTGCCTGCAGGTCAGGGAGACCACTGCGGTGGGTCAGGGAAACCCTGTCCGCCTTCTCCCCTATGGTCCCAGCTCGGAAAACCTTGCACACTCGGTTTGCTTAGAGGGGCGGTGCCACTGGTGCCGGCCTCCTGCCATTGGGCACTCTGCCACCTGGTTAGCCAGCTGGGCTCCACTGCTCGGCACCACCAAGACCCCATGGCCAGGTGCATGCACGCAGTGTCTCACTAGCACTCGGTGTTTCCCAGTCGCCGCCATTAGCGGCAGCACCCCCTCTCACGCCTCGGCTGGCAAGCCCTGGAAGTTATCATGCTGACCGCGCACCAGATGCTCATTGCGCTGAGCGCGCCACTGCTCCACTTGGATCAGGCACATGGCCTCCCCCCTCGCCGCCCGGGGGTTGGGAAAGTTGTCATGACTATCGCTTCGACACAAGCGCCGTCTCCACTGAACAGCGACTTTCGCCATCACTCTAACACCGTGACTCAACCTGGCAACCCCAGAAGCTCTCAAGCCCCTACAAACCCTTCAATCTCACGCGTCCTGCTGGTCACGGAGTCCCCTCTTCGATGCATCCTGCCTTTAGTTTTCTCACTCCCTCTGAAATGGAGGTTTTGGGGGTTTGCTTAAGTTAGCAATATGAATTAAGCATTTAAATTTTAGCTTGTGAAATTATGTGTTGAATTTTAACCTTTTACTTAAGAGACCTCTGCCATGGTACAAAGGGCATAGGAAAATGCAAATTTCTGAATCTTCTTGCGATAAAGAACAATACCGGAAGAAGACCAAGGAGTGCGAGAAACCCAGATAAAGGAACCCCTCTGTCTCCAAGCTGATCAAAATTGACAGATGTACTCAGATAAGCACCAAGGGACCAAAAGCACACACGCAAAGGAGAAAAGTTCAAAAGTTCAATCATGAGGAAGACCACGGCCTTCAGCCTCAAAGACCACCAAAAGACCCTGTGCAACCACCACCGTAAACAATGCATGCTCAGAAGGGCATGGATGTAATTACCATGTGAGGCGAGGACAGGCAGGGCCAGGGCTTGAATATGCATGGAAAGGTTGTGCAATGTAATGTATATGGAACACCTTTGTGAATAAAGATGTGGCTCAGACCAGGGCTCAGGGCACAAGTTTTCACAAGAGCTATCTTGCTTATGCCGGGCACTGACACTACATACCCACTTCATAGCTACATCAGGTTGTGGAGTCTATTTATTCCGCGTATCGCTTCACCTCTTCTACACGCATCCTGCCGGCTACAGGGTACCCACTTTCTTCCCCTCCCCCCAATGTCCCTCCATCTTTTTCCTTCAACCCTCCAATATCTTAAAGCTTCAACTGACCAGGATGGGTCCCATGTATTGTCTGAAGCTGAATTTTATACATTGGAATTACAGAAATTACAATCTGGCCAAAAATAATTATGAGGATCTTCAAACTCACCCCAAGCACTCTACTCATATTTCAAGTATACTCTCAGCTCTTACTCGTACTACTGCTTACAATCCTCTAGATCTGCAGTTTTCAGGGGCTTTTTCTCTTCTTCCTCCACCTCTTTTTCGTTATTTAGTCCTCTGTTGTCCCTGGTGCTGATCTGCAATCACCGGTGGTCGCAGGAGAACTCAATGGAGCAGCCGAACTTGCGGCAGGGCGTGCTTCTCCTTCGAAATCTCATATAGCCACGGAGATGAGATTTCTCTGGAAAAAGTCCCCATTTTGAGAAACGACTGCTCACTTTAAAAAAATTTATTAAACTTTAACAAAAACTGCAACAAAGGACTAAATAAGGAAAAATTACCACGTTGGATGCCTGCCCCCTCCCCCCGCCTCCCCCGCCATGACTATCAGCCACTTGGCTCATCTACAAAATGGATGTTCTGCCTTTTATAGTCTTAGCCCCTCCCAAAGTTTTGTCAGTCAACTCTTTCTCTGCCGTCCATTGGTGGAGATTACTTTTTACATCTTGATTGGAGGTCAGATGCTGTTATGCTGCACCTCCTGGTAACAAGCCAGCCTCCTTTAAATGTCTTGACTACTAAGGCTGTTATAAGGGGGGGAGGAAAAGAGGACTATGAGATGACATATTACAAAACCATTACTATACATCTACATAATATCTATCTCTTAATTGTGAGAGCCAACTATTACATTACTCATCTATAACAAGCTGAAGCACAAGGAGGAAATGCATAGGTAGTGGAAGCAGGCATACACAACCTGGGGAGATTCTAAAGATGCCACCCAGGTCTGTAGGGATGGGATCAGAAAAACTAAAGCAAAGCTGCAGCTGAATTTGGCAGGGGATGTAAAGAATCATACGATGGGCTTCCACAGGTGCGTTGGTCAAAAAAGGAAGACTGAAGATGCCACCCCCATCCCCCTCCCTTTCCCCTGCTGATAAATAAGCCAGGAGGTCTAGTGAGAAGCAACACGAAGATGGCTGTTTTACTTGGCAATTTATTTTACTCCATTTTCACTGTCATGGCTATAGCTCTCAAAACCCTGAACCTCAAGGCAGGGACTTAGGGAACAAAGTCCCTTCCATCATAGGAAATGTTCTTTTTTGAGATCACCTGAGGAACCTGTACAAACACGAGTCCTGCACCTGGGGAGGTACAACCCCATGCACCAGTACATGCTGGAGGCCAATCGGCTGGAAAGCAGCTTTGCAAAATAGGACAATGTGCTCTTACCTCAAAGGCGGCCAAGGATATCCTTAGCCCGATATAGAGGAAAGCAGGGTTCATATATGTTACAAGACAGTTGTGTGGACCATTCAAGGTGCTCACTGTCCCCGAGGGTGCAGGGCACCGCAGACCACCCTTGGGCAGCTTTGAGGGCACTGCCCACTTTTCTAAAAGTCTCCTATCCAGCTTAACTCAAATCCTACTCTCCTGAGCCCTCAAGCCAGCAGTGCCGAACTCATGCTTTGCGTTTTATTTGCTTCCAGGAGACGTGCAGCTTAGAAATGTCTGCAATGGAAGTCGGGCTTTCAGCAAACAATGTAGAGCAACTTTTTTTGGTATCAATGCAGGCTGTCCCCGATGCGGGAAATAATGTGGTCTGACTCCATGAATCAGAATGCTGAACAATTGCTTTATTAAAACTATACTATATTACATTTATACTTTATTATAAATATACTAAAGAGATACTATACTATACTAATGAATTGTTTTCTCTCTGTTCTTCTCACTGCCTTCCCTGGGAAAAATCCTTGGGAAGTTGCACCTGCTGCTCTCTGTGAAGACAGCTGAGGCCTGTGAAAAACGCCAATCACTTGTTTTTAAAATTTTAAAAGTTTAATAGTAATAAAATGGTTATAAAAATAGTAATATAATTAGAGTAATAAAAATTTGGTCAATTAGGATTTAGGACAATATGAGAATAAAAACAAAGAGCTACAGACAGTCCAGGTACCTTTTTCTGGGCAAAATAAGCCCAAAAAAGGACACACGTTAACAGACGATTAACCCTTAAAGACAATGAAATAAATAGGACAGGAGATCTTTTTCCTTTTTAATGCCTTTATTAAAAATCAGCTCGGGTGGGAAAAAAAGATGGGTCGCGCTCTCGCCTCTGCTGCTTCCAGGAGTGGCACGGAGGAGCAGGAAAAGTACAGCTTTGTCCGCTGGTCTGCAGGCAGAGCTGGGGCTACCGTCCTCGCGAGAGCACCAGGAGATTCCCGTTTTTCCAGTTTGGCATTCGGGGTCCTCTTTCTAGCCGACATCTTTTAGGTTACGGTGAAAGGTAAAAAGGGTCTCAGTGGACACTGGATTCTGTTCCTCACGTCTAGACATCACTTCGATCTTTTGATCCCGTGTTGGTTCGTTGCTTTTAGGGGTTTTTGCTAGGTTTGGTGAGGGGCATCCTCATTTGCATGCCAACCCCGTTGTCCCCTCCTCTTCACCGTCCCCGGGGGGGGGGGCCATGCTCCAGGCAGCAGCAGGGTGGTACTTGACAGAAAGGGGAATTCGCAACCATTAACAACAGGTAATTAACGAAAAACTATTAACAGGTGATTACAACATGAAACTGTCAACAACAAACAGTTAGAACTCCACCCTGCCAGCAATTGGTGCAGCTTGTGAACTCTGCAAACTTTTAAAAAAATGGGCAACTTTTCTACTCATAACAAACAACAGCCTGTTGCATATTCATACACCTCATGCATGATGCATAAATTCCATTCAAACAAAGGAGTCTGTCTAGTCTGTGTCAACTTCTTCCTCTTAATCCTAATGGCGTCTTCAGGGCTGAGCGAGGTGGGAAGAAGTTAGTTTCTTCTGATATGAGAGCAATAAATTCTTTTCTCTGAAAGATTTAGGTGTCCTGTGGCTGCGATCTCAGATTCCTCTTGTTAAAAAAGTATATTACATACCATAATTTCTATTTTACCATTATGTTATAACCAAAAACTATATTTAACACACTACTTAAGAAAATTAGTAGAGCATAACTAAGATAACACATGCAATATTCATGTTAATGTTTGTGAAAAGCCAATAATAAAATAAGCATTTTTCACAGGCCACATGTTGGTTTTTCAAAATGTCCTGAGAAGTAAAGGCCAGCCTGCCCTACCCTAGCCAAAGCAGTCATTTGACTGGAGGAAGCAGCACCAAAAAGGCACAGGCACCTTTGGGGTGGACTTGATGCAGTAACAAATAACAAGAAACAGTACCTGTAGCTATTACAGCCTTTTCTGCGACCTCGCAGCCCACCCTCAGGGTTACAGCACTATATGAGGCAGATCACTCTGCACCCTGAGGGCGTGCAAATCCCTGAGCCTCAATAAACAGCAGCTCAAGGAGGGTGGACCAGACAGCAAATCAAAATGAGGGTTCAGCTGCCAAGGATCTGTCGGCCCAATGGGAACCGTGGAGAGCATGGCGGAGTGGAGGAAGAGGGGGGCGACAACAGGTGTTGTCCTTGTCTAATGAGAGCATCGGGGTGTTTTCTACTTGCTCTGCTGGAGCCACTACTGTCTTCGGAAAGATGATCAGCAAGTCGTTTCAGGATGAGGAGGTAGCCGCAGCTCTTTCTGTGTGATGTTTCTCTTCCTTCCCCCACACCCCGCTCTTGCGAGCATCTGAGCCAAGGACCCCGTGCACGGTGCCTGGGCGCTCAGCAGGGCCTGTAGCAGCGCTGCTGCTGTGGGTGGGTGCAGGGATGGGGGAAGGATAGGGCCTCTATGGTTGTGGCGCTCTCTACCGCACCATCCTCTAAGCTTGTTCTGAGCTACAACCCCACCCCTCAGGCTGCCATGGGCATACTGGGTTGCTGGTGTTTTCCAGACTCACCTCGCACCCCACCCCCAACATGTTATGTGCGTGTGTACTGGAGGGCCTCCGACGGGGACTTGGTCTCAGTGTGTCTCCTAACAGCATCAAAGAGGTTTCGCTGCTTCGCTGTGCTAGGCTTTGGTTCTGAACCCGCAAACTGGATTCTTAGGGCAAGGAATTACAGCTTTCTCTAGTTAAAAAAAAAAAGAAAACTACAAAGTGGTCATCCTGCAGGCTGCAATAGCTTTCCAGAACTTGTTTTTGTGGGGAAGTAAGACCGTGATAGCATAATGCGTGCAAGGCTCACGAGTGTTGGTACTGGAAACGAGAGTGAGCCGCTTAGACTGGGGGGGAAACCAATATAGCCGTTGCCTATGCGATGTTAACTTTAAGGTAATATCCCAAATGACTCAGTTATTATGATGCTGAAAGTTCCCATTTAGGGATGCCTTCTGCTTTTAAAGGCAGAGCTTGCATGCAGTATAGAAGACAGACTGGTCCTATGCACTTGCAGGCTTCCTGTCATGCGGGTGTTTGATACTTGAGCTCTCGGTCCTGTGGGAAACGAATGGCCGCTACTCTTCCACTTCACTAAACTCTTTGATGATTCAGTTAAGCCATTTGTCTGCTGTCTCTGCATGGACCACATCTAATAGAAAAACTGCTTAGGAAACAATCAGCCCACACTAAAATGTACTGGAGGCTTGTAATCACAAGAAGTGGCCTGTCTCCTTCCGCCAATATGCCATAAGGAACCTAGGCGGGGGAGTCTTGTTTTACAGGGAAAAGGGACGGCGTTTTTGTTTGGGGGCCTGTGGCGCAGAGTGGCAGGCTGTCTCCGAAAATTCCACATTGCACAGGATGATGTTTTGCGGAGAAAATCAAAAACTCCACAACTTTGTAAAAGTTGTAAAGCCGGTATGTTTATTGCAGCGCTGGACGCATGCGGGGATTACTCCCCTTAAAAGGCATGCGTACCTCTGGGATCTTCAGGTCCCCTTTTTATCCTTCTCCCCAAATACATATGCATACAATTTCACAATAGGTTCATACATATTCATTTTACACACTTAGTGTGACATTTAGCGCTAGTTCTTTTGTTATCAGGAAAAATTCCTAGGCCAAGTTGACCCATCTCCCCCGCCTTATCTCTGCCCTTCACTGGTGCAATTTTCTGAGTTCAGACTAAACAGCTAAGATTCCAAGGCTTAACTAAAAGATGTACATTTAACCTAAATCAAAAGGATTTCTACCCTGGAACCTGGAAAATTTCTACTGTCTCAATTACTCGCAGACCAAGTGTGCACCACTTGCAACTCGGGCTGCTTTGACAATGCCAAGTGGCTCCCGTAATCTGCCATCAAGAACCCAGGCAGATGAGTTTAGTTTTCTAGGGAAAATGGACAGTGTTTGTGTTCCGGGGACTGTGGCCCAGAGTGGCCGGCTGACTCCTAAAATTCTGCATAGCGAAAGATGCCTCCCAGACCCAAGCTGGCACCATTGCAAACTCGGGCTGGTTTAACAGTACCAAGTGGTTCCTGCAATCTGCCATCAGGAACATAGGCGGGGGAGTTTTGTTTCCCAGGGAAAAGGGCCGGCGTTTGTGTTCAGGGGCCTGTGGAACTGAGTGGTGGGCTGGCTCCTACATTTCCGCATTGCGCAGGATGCCTCCCAGACCCAAGCTGGCACCACTTGACACTCTGGCTGGTTTGATAGTGCCAAGTGGTTCCTGCAATCTGTCATCAGGAACCTAGACGAGGGAGTTTTGTTTCCCAGGGAAAAAGGGCTGGTGTTGGTATTGGGGGCCTGTGGTCCGGAATGGCGGGCTGTCGCCAAAAATTCCGCATTGCGCAGGATTCCTCCCAGACCCAAGCTGGCACCATTTGCAAATCGGGATGGTTTGACAGTACCAAGTGACTCCTGCAATCTGCCATCCATATCCTGGGCTGGTGAGTTTTGTTTCCTAGCGAAAAAAGACGGTGTTTGTGTTCGGGTGCCTGTTGCCCGGAGTGGCTGGCTGGCTCCTAAAATTCCGCATTGTGCAGGATGCCTCCCAGACCAAAGCTGGCACGACTTTCAACTTGGGCTGTTTTGACATTGCCAAGTGACTCCTGCAATCTGCCATCCATATCCTGGGCTGGTGAGTTTTGTTTCTGAGGGAAAAGGGCCTGTGTTGGTGTTTGGGGCCCTGTGGCCTGAGTTGCCGGCTTGCTCCTAAAATTCCGCATTACACAGGATGCCTCCCAGACCCAAGCTGGGACCACTTGCAACTCAAACTGGTTTGACAGTACCAGGTGGCTCCTGTAGTCTGCCATCAGGAACCCAGGTGGGTGATTTTGTTTTCCAGGGAAAATGACCGGCGTTTGTGTTCCGGATACTGAGTCCCGGAGTTGACCGCTGGCAGCATAAATTCTGCATTGCGCAGGATGCCTCCGAGACCCAAGCTGGCACCACTTGCGAGTCAGGCTGGTTACACCCTGCAAAGTGGCTCCTGCAATCTGCCATCAGGAACGTAGGTGGGGGAGTTTTGTTTGCCAGGAAAAGGGCCAGCGTTGGTGTTTGGGGACCTGTGGCCAGAGTGGCCGACTGTCTTCTAAAATTCCACATTGCGCAGGTTGTCCCCCAGACCCAGGCTGGCACCACTTGAAAATTGGGCTGGTTTGACAGTACCAAGTGGCCCCGGCAATCTGCAATCAGGAACCCGGGCAGATGAGTGTCACCGACATGTGTTATGAAAATCATTTCCTTAGGATTTTTTCCTCCTGAGAAGCGAGAGGCCTCAAAAACAAAATGCAAACAATTCTTATATGCTGCTGTGGAATGCAACAGGTGGATCTGTGATTGGTCTCATCTGGTTGTTTCTAATTAATAGCCAATCACAGTCCACGTGTCCAGACTGTCTTGGTCAGAGACAAACCTTTGTTATTCATTCCTTTTCTATTCTTAGCTAGCCTTCTGCTGAAATCCTTTCTTCTATTCTTTTAGTATAGTTTTTATTAAAATATATATCATAAAATAATAAAGCAAGCCTTCTGACCATGGAGTCAACTTTCTCGTCTCTTCCCTCATCCTAAGACCCTTGAAAACATGGTCACAGATGAGATTTTTTTTTTGTAGGGAAAAGGGCCGGCATTGGTGTTCAGGGGCCTGTGGCCCAGAGTGTCTGGCTAGCTCCTAAAATTCCGCATTGGGTAGGATGCCTCCTAGACCCAAGCTGGCCGAACTTACAACTTGGACTGGTTTGACAGTTCAAAGTGGCTCTGGCAATCTGCCATCAGGAACCCAGGCAGGTGGGTTTTGTTTCTTCCTCAGATTAGGGCCGGCGTTGGTTTTCGGGTGCCTTTGGCCGGCGGGCTCCTAAAATTTGACATTGCGCAGGATGCCTCCCAGACCCAACCTGGCACCACTTAAACCTTCGGCCTGGTTTGACAGTGCCAAGTGGCTCCTGGAATCTGCCATCAGGAACCCAAACGGGTGAGTTTTGTTTTGCAGGGAAAAGGGCCGGCGTTGGTGTTTGGGGACCTGTGTCCCGGAGTGGCCCGTTGGCGCCTAAAATTCTGCATTGCGCAAGACGCCTGCCAGAACCTAGCTGGCACCAGTGCAAACTCGGGCTAGTTTGACAGTGCCAAGTGGCTCCTGCAATCTTCCATCAGGAACCCGGAGGAGGGAGTTTTCTTTCCCAGGGAAAAGGACCGCATTGGTTTTCGGGTGCCTGTGGCCCAGAGGGGCCGGCTGGCTCCTAAAAATCTGCATTGCGCAGGATGCCTCCAAGACACAAACTGGGACCAGTGACAACTCGGGCTGGATTGAAAGTGCCAGGTGACTCCAGTAATCTGCCATCAGGAACCCGGGCGAGTGAGTTTTGTTTCACAGGGAAAAGGGCCAGGGTTTGCGTTTGGCGGCCTGTGGCCTGGAGTATCCGGCTGGCTCCTAAAATTCCATATTGCGCAGGATGCCGCCCAGACCCCAGCTGGCACCACTCGCAACTTGGGCTTGTTTGTCAGTGCCAAGTGGTTCCTGCAATCT
This sequence comes from Serinus canaria, assembly GCF_022539315.1. Classification (NCBI taxonomy): domain Eukaryota; kingdom Metazoa; phylum Chordata; class Aves; order Passeriformes; family Fringillidae; genus Serinus; species Serinus canaria. The sequence goes on along the minus strand of NC_066342.1, from coordinate 9,668,554 downwards.
TCCATCAGGAACCCATGCTGGTGAGTTGGGGTTCCCAGGGAAAAGTGCAGGCGTTTGTGGTCTGGGGACTGTGGCCCGGAGTGGCCGGCTGGCTCCTAAAATTCCACATTGCTCAGGATGCCTCCCAGACGCGAGCTGGCACCAGTGCCAACTCGGGCTGGTTTGACAGTACCAAGTGGCTCCTGCAATCTGCCATCAGGAACCTGGACGGGTGAGTTTTGTTTCCCAGGGAAAAGGGCCGGCGGTTTTGTTCGGGTGCCTTTGGCCTGGAGTGGCCGGCTGGCTCCTAAAATTCCGCATTGCGCAAGATGCCTCCCAGACCCAAGCTGGCACCACTTGCAACTACAGCTGGATTGAAAGTGCCAAATGTCTCCTGCAATCTGCCATCAGGAACCTGGGCCAGTCAGTTTTGTTTCCCAGGGAGAAGGGTCGGCGTTCGTGATAAGGGGCCTGTGGTCCGGAGTGGTGGGCTGGCTCCTTAAATTCCGCATTGTGCAGGATGCTTCCCAGACCCAAGCTGGCACCAGTGCCAATTTGGGCTGGATTGAAAGGGCCAGGTGACTCCTGCAATCTGCCATCAGGGACCCAGGCACGTGAGTTTTGTTTCCCAGGGTAAAGGGACGGCGGGTTTTTTTTGGGTTCCTGTGGCCCGGAGTGGCTGGCTGGCTCCTAAAATTCCGCATTGTGCAGGATGCCTCCCAGACCAAAGCTGGCACGACTTTCAACTTGGGCTGTTTTGACATTGCCAAGTGACTCCTGCAATCTGCCATCCATATCCTGGGCTGGTGAGTTTTGTTTCTGAGGGAAAAGGGCCTGTGTTGGTGTTTGGGGCCCTGTGGCCCGAGTTGCTGGCTTGCTCCTAAAATTCCGCATTGCACAGGATGCCTCCCAGACCCAAGCTGGGACCACTTGCAACTCAAACTGGTTTGACAGTACCAGGTGGCTCCTGTAGTCTGCCATCAGGAACCCGGGCGAGCAAGTTTTTTTTCTCAGGGGAAAGGACCAGCGATTGAGATCGGGGGCCTGGGGCGTGGATTAGCCGGCTGGTTCCTCAAATTCCGCACTGCGCAGGATGCCTCCCAGGCAAGGGCTGGCACCAGTGCCAACTCAGGCTGGTTTGACAGTTCCAAGTGGCTCCTGCAATCTGCCATCAGGAACCCAGGAAGGTGAGTTTTCTTTCTCAGGGAGGACGACTGGTGATGGTGTTTGGGGCCTGTGGCCCAGAGTGGCCGGCTGGCTGCTAAAATTCTGCATTTCCCAGGATGCCTCCCAGAACCCAGCTGGGACCAGTGAAAACTCGGTCTGGATTGAAAGTGCCAAGTGGCTCCTGCAATCTTCCATTAGGAATCCAGGCGAGTGAGTTTTTTTTCGCAGGGAAATGTATTGATTGCACCGAGCTAGAGGTGACTACTGGGGATATTTCTCCTCAGAGACACCTTTGGCTCGCAGGCAGTTGCTGTTAGGCACTCGGAATGAGCCCATGCAAAGCAGAAACTCAGTTTACCTCTAGTGGAAAAAGTTCAGGCGATGGTGAAGAGAAAGAGAGCGGGTTCTGCCGGAGGGTTAAATCCAGAGTTTATTCCAGGGTATTACAGTTCTGAATCTCAGTAACTGCTCCAACAGACCCCGACCACATGGCTTCAACGCCTTTTAAGCTCACAGAGAGGTGGGAGGGAGAGGATAGGTGAGCCACCAACCAGGTGGGAGGTGGAGGGTCTCAGGGGACAATGACACCTGGACAGGCCAATGACTCCAGGTCTGAAAAGCATCTTTTGAACTTCTGCCAATCCCACAGTGCCCTTGCTGGAATGTGGAACTTGACAGACAGCAATTAGGAATAGGGCAGGGGGCAGGCAAGGAGGAAGTAGTCACAGCTGAGGGACAGGATTTAGCTTTACACCACAAGAGAAATGGACCGGTGTTGGTGTTCAGGGGCCTATGGCCTGGAGTGGCCAGCTGGCTCCTAAAATTCAGCATTGTGCAGGATGCCTCCCAGACCCAAGCTGGCACCACTTACAACTCAGACTGGTTTGACAGTGCCTAGTGGCTCCAGCAATCTGCCATCAGGAACCCAGTAAAACAGAGCGGAAATTTTCCAATGTAGAAATCCATTTTGATTTAGATGAAATGTACATCTTTAAGTTAAGTCTTTCGTTTTAAACCATAGATATTTATTCTGACTGACTGTTCTTGCAAAAGCCTAGGCTCAGAGAAACTGCTCAGTGAAGGACATACAGAAGGGGGAGGTGACAGAGGGAGATATAGAGAGAAACAGACTTCTAGTGGGGGGCAGGTTTACCTGGCCTAGAAATTCTTTCTGATAACAAAAGAATTAGCCCTAAATGTCACGAGAAGTTTGTAAAATGAATATGTATGAACCTATAGTGAAATTGTATGCATGTGTTATTGGCTGAGGGGGATAAAAAGGGACCTGAAGATCCCAGGGGCATGCATGTCATTTTACAGGAATGATTCCCACGTGCGTCCAGCATTGTAATAAACATAGCGGCGTTACAACTTTCACAAAGTTGTAGAGTTTGGATTATCTCCGCAGAACACCAGGTGGGTGAGTTTTGTTTCCCAGGGAGAAGTACTAGCGTTTGTGGTTGGGGGCCTGTGGCCTGGACTGGCCGGCTGGCTCCTAAAATTTGGCATTGTGCAGGATGCCTCCCAGACCCAAGCTGGCACCAGTTAAAACTCGGGCTGGATTGAAAGTGCCAAGTGGCTCCTGCTATCTGCCATCAGGAAACTGGGCCAGTGAGTTTCGTTTCCCAGGGAAAAGGGCCTATGTTTATGATAAGGGGCCTGTGGCCCACAGTGGCAGGCTGGCTCCTAAAATTCCGCATTGCGCAGGATGCCTCCCAGACCCAAGCTGGCGCAAATTGAGAGTACAGCTGGATTGAAAGTTCCAGGTTGTCACTTGTGCGCCGGGGTCGGAGTAGGAACAGACCAGAGGCAGGATCGTAGCAAAGGCGAAGAAGGACTTTATTCAAACAAACTGCGCGGTTTTTATAGAGTGGTACGATAGATTCTATTCTATTGGCTAACTAACAAGAAAACATCTTTCTCACGCACTGTCCTTGAGAGGAACAGAAAAACAAGGTAGAAGACCAGCACCTGAAAATTGTTTATAGTCAACAGGTTATCACATTTCAACCTCCCTAAAATTTCTCACAAGCCGCTGGGAGAAACGCTTGCCGTTTCTCTCTCCCTGTCCCATGGCATTCACACCAGGTGACTTGTGCAATTTGCCATCAGGAAACCAGGCGAGTGAGTTTTGTTTCGTAGGGGAAAGGGCTGGTGTTGGTGTTCGGGGGCCAGTGGGCCGGACCGGTCAGCTGGCTTCTAAAATTCCATATTGCGCAGTATGCCTCCCATATCCAAGTTGGCACCAATGCCAACTCAGGCTGGTTTGACAGTGCTGCATGGCTCCTGATATCTGCAATCAGGAACCCAGGCAGGTGAGGTTTTTTTCCCAGGGATAAGGGCCGTCAGTGGTGTTTGGGGGCCTGTGGCCCGCAGAGGCCGGCTGGCTCCTAAAAATTTCACATTGCGCAGGATACCTTCCAAATCCAAGCTGGAACCAGTGCCAACTCGGGCTGGTTTGACAGTGCCAAGTGGCTCCTGCAATCTGCCATCAGGAAGCCGGATGGGTGAGTTTTGTTTCCCAGGGAAAAGGGTCATTGTGGGGGTTCGGGGCCCAGTGCCCGGAGCGGCAGATGGCTCCTAAAATTCCGCATTGCTCAGGATGCCTCCCAGACACAAGCTGGCACTGCTTGCGACACGGGCTGGTTTGACAGTGCCAAGTGGCTCCTGCAATCTGCCATCAGGAACCCGGACGGGTTAGTTTTGTTTTGCAGGGAGAAGGGTCGGTGTTTTTTTTCGGGAACTTGTGGCCTGGAGTGGCAGGCTGGCTCCTAAAATTCTGCATTGCACAGGATGCCTACCAGACACAAGCTGGCACCCCTTAACACTCGGGGTGGTTTGAAAGTGCCAAGTGGCTCCAGCAATCTGCCATCAGGAACCCAAGCGGGTGAGTTTTGTTTCCCAGGGAAAAGGGCCGGTGTTAATGCTCGGGGGCCTGTGGCCCGGAGGGGGACTTATAACAGAGCAACCACCCCAGGAGAGACTTTCTGAATTTTTCATTATTTTCAGAGTGGTTAAAGAGTGGTGTCATCGGGTACTGTTCATTCTGTTTGCTGGGGGGTGCTGTGCCTTTTAAATACACAGGTTCTTTCCACGTCTCTCCGAGGAATCCTTACCGAACCGCTTGGAGGCAGAGGGGCTGTGTGGGTTTGCTTTCTGGAGGGGCCCCCGTTTGGAGCTTTTCTCCTAAATTTGCCCTAAACCAGGACGAAATTTGTGCTCAACGCATGGGGCTCGAGAGAGACTGGAAAAAACCCTGTTTTGAGTGCATTTTGGTTGCCATTACTCTGTGTTGGTATAAAGAAGTAATAGCCATACTTTTTGAATTCATAATGTCTATTGGGGTGAAGGCTTGCATGCATTTCTGGTCCCTAGGTTTTTTTGAGATCTTAATATCTCTATGGTCCTCGGTTTATTTTCTTATCCAGAAATAGCTCTAGTATTGTCCCTGATACATAGTTTTTACAGCAGAGGGACAGTGACCAGAATAGCTAGCCTTCTGGTATTGGTGCTAATGATTTGTATGAAGTTTACAAACATGCTGGGGTCTGCTCCAAGTATGAATGGTTCGTGGTTATGGTTATGCATACAGTTTGTTAGAGGAGGAGCAGGGAATGAGGCTTTTCAGCTTTTGCTTTCCTTCCTCCCCTCTGAATCTGTCACATCATTATTGGGGAATGTTCAGTTTCCCCTGAATGTTAAAGAGACCATCTTTCTGGTATTCAATCTGGTAAGCTTCCTCTATACAGTCTGCTGCTTCTCTAGCATGAGGGCTGAGATTTCTAGATGGGCTGATGAGACCCCTGACCCAGGAGTAGACCCAGGTGTGGAAAATCCTAAGTGGTGTGGAGAATGGGAGGATATGGGCCAAATCTTGAAGGAATTCTCTGACCCTATAGTCTGGGACTTTGCACATGAGCAAATTCAGAACCCAGCTGAGGTGGGGAAATACCTGAAAGAGAAGTACCAGGATGACCCTAAGGAGAAAAATATCATTGCAGTGATCTGGGCTGTGGCATATGCTTATCGCACACTGTTGGATACTGTCAGGCAGCAGACAGAGGCAGGGGGGCAGGGAGATAAATCAGCAGCTATCCCAGTCATTCAGGCTGCAGCCAACACCCCAGGCTCAAAGCCAGCAGCCAAACTAGTGAGCCTAAGCCAGCTGCTAAACCGGACAATAAGCCTCAACCAATGGCTTTTGCTACCAGCACTAGAAGTGGGAAATGCACGGACAAGACTAATCAACCAGTGGATGATGATGATGATGATGCAGGCGAAGGACCCTCAAGGCCTCCTGACATAAAATCAGGAGTCAAAGCAGCAGGTGCAAGATCAGAAGCCAATATTAAGTCCTTTTCCCTGAAGGACCTTTGCGGCCTAAGGAAGGATTGCACTCGAAGACCTGATGAATCCATAATTAGTTGGTTAGTCCGTCTCTGGGATGCTGCAGGTGAGGCTACAATTCTGGATGGCACTGAAGCCAGGCATTTGGGATCCCTGTCACACGATCCTGTCATTGACCAAGGAATGATGAGGGGGGCTAATCCTCACAGCCTCTGGGCACAGGTCTTGGAAAGTGTTGCACAAAGATACCTGTGTGCAGATGATCTTTATATGCAGCAAACACAGTGGAAGACCATAGAGCAAGGGATCCAACGCCTGAGAGAAATGGCAGTGGCAAAGATTATCTTCTCAGATGACGTAACAACTAGGAACCCAGACTTGGCACCATGCACGTCTGTGATGTGGCGAAAACTTGTACGACTTGGGCCACATGAATATGCTTCTGCCTTAGCCATAATGAAGTGGGATGAGAGGGATGAGACCGTGCTGGATATGGCAAAGAAGCTCCAATCGTATGCAGACGCTTTGCGTGGCCCAACACATGCCAGAATTGCAGCGATGGAAACACATCTGCAGAAATTAGAGGTCAAGATAGAGGAAAATCACAAGAAGCTCAGAGAGGAGATTAAAGAAGACCTTCTCCAAATCTCAGCAGTACAGATCAGAGGTTCTAGTGCCCAACACAGATGTTCCCCAGATGGAGAGAGAAGGTACACCCCACGAGCTGAGCTGTGGTTTTTCCTGCATGATTGTGGAGAAAACATGAGGAGATGGGAAATCTACTGCTGCTGTGGATGGATGGGTGCGTGAATTGAAGGAAGACAGGGCTCAGATAGGGAGTTCCACCAAAAGGAAAGCAGCTCCAGTTGCCTGTAGCCGAACTGCCAGATATGATGATGATGATGACACGTCCAATCCCCTTGAAGGAACCTCCAAGACATATGCCCAGGGAAAGAAGGATGACCAGGGTTAGAGGGGCCCTGCCTCTAGCCAGGTAGAGGCTAGGGAAAATCGTGTTTTCTGGTCTGTGTGGATTCGTTGGCCTGGCACATCTGAACCACAAGAGTATAAAACTTTGGTCAATACTGGTGCACAATGTACATTAATCCCATCGAGACATGTGGGGACAGAGTCTGTTTCTATTGCTGGTGTGACAGGGGGATCCCAGGATTTCACTTTGGTGGAAGCAGATGTGAGCCTGATGGGAAATGAGTGGAAGAAACACCCTATTGTGACTGGCCCCGAGGCCCCATGTATTTTGGGCATAGATTATCTTCGAATTGGGTATTTCAAAGACGCAAAAGGACTCAGGTGGGCATTTGGGATAGCAGCTATAGTGACAGAGGGCATCCAGCAATTGAACACCTTGCCTGGACTGTCTGAGAATCCAATTGCAGTAGGACTTCTGAAGGGAGAAGAGCAACAGGTACCAATTGCCACTTCCGTAGTGCATGGCCAACAGTATAGAACCACTCGAGATGCTGTGATTCCCATCCATAAGATGATCCGAGAGCTGGAGAGCCAAGGGGTGGTCAGCAAGCTCACCCTTCAACAGCCCCATTTGGCCTGTGCGTAAATCTGAAGGAGAATGGAGATTGACAGTGGACTACCGTGCATTGAATGAAGTGACTCCACCACTGAGCGCTGCCATGCCAGACATATTAGAGCTCCGGTACAAGCTGGAGTCCAAGGCAGTGAAGTGGTATGCCACTACTGACATTGCCAATGCATTTTTCTCCATTCCTCTGGCAGCAGAATGCAGGCCTCAGTTTGCTTTCACATGGAGGGGAGTGTAGTATTCCTGGAACCGACTGCCCCAGGGGTGGAAGCACAGCCCCACCATCTGCCATGGACTTATCCAGACTGCACTGGAAAAGGGTGAGGCTCCAGAACACCTCCAGTATATTGATGACATCATTGTGTGGGGGAACACAGCTGCGGAAGTGTTTGAGAATGGAAAGAAAATCATCCAAATCCTCCTGGGAGCTGGTTTCGGCATTAAAAAGAGCAAAGTAAAGGGACCAGCTCGTGAGATTCAGTTCCTAGGAGTAAAGTGGCAAGATGGATGGCGTCAGGTTCCTAGAGATGTCATCAACAAGATTACAGCTATGTCTCCACCAACCAATAAGAAGGAGACAGAAGCTTTCCTAGGTGCCATAGGCTTTTGGAGGATGCACATTCCTGAGTACAGTCAGATCGTGAGCCTTCTCTACCTGGTCACCTGCAAGAAGAACCATTTCCACTGGGGCCCTGAGCAGCAACAAGCTTTTGCCCAGATCAAGCAGGAGATTGCTCATGCAGTTGCCCTTGGCCCGGTCAGGACGGGACAAGAGGTGAAGAATGCGCTCTACACTGCAGCTGAGAACCATGGTTTATCCTGGAGCCTGTGGCAGAAGGTGCCGGGGGAGACTCGGGGTCGACTGTCACCGACATAGTTTATGAAAAATCCTTTACTTAGGAATTTTCCTTTCCTGAGAGTTGAGAAGCCTCAGGAACGGACTGTAAACAATTCTTATCTGCTGCTGTGGAATGCAACGGGGAGAAATCTGTGATTGGCCCCGTCAGACTGTTTGCAATTAAGAGCCTATCACAATTCACCTGTTCGGCCCGTCTCGGGCTGAGAAGACTTCAGTTTACACGTTCTATTCTATTCTTAGCTTAGCTTTGGAGTGAAATCCTTCTCTTCATTCTTTTAGTATAGTTTCTATATCTTATATATCATATCATAATAAATCAAGCCTTCTGATGCATGGAGTCAACTGTCTTGTCTCTTCCCTCATCCTGGGACCCCAGAAAACCATGTAACATATGGTGACCTCCGAGTGAATAAAGGAGCACCACCACGACAGGTGAACACCGAGGACAGAACTGACAGATGGTGCCTCGAGTGAAGAAATCACCACAATTGGACCCTGAGTGAAGAAGAATTCTTCATTTGGTAAGCCCAGAGGAGCATTGCTACATTTGGGTGAACCCCGAGTGTTTAGCATTGATGGTCACCTACACCAGGGACCACAGAAGTGGCTTCTAGCCGGAGGCTAAAGAACTGAAGATCCTGAGCTTGGGCAGAGTTCACAGCCAAGGCTGGCCACAGAGAGAACTTTTGAAAAGTCTCCGAGACAAGAGGTCCGGGAGTCTTTGCAGCACAATGCAGCCTGCTGACGCCCAGAGGACACTGTCGCAAGGTACTGTTTACACTGCCCTTCCTAAAAATGCTGCCCTTCGTGCAAGGTGGGCTAAGATGTGGCAGAGGGTACCTACGGAGGCCAAGGTTCCATTCTCTTTCGGAGATGAAGGAGTTATTAACCTCTGGCGAAAATGGGGTCATCGATGTGGAGTCCCTATGGTGAAGAGACATTTCTATGAGTTTTTTAGATGAACAAAGTATTATGGCTTTTTCCCTGATCTGTTGTATTCCCTTGATTCCTACATATGGGACTGCATGGCCTTGGTGTTCGAGGATGCTTTGCACCATGAGGGATTTGGAACTCCTTACTGTTTTTCAGCATTTAAAACTCTCTTCTCAGTTTTGAAATTGATAGAATATTCATTCGAGGACATTGCGTCTTCAAGAGGCTGTTTTTCGCTGGAGCTGGGAAGAGTGGAATTTGTGCAAAACCGCAGCCTGCAGTTTCCCATCCCCCCCGACTGGGCGCGGGGGGGCGACGCTTTGCCCGCGGCAGAAGAGAAGTTTTTTTCTGCGACCTTGGATCCCGCGCCGACGGAATGGCTTGCCCCCCCTCGCTGCCCTCAGGGGGGAGGTGAATTGGCGCCGCAGCGTGAGCCGCTGCCCGCCCCAGAGGAGGGGCCGGGACCTGCAGCCCCTCCCGTGGGTCCGCCTCCGGCGGGGGTGGACCCCTCGCTTCCAGCAGAGCTTGTCCGCGGTTCCGGGACGAAAGCACCGCCCTCCGCGGCTTCGCCCGCGTTGCTAGGCGACACACTCAACAGCAGCGACGATCGATGGCAGCCCGTCCCGGAGTCGGGACCTGCAGGCCCTCCCGCGGGCCCGCCTCCGGCGGGGGTGGGTCCCTCGCCTGCCGCGCCGGTGGAGGGGGCTGGGCTTGAGAGTCTCCCAGCGGAACCGTCATCGGACCTGACCGCGGCGCCCGCGATCAGCCGAGACCCTCCCCCGAGCTTTTCGGGCTGTCCCGAGGCTGCCCCTGCGAGGGGGGCTGGGACGGGGGAAGGGGACTCAGGCTTGCCCCTCCGTGGGGGGGGTGTGGCTAGGCAGCTGATCGCAGGCTCGGCCCGCCTGCTTGCTTTTAATCTCGGTGTTTTTCGCGGGCTGACCCGGGTCTGGTTCGGGGTTTCCCGCTGGGGGTTGGAATGCCTGACTCCCCCTGCGCGCCCTTGCGGCGTGGGGGAGGGGGTTCCTGAGCCATCTGCCTCCGGTCCCCAGCCTGCAGGGGGTGGTGCCGAGGGGCAGACAGAGGGAGCGTCCTTTGCATTTGCGATGCAGAGGCAGGAGACACAGTGCAAAGTGAGCATCGCTCATCTGCTGTGGGGACAAAGCACCCCCATATCTGGGGTGTTGTTCCCTGGGAAAGCTTTTCTTCCCCAGCTGCTGGTCTGCACCGGAACAGCGGGGATGAAGCGTTCGGTCGCTCATGCTGCCCAGAGATCGGCAGCTGTGTGCCGGATTGAGAGAACACAGAGCCCGCTCCGTGGGCCGGGTCTGGGCCGTTTGGCTCGGTTCCCTGGGCCTGGGCCTCCCGGCCAGCGCCTGTTGGGTTTGGGGGCCTTCTTCCCTCCGCCTGGACCTGGGCCACCGTTCTGTGAGCCAGGTCTGGGGTCCCTGTTCCCTCCACGGGGGCCGGGGCCTCCGCAAACGGTGGCTGGTGGACCAGCCTGTTTGGGTGGGGTCTCAGTGGACCGCTCTCTGCTACTGCTCTTTTAAAAAAAAAAAAAAAACCAAAAAAAAAAAACAAAAACAAAAAAAAAAAAAAAAAAAAACAATTAAATAAAAAGGGTTGAAAGAGCTGGCAGCTCAGAAAATTTTGCAAGCCTGTTTCAGGACCAAAAGGGACTTTTCAGCACTGTCAAAGAAGAACATCTTCAGTTTGGACCTTTTCCTGAAACTCAGCGGTTTGGACTTGAAGCAATGAACTTTCCTTGGACTGTTTTTGCATTTTCTTCTATTTTAAGATTATTTTGGTGATGTGATGGGAATTTGGTTTTTGCAGGTGAAGAGTTTCCCTGATGGTTCCACACCAGCATTTGATTGATTTTTTGATTGCATTTTCTTTTTAATTTACTAAAATTAAAAGGGTGAGATGTCACCGACATAGTTTATGAAAAATCCTTTACTTAGGAATTTTCCTTTCCTGAGAGTTGAGAAGCCTCAGGAACGGACTGTAAACAATTCTTATCTGCTGCTGTGGAATGCAACGGGGAGAAATCTGTGATTGGCCCCGTCAGACTGTTTGCAATTAAGAGCCTATCACAATTCACCTGTTCGGCCCGTCTCGGGCTGAGAAGACTTCAGTTTACACGTTCTATTCTATTCTTAGCTTAGCTTTGGAGTGAAATCCTTCTCTTCATTCTTTTAGTATAGTTTCTATATCTTATATATCATATCATAATAAATCAAGCCTTCTGATGCATGGAGTCAACTGTCTTGTCTCTTCCCTCATCCTGGGACCCCAGAAAACCATGTAACAGTCGACTACAAGAATTTTGGAGTGAAGCTACAGAGGCTCTGAGGCCAACTATACTCCAACCGAGAAAGAAATCTTGGCTGCCTATGAAGGAGTCCAAGCCGCCTCAGAGGTGATTGGTACAGAAGCACAACTCCTCCTGGCATCCTGACTGCCGGTGCTGGGGTGGATGTTCAAAGGCAAGGTTCCTTCCACTCACCACGCCACCAGTGCTACATGGAGCAAGTGGATTGCTCTTATCTGTTGTGGTGTGAAGCAATATCCTGTCCCAGTTCCTCTCAGGTGTTCCAACCTCTTCCTTCCCCTCCCCCTTGCCCCCTTTCTGAAGTGATGTCCATCAAGCTCCACATACCAGCAAGGGTGTCGTGTGATTGGCAGAAGTTCAAAATATGCTTCTCAGACCGGGGGTCATTGGCCTGTCCAGGTGTCATTGTCCCTGAGACCCTCCCCCTCCCACCTGGTTGGTGGCTCACCTATCCTTTCCGTCCCCCCTCCCTGTGAGCTTAAAAGTCACGAAGACCATGTGGTCGGTATTCTCTTAGGGCTGTTACCAAGATTCAGAGCTCTGTGACCCTGAAATAAAACTCTGGATTTAACCCTGCAGCGGAATCCACTCCCTTTCCTCTTTACTGTCGCCTGAACCTTTTCCACTAGAGGTAAACTGAGTTTCTACCATGCTTGGACTCATTCCGAGTGCCTAACTGCAACTTCCAGCCAGCCAGAGGTGCCTCTGAGGTGAAACACCACAGCTGTGGCCTTTGGTCCAGAGCAGGGCCGGATGAGCCCAGGCACATTCCACTCAGCAATTTTGGGATTTTATTCCAATACTTATCACTCAGCACGCCCATATAGATAAACTGAATCGCCCTGGGATTTTGAAGGTAATTACAAATTGGCCCAAAGGTGAAAATTTTGGTGCCACAGCTGAAGAAAAGGAGCCAGTGACATGGGCTGAAGAGGCTCCTCCATATAACCAACTGCCAGGAGAGGAAATGCGCTATGCTCTTTTCACTGACGGTTCCTGCCACATTGTAGGAATGAACCAGAAGTGGAAAACAGACATATGGAGCCCTACACGACAGGTCACACAAGCTGCCAAAGGAGAAGGTGGATCAAGCCAACTTGCTGAACTCAAAGCCGTTCAACTGGCCCTGGACATTGCAGAAAAGGAGAAGTGGCCACGACTCTACCTCTGCACTGATTCATGGATGGTAGCTAATGCTCTGTGGGGATGGCTGGAGAGGTAGAAAGACGCCAATTGGCAGCGTAGAGGAAAACCAATTTGGGCTGCTGATGAGTGGAAAGACATGGCTACCAGGGTAGGGAGGCTACCTGTGAAGGTCCGCCATGTAGATGCCCATGTCCCCAAGAGCAGAGCTAATGAGGAGCACCTAAACAATAAGCAGGTAGACCAGGCTGCAAAGATAGGAGTGTCCAAGATAGACCTAGATTGAGAGCACAAGGGAGAGTTATTCCTAGCTCGATGGGCCCATGATGCCTCAGGCCATCAGGGCAGGGATGCCACCTATAAGTGGGCATGAGACCGAGGGGTGGATCTTACCATGGACAGTATTTCGCAGGTTATCCATGACTGTGAGACGTGTGCTGCCATCAAGCAGGCCAAGCGAGTGAAGCCCCTGTGGTATGGTGGGCAGTGGTCCAAGTACAAGTATGGGGAGGCCTGGCAGATTGACTACATCACACTGCCTCAGACACGCCAAGGCAAGCGCCACATGCTCACAATGGTAGAAGCCACCACGGAATGGCTGGAAACCTACCCTGTGTCTCATGCCACTGCCCGTAACACCATCCTGGGCCTTGAAAATCAGGTCCTTTGGAGGCATGGCACCCCTGAGAGGATTGAGTCAGACAATGGGACTCATTTCAAGAACAGCCTTATCAACACCTGGGCTAGGGAACATGGCATTGAGTGGGTATACCATATCCCCTACCATGCACCAGCTGCAAGAAAAGTAGAGAGGTACAATGGACTACTAAAAATCCAGTTGAAAGCCTTGGGTGGGGGATCTTTCAAAAATTGGGAGCAGCATTTAGCAAAGGCCACCTGGTTAGTTAACACCCGAGGTTCCACCAACCGAGCAGGTCCTGCCCAGTCTGTGTCCCTGAATATAGTAGACGGAGATAAAGTCCCAGTGGCACGTGTCAGAGGTCTGTTGGGGAAGACAGTGTGGACCAATTCTGCCTCGAGTACAGACAAACCTGTAGCCTCACTCCTGCGCCTGCGGGGCTGTGCGGGTGCCTGGCTAGGGTACCCCCGGCCCGGCCGAAGATGGCCACACGAAGTGCCACTCCCAGATTCCCTCTGGAACCCTGGGTAGTGGTTACCGTCTGCAGCGTGGGTGGTGCAGGCGGATCTCGGCTACCAGGTACCGAAGCAAAGGAAGGAGGAGGGACGCCCGTATAAGTACCAAGGATCTTTTAATCTTTTTTCCCGGTGGGTTCAGGGACAGGCGACAAAGGGGGTCCGGAGGGGGGGGGTGCTGATAAAGGGAGTGGGTGTGATAGGAGGAGACACAAAGCTTACCAATCACGAGGACCCAGGGAGAAGCGTGGGTTACAGCTAAGCCACTGAAGATCACACAGGGGACGGGAAAAACCCCAGGGGCAAATCATATATCAAATTAAGGAATAACTGACACAGAGAATTCTCGAGATAAGGGGGGTGGTCACCATGACAGGCGGCGAAGGGGCAGCTTCTATAGGGAGAAACCATTGTGAGGGAAGTACATGGGGGGGAAACCGAGGACCGAACCATTATTGAGTTACAAAAGGAATAACCAATTCTAAAAACACACAATGCCACACAAACCCATTCGTGGGGTTGTCTTTGCTCAGGGACCAGGTTGCACATGGTGGATAATGCAAAGAGATGGAGCAACACGATGTGTACCTCAGGGAGATCTAATCGTGGGGTGAGATTGATATGCAAATATCACTGTTGGATCTTACTACCATTGTCTGTACATTAAACCACACAGAGAGGAGATAGAGGGAAATGTGTAAGTGTTGAAGGTCTGAGCAAGTGAAAGATGGAGCTTTGAGTGAGTAAAGTCAAAGTGGGGAATCCTGCAGCTCTGTAGTATGGGGCCTGGATTCAGTGGTCCAGTGTGGGGATGTGATGAGGGCATGATGGGTATTGCTTGTAACTTTTGGGCGAACAGATGGAAGTTTTACGTGAATAAATGCATGATGTGTGGTGGTATGTTGACGATATGGGGATAAGGGGTGGAATGTCCTAGGGTGACGTTATGATGCTTGTATCCCCATTCGTGCGTGCTGTTTATGCTGGATATTATGTTCTGTGCCTTCAAGACTGGCTCTGAAGAGAGAAAGTTTTGTTTTGGTTTCTTATCAGCAATTCCCCCACGGCTGGTGGGACATACAGACGGGACAGTTCATTGTGCTACTTTTGCTTTTTGCCTGGCTTTTTTCGCTTTGCTCTTGCTCTTGCTTCTGCTTGCTCTTGCTTTTTTGCTTTTGTTCATTACTTAGTTTAGCTAAACAGTCCAAATTTCTTCCTGGACTGTTTCTCCTTTCCTTTTTGGACCTACTCAAACCTGCTCCGGACTGGGACCTGGGAAACACTGAGAGTTTGCACCTTGTGGCCTGCAGCAACTACCCCAGCGCCAGAGGGACTGATAACAGAGCAACCACCCCAGGAGAGACTTTCTGAATTTGTCATCTTTTTCAGAGCAGTGAAAGAGTGGTGTCATCTGGTATTGATCATTTGGTGTGCTGGGGGGTGCTGTGCCTGTTAAATAAACAGGTTCTTTCCACTTCTCTCCGAGGAATCCTTCCCGAACTGGTGGGGGGGGAGGGGCCCCCTTTTGGAGGTTTTCTCCTAAATTTGCCCTAAACCAGGACACTTTCAAACCAGGACAGTGGTCATGACATTTGAGGAAAGAACATGATGAGGACCCCTGCTACTGACACTTCAGCTATCAACAACCGTCACCTGCTGAAACCATGGAACAGGGGGCCGTTTTGGGGGGGGGGGGGGGGGGGGGTGGGGGGTGGGGGGGTGGTGTGACACACAACCATTAAAACCACAACCAAGATTACTGCATATGCTCTAAAAAGGCAGATCAGAGATGGGGCCATGCTAAAACATTCCTGGAATATACGAGCTAGTTCAAAGAAATATTTCAATATGTATAATAATTTATGAATATGTATTTGACCAATGCAATAGAAAGGGTATATAAGAAGGGTTGCTGCTGTTAGCTAGCATGCCTCTGGCTATGACTACACACCCAGCACTGTTACTTTTGCTTTATTGATTTTGTCCCCTATTGTCCTTTATTCAATTTCTAAAAATTCAACTGAGGAGTGGGCTTCACTTCTCACACCATCCTCCACTGAAGCTGCAACAGAGAGAGAACTAGCAGCTGCCCCAGCCCCTTTACCAGCCCAAATCTCATGGTATCTATGCGCCTCAGAGAGAAACCCTCAGATAAGAGAAGTGCAGCCAGATGCCCTCCTCCCCTGAGCTTGGCCACTTCTTTTGTCCCTCTTAAGTACTTACTCAATACTGTCTCCTAGCAACCTATGGGACAAAATTCAGTGAGGAAAAAGAAATAAATTGAAAGATCCTAACCCATAAGAGTTCTCCTTGATGTTAAGATGTTGGCATCGAGTTACTTCCCTGGGATTGAGAGAAATTGAGGAGATTCTCTGCACACTGCTATCATTCATTGGTAACTGACATTGACTCCTAATCTATACTATTTCTTTGCTAGCTATAACACAGGTGTGAAAAACAACTGCTCACTTTGAAAATTTAAAGAGGTTTATTAAACCTTGACAAAAATACAACAAAAGGACTACATAAGGAAAAATTCACAGCGCTGGGAACTGCCTGTGTGGATACTACGTGGCCAGTTCATCTTCAAGATGGATGCTCAGGCTTTTATACCCCTGGGGGTTGCATCAGCCAACCCTGGCCCCTCCTAAAGTCTGTCAGTCAGCTCTTCTTTGCCATTTATCAGTGGAGACTGCTTTCTTGTAACTTGATTAGAGATCAGGTGTTGCCATGCCGCACCCCCTAAGCAACAAGCTTTTCCATTCCCCACTGCCCCAGGTAAGGGACTTGTGCACACCTTCTTTTACTGGCTGTCTGATGGTAACAATACAGGGGGGAAAAGAGAACTATGGGGAGAACAGAGGACATCTAAACTACAATAACATTACTATACATCACTAAAGCTTTTCTTAATATTCACACAATAGTTATCCCTTAATTGCGAGAGCCAATCATCTCATTATCCATCTATAACAACAGGTACCTCTATAATCATGCACTGTATCTTTACCGACTAGTAGTTCTTCTTGTTTTTCCTGTGTAGTAAGTCTGTTTAAGTCTTATGTCTCTTTTCCTTGGTCTCCTCAATAAATAATTCATGTTGTAGTAGGCCTGATTGGTCATTATTAAGAACTTATGAGCAAGAGTGGGTCTTGGGGTGCTGGCTACCTCAATAAAACTGCTATCTACTTCCAGAAACCTGGAAAGGCAAGGATTTGTCTAAGGTCTTCCCTCTCCCATTTGTAACAGCAAGAGAGGGTTTCAAGAGCTCAGTGGGACAAATAAATTGGAGAGTACCATTCCTAAACCACTGCAAATGGATAATGGCTTTACAGGTGCATTCTAGGAAGACATTTCAGGTAAAGAAGGTAGATTAAAGGGGTTTGTTGGAGTAAAACAAGCTTTATATTTGGCATTGTTGGTGGTATAAGATATAAAAAGAAATACAAACATAAAGTAAGTAGGATGTTTTTGAGCATTAAAAAGTTTGAATAAGACATTAAACTAAAGGAACACAGTTGGATTGGGTCCAGCTGGGATGTAATTAACTTCCTTCATAACAGCATGTATGATGCTGTACTTTGCATATGTGCTGAAAACAGTGTTGATAACATACCAATATTTTGGCTACTGCTGAACAGTGCTCCCACAGTCTCAAGGTTTTTCTCTTCCCCCTGCCCTAACTAGGCTAGGGATGGGACAGAAGTTAGTAGGGGGAATAGCCAGGATTGCTGACCCAAACTGACCAAAGTGATATTCCATTCCATATGATGTTGTGCCCAGCAATAAAAGCTCAGGGAAAGGAGGAGGAAGGGGGATGTTCATAGTTGTGGTGTTTGTCTGCCTAAGCAACAACTACATGTGCTGTGGTTCTGCTTCCCAAGAAATGGCTGGAAATCTGCCTGCTGTTGGGAAGTAGGGAATGAATTGCTCTTTTTGCTTTCCTTGCTGTGAAAAACACCAATC
This sequence comes from Serinus canaria, assembly GCF_022539315.1. Taxonomy (NCBI): domain Eukaryota; kingdom Metazoa; phylum Chordata; class Aves; order Passeriformes; family Fringillidae; genus Serinus; species Serinus canaria. The sequence goes on along the minus strand of NC_066342.1, from coordinate 9,651,115 downwards.
ACTTGTTTTTAAAATTTTAAAAGTTTAATAGTAATAAAATGGTTATAAAAATAGCAATATAATTAGAGTAATAAAAATTTGGACAATCAGAGTTAAGACAATATGAGACAATAATAACAAAGCGTTACGGACAGTCTGGCTACCTTTTTCTGGGCAAAATAAGCCTGAAAAAGGACACACGTTAACAAAGGATTAACCCTTAAAAACAATAGCCTGTTGCATATTCATACTCCTCATACATGATGCATAAATTCTATTCAAACAAAGGATACTGTCCAGTCAGTTGTTGTCATCTTATTGCAAAAGTTCCATACCTTCTTGGTGCCTTCTCATAGGCAGCTCCTCACAGCATTGACTCCTTCTCCACAGCACCCCAACAAACTAACTCTCTCCTCAACCAGCTAATCCACTCTTTTATGGCACTCATCCTCATTGGACACAGCTGTGGCCTGTTAAGGGCAGGCCTGTTCCTAATCTTTGGTAATTAGTACAGCTGCAACTCCTCAGGGGTGAGATTACCTTCTGCACTATCTTTATTTTCTTACATTCTATCCCTGCACAGTCAGTGTCAACTTCTTCTTCTTAATCCTAATGGCATCTTGAGGGCTGAGCGAGGCAGGAAGAATTTAATTACTTCTGATAAGAAAGCAATAAATTCTTTTTCTCTGAAAGATTTAGGTGCCCTGTGGCTGCTGTCTCAGTGCAAGTCCTTTCTTTAAAAAAAGTATCTTACATAGCATAGCTTCTATTTTAACGTTATGTTATGACCTAAAACTGTATTTAACACACTACTTAAGAAAATTAATACAGCATACCTTTCTAACATAATACATATAATATTCTTTTCAATATTTGTGAAAAGCCAATCATTAAATACACATTTTTCACACTTGCCCAGGCAGCTTTTGTTTTACACATTAAATTTTCATTAACTTGATCCATTAATCTTTTTGCCTTCCTTCTTCTTCTTTCATCACCCGGGAGAGGGGAGTGAGCGAGAGGTAGGGTGGATGTTTCGCTGCTGTCTGGGTTCAACCCACCAAAACAGTGAAGGGATTAGGAGAAGATTGTTACCTTCTTTGAATTACTTTGAATTATATAGGGAAAAACAGGGAAAAATAGAAAGTAGAAAAGTAAACACAATGATGTGATTTTAAAGTTCATTTCATTATATTGGTTTACTCCTGCATTGACCAGGTATTGTTTTCTTCATTTGCTTTCTTTCAGATGATAGCCTTATGTGGTACAACCAATGAATCACTATATTGCTTTAGAGGTATGAAAGTCTGTCACAATATATGGTGTTGGATGGATTAAAAAAGAGTTGTAGTAAAATTGTCTTTCCTGTCTTAAGTCGTTAAGACTGATAAGAAGGCCATCTATATTTAGACAAAGCAACCAGAGAAGAAACATTACTGGACCTGGTGCTTGCCAATGCAGATGAGCTCATCAGAGAAATTAGGACTGGAGGCAGACTGGGATGTAGCAACCGTGCCCTGGTTGAATTTGTGATCTCAAAGAGCCTGGTGAGGAGAAACTAGGACCCTGAGCTTTGGAAGAGCTAACTCTCAGATGTTTAAGGAGTTGGTGAATGAGATCCCCTGGGTATCTGTCCTTAGGGACAGAGTTGCTTACCAGAGCTGGCAACTCTTAAGGGCCACTTTTGTTACAGTGCAAGAGCTCTCCATCCCAGTGTGTAGGAAATCAAGCAGGGCATGCCAGAAACCAGCATGGCTGAGCAAGGATCTGCTCCTCAAACTGAGGAGTAAGAAGGAAATGTACAGCCAGTGGAAGCAGGGACCAGTGACCAGGGGAGAATATTGGGATATAGATCGGATATGTAGAAAGGGGGTCAGAAAAGCTGGATGGAACAGGACTTGGAAAGGCATGTGAAAGAATAACAAGGAGGGGATCTGTAAGTACATAGGTCAGAAATGAAAGGCCAAGGCAAGTGTACCCCCTCTAATAAATGAGAAGGGAGAACTGGTATCAAAAGATATGGAGAAGACTGAGGTACTCAATGAGTTCTTGGCCTCAGTCTTCACTGGCAGTCAGTCTTCCCACTTCTCTCAAGTCCCTGAACCTCCAAGTGGGGGCTGGAGGAGCAAAGTCCTTCCAACTGTAAGGGAAGGGATGGTTCAAGACCACTTTTCAAAAGGGCCTGATGAGATGCGTCCCAGGGTCCTGAGGGAACTGGATTATATTGTACCCAAGCCACTTTCCATCATATTTAAAAAGCCATGATGGTCAGGTGAAGTCTCCAGTGTTATAGAAAAGTAATATAAAAGTTGGCTCTCATAATTAAGAAATAGATATTATGTGTATGTTAAGATGTGTAGTGATGTTATTGTAATATGTCCCCCATAGTCCTCTTCCTCTCCCCTTGTAATAGCCTTAGTAGTTGGGGCATTTGAGGGAAGGGCAGGCTTGTTACTAAGAGGCACGGCATGGAAACACCTGACCTCCAATCAAGTTACAAGAAAGCAGTCTCCACCAACAGACGGCGACAAAGAGTTAACTGACAGACTTTGGGAAGAGCAAAGGTTACCTGATGCAACACCAAAAGGAGTCTCACCTCTGTGCCTGGGAAGATCATGGAGCAGACCCTCATGGAAGCAATGTTAAGGCACATGGAAGACAATGAGGTGATCCAAGACAGCCAGCATAGCTTACTAAGGACAAATTGTGCCTGACCAGTCTGGTGGCCTTCTTTGATGGAGTGCCTGCAACAGTCAACAAGGAAAGAACGACCGATGTCACCTACCTAGACTTTTTTAAGACCTGTAACACAGTCTCATATGACATCCTTATTTCCAAATTGGAGACACATGGATTTGAAGGGTGGACTATTTGGTGGATGTATGTTATGACCCATCCCAGGAGATGAGAATAACCCAGGTTCTTGTTAATAGATCCCTTGTGGTGGATTAGAGTGAAACAATACTGGATGATTGATGTTTGTGTAAATATATGTATATAGGGTTTATTTTATAGGGTTTATATGGTTGCAAAGGAAAGCAGGTATGTAGCCATTTTGATGATGATTATGATGATTTTGATGATGATTATTATCTATAACAATATGAAAGCATTACAATATGAAAGCAGAAAAATATTACCCAAGGACACATATAAGGGAAAAGAAAGAGAAAATAAGAGTGTGAAAACCTCATCACCCTGTTGACCTTTGATGAGTCTTGATTGTTGCAGCTTAGATGTCCTTTGGTCAAAGTGATGGTCTGTCACAGTGGGGGGAGGGGGGAGAAGCCCACAAAACAGTCTGATGGGTTAAAAAACACTGAGGTCAGGTGGGAACACACAGGTACCTCCCATCAGGTGGGGACCTTTAAGTCCTCTGGTGAAAGGCCTCAGAAGTTAGTCTGAGGGCACTTTGAAAGTCTTTGATTGTTTATGACACCTTTCTAAGACATGACAGCTATCTCTCAGGCATTTGAGCCAGGGATGCCCCATCAGACCTTCCTGGGGGTTAAGGGAAGGGAGTTTTATAACCCAGTGGTTTGTGTAAGGGAGGGCAATTTAGCATGATAAGAGGCTTCATCGTGTCTCCAGAGGTTCTTCTCTTATCTCACTCATAGCCTATGTTCACCCTGTCTTGGAGGTTTAGCCATTACACACCCAAAAGCTTGGCTCCCCCACATCCAAACACATCTCCACAAAGCACCCTGGTTCCTTCACCAACTAAGGAATGTTTTAAGTCATTAACCCATAAAAGTCCAGTCTCTCACAATGAGGAATTGGCATCCACAGCCAGAGACTTGTGGTCAATGGTTCTATGTCCAGGTGGAGGCCAGTGACAAATGATGTCCCTCAGGTCTCTGTCTCAGGACTGGTGCTCCTTAATACCTCGATCAATGACATAATGGAATCGAGTGCACCCTCAGCAAGTTTGCAAATGACTCGAAGCTGAGCAGTGCACCTGGCACAACAGAAGGAAGGGATGACAGCCAGAGGCACCTGGTTAAACTTGAGAAGTGGGCCCATGGGAACCTCACAAAGTTCAACAAGTCTAAGTGCAAGGTGCTGCACTGGGGTTGGGCCAATCCCAGACATTAGTACAGACAGGGAGATTAACTCCTTTGGAGCAGCCCTGTGGAGAAGGACTTGGGGATTCTTGTGGATGAAAAACTGGACATGAGCCACCAGTGTGCACTTGCAGCCCAGAAAGCCAACCATATCTTAGGCTGCATCAAAAGAAGCCTGACCAGCAGGTTGAGGGAGGTGATTCTTCCTCTCTACTCTGCCCTTGTGAGACCCCATCTGGAGTACCATGTACAGCTCTGGTGTCCTCAGCACAAGAAAGATGTGGACTTGTGTCTTAGTTTTGAAAGACAGGTGTCTGCTAAGGAAGGCAGAAGCCTCCCCTGAAATGGAAAAATGTAAACCCCCTCCCTCCGAATTGTTATGAATTTGACATTAAGGGGCTCTCAGGCAAAAATATGGGAGCAGGAACAACAGTTCTTTATTAGGGAAGAAAATAAAAAGATAAAATAAACAATGCAGTAAACTAAAACAACACTGACAGTCAGAACACAACCTGACACCCTGTTGGTCAGGGTGCTGGTAGCAGTCCAATCGGAATTGTGGCTGCAGCTAGTAGGTTTCTTATTGCCTGCTCTGAGCACACTGCCTGGTGTCCCCTAACGTGCATTACTGTCACCCCTTTTGGTAAATTCACCACCTCCAAAAGGCGAGAAATTAAGCTCACAAGAGCTAATGTTTTTCCCTGCAGATTATTAAGCCTCCTTCTTCCCATAATTTCCCAAATGCATGTATCACCCTGTGTGCATATTTAGAATCAGTAAAAATATTCACTATCTTGTCCCGATATAATTCACAGGCTCTCACGAGCTCATACGGCTCAATCACTTCCCTTCTGCCACCCTTGAAGACCCATCAATAAACACATGTTGTCCCTCAGGCCAGCGAGTGTCTTGTAAATCTTCCCTAGCCTGGGTCTGGAGATCTATCACTTGAATGCAGTCATGGGTTTCTTCCCAGCCCCCCTCTTCAGGGCTGTTCAGACAGGAGGCTCCGTTAAACCCTTCTCCACTTCTCAATTCTAAATCCTCCTGTTCCATTAAACAAGATTCATACCGTAGTAATCTACTGCAGTAGTAAACGTGATGCTCAAATGTCTGAGACGTAACACACAACAGAACTCCCTTTTGGTCATCAGACAACAGCCTCGTTTGTTGTGTCTTGCACCCTTTTATCCCCTTCCAAACCCCCAGGTCGAGACAGGTCATTGGTCTATCTCTGTGCCCCTAGACTCTGAACCAAAAAGATGCTTACATCCTAGGAAAGCTCCCACTGGCTGTGATCTTCTGTCAGTCAGCCCAGAGGCTGCTCCATGGAGCTGAGCTTAGCCGCTTATTATAACTTGATTAATACTACTGCAACATCTCACCATTTTGTCTTTACTAAAGATCATGGTTTGTTCTGTGTCATCTATTTGCAGGAATCCCTAGCAAACAGGGTAACAGAAAAACAGCGTGGTTTTAATTTGCATGACTCATATTAGTGAAGGTGTAGTATATTGGTTTAGAGTCTGTAGGCAAGAATTTCTTAGTGTTTAGGTTACAACTTAACTCTAAAAACAATAAACCACTTAAGTCTTAAAACTGTTAAGGAAAAGTCTAACTACTAGAAAAAAATCTGTAAACTGAAAACCAGTTTTTAAACAGAAAAATAATTTGTAAACAAAGTTGCAAGTTAACTCTAAGCTGAATTTATAACTTTGAAATATTCAACTTTAGAACTGTGAGAAAAAACAAAGTTAACAGGCAAAGCAATTTGTAAATAGAGTCTTTATATGAACCATTACTTTAGGAGTCCCACATTTCTATGAGGTAGTTATCAGTTGTTTTGGTTACATGGCTTCATGATATCTGATGAAGGGACATCGACTGGTGTCTGTGGTTTCTAATGTTCATTGTAATGCATTTTTCTTGGTTTTAGGCAGCTGAATTATCATAGGATCATTGTACTGTTACATGATTCATTGTAAAACATGAGAACATGATATTACTACGAAGCATTGGTTTCAAACTGTATTCTAGTGCAAGAAATTGTGTTAACATGGATAACAGTGCAAGCAATCTACTTTTTCCTTTTGTTGGGAGTTAGAGATTTTGTAGTTGAATCTGCCTATGAAGTTAGTAAATTAATATTCTGTGTGTCAATGGACTTATGTAGCCCCACATTTCTCTTCACAGAGAAAAGCAAGGCATAATTCTTCCCAAGAATATTCTTATAATTTGCTGTGCCTGTGTTTGTGCGAAAGTAGAATGCAATATGGAGATTGTTTACCCAAAGTGATGGTGTTCTGTTTCCTTGGCCTATCAGGGCCAAGTGTGCTTGTGAGTCGGGACTCTCAGCTGACAGTCACGAGATTCAGTGCAGTTGGAGTGCAGTTGTGTGCCGGGTCAAGTGCTTAGCAGATTCAGTTTTAGATGTATAGACTGTTATGAACAAAAAAAGAGTTACCCTTTTTTTTCCCCAAAGGTTTTAGAATTACAAGTTTAACCAGTTCTGGCAGAAGGGAGTGCTTTGTTAGCTGCATGTTGTAATCACCTGTTAAGTATCAGTCCTTAACCATCTATTGTTGAGAATTCACTTTATTGTATCAGTATCACCCTGCTTGGGGCCAGGTGGGAGGATGGCATCCTCCCCCACCACACGGTGGAGGGGAGGGAACCAGGAGTTGATATGCAAATAAGTTTAAAGCCAAGATGCAACAAGGCAAGCCCCCCACAAAACGCAGCTAATAAACCCCTAAACCGGCAAGCCAATATGGAATTTAGAGATCAAAGTAGTGTCTGGACATCAGGGGTGAGGTCAGAAGCCAGCAGAGACGCTGAAAACTTTAGTTGTCCCTTGCCCTAAGTTTGGAAGACCTCAGCTGGGGCCTGTACCCTAGATGGAAAACTTGTAAGTCGGGATCCAGGGTTATATACCCCAACCTGCTCTCATGAGGAGAGGACCCCCCAGCTCTGCCCCCTAGTGGACAAAGCTGCATTTACCTCCTCCTTCAAGTCACTCCTGGGAGTGATGACAGCGTGACCACAGACCCGTTGGGCCTCCCAACCTTGAGCTGATCACTTTTAATAAAGGCATTAAAAGGAGAAAGATCTCCTGCCCTGTTTATTTCATAGAATAATTTAGTATAATAAAGTAATTAATTAGCCTTCTGATATCAGTGGAGTCCTCCTCATCATTCTCTCTCCCCTCGCAACCCACGGCTGTAGCTTGAAGCGGCTGTAGCTTGAAGCCAAGAACCTCAACCCATGGCTGTAGCTTGAAGCCAAGAACCTCGAGCCTGGACACTGCAGCCTTCTTTCCCCAGAAAGGTATTAACCCTTTCCTGAGTCTCTAGGCAGAGATCCTGTCTTTTCTGGCTTTGTTTGGACCCCAAGCCTTAGAGGCAGGGGCTGGGGAAGCTCTTCTGGCAGGCACTGCCCAATTGGGTGGGCTTTGACTTTGAGAAGACATGTCTGTAGACATGAGCACTCAATTTTCATGGGGAGAGAGACTCAGTTTGGAATTCTGGGAGCTCAAGATTTGTGACCATGGAGTTCTCATGTCCTGGCAAGAACTTTACTAGTTTTATGGCTGGGCCAGACGCCATGGGCTCCCCATGCGCATGAGTTCCTCCTGCGACCCCCGAGTGTGGAATGCCCTGGGTGTTTATTTTCTGAGGCATTTCCAACGGACTGGGAAAGTCCATCGGCAGCTGCCGACCTGGGAGCTGCTTTTCACTTTTGTGAGATGGGAAAACATTCCTTTGGAGAGTGTTTCTGACTCCGTGGGGGCCTCTGGCAGGGACATGGTGGGACGTCTCCCCCCACACGGGGGGCCACCAGCCCCCCCGCCACAGTCGGTGGGAGAGAAGTCTGTTCAAGGACAGTCCCCGCTGCGGGTTTTCCCAAGCTGCTGGCAGCGCAGTATTTTTCTGACTCCCTGGACCATGTGCAAAAGGAGCTGCCCGCAGCTCCGGTGGCAGCACCTCCTCTGGCACCGCCCCTCGCTGCCAGGCAACGCGATTGACAGCAGCTGTGAGCAAGGAGACCCTGTCTCCAAGTTGCTAGGCAATGCTCAAGCAGCGGCAGAAACTGCGCCAGCGCCACCCACGGCCCCACCTTTAGCATGGCCGGTCATCGCACGGCCCATCATCACTCCAATCACGGCGGCCCCGTCCTCACCCGCCGTGCTGGCGGGGGATGTTGAAGCTGGGGAAGATCCCCAACCACCCCCACCGCATCCCGCAGGCCTGGTTCCATTCAGGAAGATGCTAAGGACCGAGACCAGCCCACAGAACCGCCCTGCATGCTGCCTCCAGCAGTGGCTGCCACGCCTCCTGCGACCAGCCTGGCCCCCCCTCCCCCGAGTTTATTGGGCTGTCCCGAGGCTGCCCCTGTGGTGGGGGCTGGGACAGCGAAAAGTGATGTCAGCCTGTCCCCGAGTGGAGGCAGCACGGCTCGTTTGCTCACAGCCGGTGCCTCCCGGCTGAACACTTTGAAACTCAGTGTTTTTCTGGAAAACGGCATTTTTCGTGGGCCGACTCTCGCTTGGTTGGGGGGTTCTCACTGGGATATGGGGAGCCTGGCTCCCCCAGCGCGTGCCAGCAGCATGGAGGGGGTGGTTTCTGGAGGTGCTGCCTCCAGTCCCAGGACCAGAGGGAATGGGGATGTCGCCACTGATCAGAGGGCTGGGCAACACTCATTTGTATCGCGAGGGGGAAAGGTACAGCTGAGGACGGACAGCACTTGCTTGTCCTGGGCAAGTGGAGATCTCAAATCCATCATGGGGATTCATATTCCTGAAGAAAATTCTCCTTCCCAGCTGCCAGCATGGACCGGTAGTTGTGGGTTGGGGTAATGGGGAGGAAGCATTTGGCCACTCCTGTTGCCGAGACACTTGCAGCATGGCGGGGGCGGGTTGTGAGAACAAAGACCCTGCCCTGGGGGCAGGGTCTGGGCCACTTGGCCTATCCCCCTGGCCCGGGGTCCCAGCCCTGCACCGCCGGGTTTGGGGGCTTTGATCCCCCTGCCCGGGCCCAGGCCACCGCTCCGTGGGCCAGGTCTGGGGTCCTTGGTCCGCCCACCTGGACCAGGGCCAGGGGCTTCCCCCCACCCAGCGCAGGGTCCAAAAAGCCTCTGCTGCTGGTCTTTCTGAAAAAAAAAAAAAAAAAAAAAAAAAAAAAGTGGAAAAGCCTGACCTCTCCTTGTCACTTCAAAGTACTGGAAAGCCACGAGTCAGCCTCGGCCCAAGTGGTTCAATTATAGGCTGTGGCCGTGGTTTTCCAGAGATTTTTCAATACCTTTGAATTTCTAATAGTTATAAGTGACTTTCTTTAGCAGTTCTCTGTTTCAGGATTCTGCAGGTCTGTTTCAGAACCAGGAAGGACCTTCAGGGATGTCAAAGAACATCTCCAGTGAATGGACCTTGTCCTGGTTTAGGACAAATTTGGGAGAGAATCCCCAAAAGGGGGCCCATCCAGAAAGCAAACCCACACGGCCCCTCCCCCCAACCGGTTCGGGAAGGATTCCTTGAAGAGAAGTGGAAAGAACCTGCTTATTTAACAGGCACAGCACCCCCCAGCACACCAAATGGTCAATACCAGATGACACCACTCTTTCACTGCTCTGAAAAAGATGACAAATTCAGAAAGTTTCTCCTGGGGTGGTTGCTCTGTTATCAGTCCCTCTGGCGCTGGGCTAGCTGCTGCAGGCCACAAGGTGCAAACTCTCAGTGTTTCCCAGGTCCTAGTCCGCAGCAGGTTTGCGTAGGTCCAAAAAGGAAAGGAGAAACAGTCCAGGAAGAAATTTGGACTGTTTAGCTAAACTAACTAATAAGAAGAAGCAAAAAGCAAGAGCAAGCAGAATCAAAGCGGAAGCAAGAGCAAAGAGAAAAGCAGGGCAAAAAGCAAAAGCAACACTATGTACTGTACTGCCTGTATGCCCTGCTGGCCGTAAGAGAGCGGCTGATAAGAAGCCAAAACAAAACTTTCCCTCTTCAGAGCCAGTCTTGAAGGCACAGAACATAATATCCAGCATAAACAGCACACACAAATGGGGATGCAAGCATCCTAACATCACCCTAAGACAGACCTTCTCCTGAAACTCAGCTGTTTTGATTTGAAACAATGAACTTTCTTTGCATGGTTGTTTGGTTTTCTGATATTGTAAACCTTGCTTTAATGATAGGATAGAAGTTGATGTTCTACAGGTAAAGAATCTCCTTGATCATTCTGCATCTGCACTTGATTGAGGTTTTGATTGGCAATTGTTAGGAGTAAAAAAGGGTTACCCATTTTTTTTTTAAAAGGTTGTAGAATTACAAGTTTAACCAGTTCTGGCAGAAGAGAGTTCTTTGTTAGCTTCATGTTGTAATCACCTGTTAAGAGTAGGTCGTTAACACTCTATTGTTGAGAATTCCCCTTTTTGTATTAGTACCACCCTGCCTGGGCCAGGTAGATGGCCCTTCTCAGACAGTGAAAGGAGGGGACATTGGTGGACATGCAAAATAACCTCAGACCCAGCATGCCACGGGAAGGACCCCCACCACACTTACCGAAAAAAACCCCAAAAGCAACGAGCCAACCTAGAATTAGGAGATCGAGGTGATGTCTGGACATGAGGAAAAAGTCCAGAGCCTGCAGAGACGCTGAGAACCTTTGTTACCCCTCGCCCCAATCAAAAAAGACCTCAGCCAGAGCCAGTACCCTAGACGTCAATCCTGAAAAGCGGAGCCAGGGGTATATCCCCACTGCTCTCGTGAAGACAGGACGCCCCAGCTCTGCCCCCTAGTGGACAAAGCTGCATTTACGTCCGCCTCTGAGCCACTCCTGGGAGCGATAACAGTGTAACCGCGGACCCGTCGTGCCTCCCAACCTGAGCTGATCACTTTTAATAACGGCATTAAAAGGAGAAAGATCTCCTGCCCTATTTATTTCAGCAATGGATAAACCTCTTTGAGATGTGTTTGTTCTATCTTCTGCAAGGGCCCAGCAGAAGAATTGCAAACACAGTCTCCTTTTATTTTAATATAGTAAGAGGGGTGAGATGTAGCCCCACATTTCTCTTCACAGAGAAAAGCAAGGCATAATTCTTCCCAAGAATATTCTTATAATTTGCTGTGCCTGTGTTTGTGCGAAAGTAGAATACAATATGGAGATTGTTTACCAAAAGTGATGATGTTTTGTTTCCTTGGCCTATCAGGGCCAAGCGTGCGTGTCAGTCGGGACTCTCAGCTGACAGTCGCGAGATTCAGTGCAGTTGGAGTGCAGCTGTGTGCCGGGTTGAGTGCTTGGCAGATTCAGTTTTAGATGTATAGAATAATATAGTATAATAAAGTAATTAATTAGCCTTCTGATATCAGTGGAGTCCTCCTCATCATTCTCTCTCCCCTTGTCAGGGATCCCTGCAAATTCAATAGACCTAGAATGTCAAGATGATTATATTCTTTGAATCTTCAGGTTTTATCTAGAAATAACGCAAGCAGAGCTATTAGGAATGCTAAGAGATGAATTAATAATATATATCTTACAATCTCTTTGATACACAGCAGCCCATGCCTGAGAGGGGTATGTAATACTTTCTTAATAACTTTAGTAAAATCAGCTATCATAGGCTTAGCGATTTTGATTTTAATAGATGTAAGTAGTAAAGACAGGTATTGTACTATGAACTCTAGGGCATATTTAACAAACAGTTATACATTTTTGTATTTATTTTGTGGTACCTTTTCAATATTTTTACTTTCACCATATGTTATCAGTTTATTATAGTTTTTGGAATATGGAACCTTTCCTTTTGTTGAAATGTCAGGAGGCAGGGTTGCAGGCACTTCTTCAGCTTGTTGGGGCTTTGGTTGCAGCTGCCATGGTGCTATGGTGGTGACAGCTGCATGTCTGGGGCTGGTGCTGGGGACGTGGCTCTGCCTTGTGATGCTGGAGCTTCTTGTTTCCGGTGTGCTTCTGGGTGTAACATAGTAGCAACATCTGAGCACTTGTAGCGATGTCATCTCGGGTTCCACCCCCGTGGTGTAGAGGCAGGCAGGCGTGGTTTGTGGAGGCAGGGCTGTGTTCTCTGGGGTTCGGCTTGAGTGTGGGCCCCCAGCCCTTGACACGGGCTAGATGGGGGGTGAAGGTGGCCCCAGCGAGGATGGTATGGGACTGGTCCTGGTGACCACATGATATCTCGGGGCTGTTGGGGCTGCACAGCCCACTGGAATTATGGTGGTTGTCATCCCACCACCTTCCTGAGGGATGCCAGCAGTCACTGCGAAGGCAGGCTGGGAATGATCTCTGCTTCTTGGGATCTCTCCACTCCCCAGGGTCGTGCCGTTTTCTGCAGTTGCGGGGGGGGGCCCGCCGGCAGCACGTCCCTTTGTGGGCTGGCTTTGCATGTCTGCTCAGTGGGAGAGCACCTGCCCTGCACGGGCTGGGTCATGATCACAGACTGCCTCTCCGAAGCGGCAGTGCAGTTTGAGCTCGTGCAGTAGCTCCGGGAAGCTGGTATAGGACGCCCCAGCTCCGCATGGCACTGTGGCCTGAGCGCATCCCCACTGCTGGTCGGGACCCCGCTGCCCCCCTTCATCTCGCTGCGTGGCAGTGCCTCTCCATGTGGGGGGGCTGTGAGCGCGATTTCTGTGTGGGCTGAGCCAACAAGCCCGGGGCAGGGGCGGCCTGGGTGTTTCCATGGCGATCAGAGGCATGGCCAACACCGGTGGCAGGGGGGCGGCCCCGGGGACAGCACTGAGCTGGAGCTGCGCCATGGTCAGTGACTACCTAACTGAAATGGCAGCGCCGTCCGAGCTCCTGCAACAGCTGCATGGGGCAGGCACTGGGTAGTATTTTCAGGGTGCTGGAACAGGGAGCCCCAGCATCCCTGGGACCCCGCTGGGACCCCCCCATCTCCCTGCACGGTGGGGCTGCTCCTTGCTGGGGAGCTGGGGGGGTAGTTCAAAGCGGCTCAGCCACGTGCGGCAGCGTGGCCGGCCACTGTGTGTGCCACGTGCTCTGAAGGCTTAGAGAGGTGTCCATCTCCCCCAAAAACTCCTCCAGTGTGTTTTCCTCCCCATACAGTTCAGTATTTAATAGTCTTATTAAATCCAAAACAAGCCTACATGGTTTTAAAACTCTTACTGCATTTTCCTCCCCTTTCGAGGCTGCCTTTAATATGAAGTGGCCAGTTCGTTCCCAGGTAGTAAGATCAAAGGCAGTTTCTTTTGCTTTGTCAAATCCATGGGGTTTTGCCCATGTAATTAATCTAAACAGCATGTCTACATCATAGTTTATGTCTCATTCCTTAAAGAAAATTTTCCATACCTGTATTGTGGGGTTTTTTGATGTTGAAAACCAAGCACTAATGGTCTTTGATGGTGTTTTTCTTCTTTTTTCAACTCCTCCAGTTTCTTTTTTCAAACAGCCCTTTGGCTGAGTCATCTAGAAACTTTAGTTGCGATTTGTATCCTTGCAGCCTTTGCCGCCTATTTTCGGGCTCTTCCAGCCTCTTTCTTTCCAGCTTTTTCAGCTTCTTTTTCCACACAGCCCTTTGGCTGTAATTTCCCGCGACCTTTGTTGCAAAGTTAGCTCCTGCAGCCTTTGCTCCCTATTTTCTGGCTCTTTTCAGTCTCTTTCAGCTTTTTGCTCTGTCTCTCTCCTCAAAATCCGTGGGCCTTGGACAGCTTGTCCTCACGTCAGGGCGTCACCACATATTGAAATAAACAGGGCTGGGGATCTTTCTCCTTTTAAAGCCTTTATTAAAAGTGATCAGCTCAAAGTTGGGAGGCCGGATGGGTCCACAGTTTCGCCATTGTCGCTCCCAGGAGTGGCTCGGAGGAGGAGAAAAATGCAGCTTTGTCCACTAGGGGTTCGAGCTGGGGGGTCCTCTCCTCACGAGAGCAGTGGGGGTATATACCCCTGGATCCCACTTTCGAGTTTGCTCTCAAGAGTCCTGGCTCCGACCAACATCTTCTTAGGTTATGGCGAGGGGCCACTAAGGTTTTTAGTGTCTCTGCCAGCTCCGGACTTTGATCTTCACATCCAGACATCATTTTCATCTCTTAATTCTGGGTTGGCTCGTTGTTCTTTGAGGGGTTATTTGCTGAGTTTAGTGGGGGGGCCTGCCCGGGGGCATCCTGGCTCCAGGTTATTTGTATGTCAACTCCAAGGTCCCCTCCTTTCACCGTCCAGGGGCGGGGGGGGGGGGAGGATGCCATCCTCCTGGCTGCAGGCAGGGTGGTTGTCCTGGTTTGAGAGGAAAGGAGGTTTTTTTGGGATGGTGTGGTCGCGCCAATGGGTGTTCAGATTTTAATATTGGCACCTGGTTTGTCCACTGAGGGCATGGATATGCCTCTGAGAACACAGGGGGTTTAAAGCTGTGAACTCCCAGGGGAAACTCTCTTTGGGTTCCGGTCTTGGAAGAGAGCAGACCTTCCCCTGCCCGGCTCCGAGCTGGGTGGCGGGGGGGAGGGGAGCCATGCGGCCGGAGGGAGGTAGGCCAGGCCTGGGCCGAAGGGTAGAGAAGCACTGCGAGGCTTCGGGCAGCCATACCCCATTTCCAGCCCCCCCCCCCCCCCCCGGGAGGGAGAGAGAGAAAGAGCAGCCTGTGCCTGTGATAGCGCGGCTGGCGTGAAGGGGGGGGGGGGGGGTTGTGCCCAGCAGGGCAGCCAGCCATAGGAGTTCATGAACCAAACCGGCAGAGCCTGGGACTTTTAACCCTTCTTGGGATGATAGAAACCTTGCAAATGCTGATTCTTCCTGAAGTTGAGGAGATGGAGCGAGATAGCAAGAAAATAGGCAAGTGAAAGACATTGAGAAAAGTTGAGAAGAATCCTAGGTTAGAAGAGATGATAGAGTGGCCTTTGGCTGGACTTTTTTCTTGAATAGCCATGACAGAACCCTTGAGTTCCTGTGACACAGAGACTGCATTCTAGGGGGAGGCAATGGCTCAGAGCCAGGAGAGTGCGGTGATGTGAAAGTGTGTGAACAGAGATGACAGGAGAGGAAGGTAGTGGTGGTGCCCTCCATCTTCGAAGAAGAAGATGATCTCTGTTCAAGAGACCCCTCAGCCCCAGGGGGTGAAATTTGGGGGGGACAAGTGTCCAAAAAGAGAGGGACTGTGCTCTTTTTGGAACTAGACAAAGCATCCTTAAAGGGAAAAACCCTAGAAGCAGCTCCGGTCCATGTGCAGTGGTGAGAGCATTAGACATGGAAGGAAGAAGTCACGATGGCAAAATGTTCTCCCGGTGGTGCCACACGTGACACGGAAACACAAGACGTTTCGACTGTTTCCTGGGTGAAATCTGTGGTGCAAGAGGGACTCCTCTCTTCTTGAAAAATTGAGAATTGATTATCTAAAGGGTGGTGATGGACTGAGAGCAAGTGATCTAAAGGGTGGTAACAGAATTAAGAAATTTGGTGGGGGGAGGAAGAGGAAATTTAGAAAGTTTTCATCCTGTGTTCTGTGTGTTTTTCCTTGTAATTTTAGGTTAATTAAGTATTATTTCTTTCAATCTTAAGTTGAAGCCTGCTCTGCTCTGTCTCTGATCACATCTCACAGTAAATACCAGAAAAAGAAGTATTCTCAAGGTGGTCGCGTCTTTTATAGTAAAAACTACGTATATCATATTTACTCTTTATTCCCAATACCTATCATCCTCGTCACCAAGTGCACCCTCACCCCAGACCAATCCACAAGTGCCAACACCACAACAGAAGATGGACGACAAGAAGAAAGAAGAGCCTTGTAACACGCCCTGATTCCTCCATCTTGTCTCCATAACCCCCCTGTACCAAAACCCCAAAATCTGTTTTACCCTATAATTATGTCTTCCCTTCACCATTCACACCCGAGTGATTCTCGCAGGTTTCATCTCCTCATGCACAGGTGGCACATCCCTAGATGGATCAAAATCAAGCCACCAAGTGCTTTTGGCAACATTCCAAGACTCCTGAGCCCCCCCCAAGAGTTCTCTCGGTAGCTCTGGACATCAGGAGTGATGTGCTGAGTTCCCACAGTGTGGATTCTGGCCCAATGCCAGAGGGAGAAAGTGATGTTTAATCTTAGTCCAATGTTAGGGGGTGAAACTGGTGTGGAATGTGGTCTAATGCCAGAGGGTGCAGAGGGAGAATCCTGGTCCAATGCCAGAAGGCTGAATCCATGCCAGGGGGTGAGAGTGGTGTGGGATCTGGTGATGTGGGTCCAACTCTTTCTTCTGGTCTGCACAGTCGAATTAGCAGTGAGGAGTACCTGAAAGGGGCTTGCAAATATAGGCATTATTGATTTTATCAAAAACCCAATCTCTTGGGTTATTTATATATAATTGGGTAATTTCCCTTTTTCGATAGTTTGCATGTTTCTCTCATCAACTTTTGCATACCCTGTATTTTGCAAGGAGCTGTATTTCCTATATTTCTGTTAGCTAACTTACCTCCAAGATAGTCTTTTGGGAGTTATGTCTTCTAGTATGCTTTTTTTCTCTTTTTTTCTCTGGATCTAACTTACTAGTTTTCTGTTCTATTTTCAAGATCTTATCTATTCATCTTTTGCCTCTGTTTCTCAATTTCACTAACAGCTTAAATACTACTTTTCTTTTAACCACTTACACCCAAAACAAACTTTTTTCACACACTACTTTTCAATACAATACACCTCCCTCTAAGGGAATGTGGGGTAAAGCTTAAAATGCACAATCCATATTTCCCATACTTTCATTAGTCTACATTCACTCACTTTTTTTTCTCATTCACCTTCACGCATTCTTTCATACTCTCAAGACACAACATGGATCTTTATCGCTAGAAAATCACAGGTCTCTGTGGCCCCCCTCGCCTTGGGGTTGGCCTTCAGGTCTCAGTATCTTCAGGCCTCCTGGAAGGCTCTGACTCTGGTCACCTCCAGTGCCTGTTCACCTGTGCGGCTGTCTGCATGTCACTCACGCTCATCAGCTCCAGCTCTCCCACACACCTGGGGAACACTAGCTTGGTTTGCAGGCCACACACACCCTTCAGCTAAAGCCCCACCTGCCCAGGGACCATGGCCTGGTTTGCGGGTCACACACTCCACCTTCCACTGCCCCCCTCACTTCCCACCCGCCCGGGAAGTTGAGGCTGACTTTGTGTGACTCACTCTCACACACACTACAAGACAACAATAAGGTACCTTTTACTTTCACATCACCTATTACAAGTTTAGGTGTTACTGGCAAGTCCCGGTGCTAATGAATATCCCTCCACCCAGCTGTTTTGTCCAAACACAGATGCTCTTGGGCATTTTACCATACCTTCTGGTGCTTTGTTGAGACAGACCTTATCTGCTCTTGTTTCCACCAAAAATTCAAATTCTTCATTTAGGGGTCTCACGTCAAAGTTTACCAAGGGCTTCTCTAGATGTTGCATCGGGTCCCATAAAGTGTAAAGCCCTTGACCCCCCTAATCGTCACTTCCAAGAATCCTCGCCTCCTCCTGGTGGTGGACCCGCCCACCTTGTTGTTATCTCAGATCGCAGGATAGAGTTGCTTACCCTCACACTTTCTCTAGCTACAGCAACCATGATCCTAGCTTTGGCCTTTGCTCTTTCTTCTTCCCTCCCTAAATACACCTTTAATGCTTTTCTCAATAACTCTTTAATGTCCTTCTCTTGCCAATCTTCGATCTTTTCCAGTTTTTTCCGTATATCAGGCCAAGATTTGGTAACAAATTGGACCTTTAGTTGACGCATCCACTTGTCCCTTGTCCCACACCAAGGCCATCCTCCTTGCACCTCTAATTCTGGCCAGACTTCTACAGAGTAGTGGATCGTCTTGACCCTATGTAATCCCTCCGTGGCCTCTATAGAATCCCATCTCTCTAACAGCTCCCCTAAGGGACTATGGGGAGGTATATTCCTCAGCCTCTTGCCTGTCTTCTTACTATTACATCCTTCCATTTTTCGGGTCTCAACACAAAAAACTCACAAAGGTGCCTCTTCTTGAAGAGAAACACACCGGCAGGTACCTATTTGAGGAGTCCCAGCTTCCTCCACCGAACTTCAAATTTGCCTGACGCTCAGGACTTTATACTTAAACAACTGCCTGATGTCTTGACTGCCTAACTTTACCAATGTCAGGTCTTATGTCTATCAGGACTTAAAAACACAAAACCCCGGCATCAGAGCCCAATTCGTGGCTGACTCTCCTGGACTGCCTAATCTTACCAATGTCAGGTCTTATGTCTATCAGGACTTAAAAACCCTGGCCTCCTTTGCCAGGATTTGTGCCTGACTCCCTTTGTCAGGACTCAATTTGCCTACAGGGCTTGTGAGCTTGCTTGAATCCTTATTGAGACTTACGATTTGCCTGACTTCCCTTCTCAGGACTTTTGGGGTGCATGCCACTCATATCCAGAATTTCCTCCGCACACCCAGAGCGGGGGGGCCTCTCTCCCTCTTAAGAGGCAACTCACTCACGCCAATTCCACTCGCTTCCCTCCGTTCCTGGCTGGCCCCCTTGCAGGAGTCCTAAAACGCGGTACTGGGGGGTCCCACGCACTTTGAGGGTCCGAGCTGCCAGCCCCTGTCTCATACACACTCCACTCACTTGCCCCGACTCCCGCCGCGGGATATTTCTCACCAATCCAGCGCTCCTCCGCGTCACTGGTCCTGAGCTGATCTTCTCTGGTCCTGAATAGTCAGCTGTCCCAGAGGTCCTAGGGTGGGTGGCCATCCCAGTTCCAGTATCCTCTTCAGGTGTGGCTATCCCAGAGAGCCCCCAGCTGAAATAAACAGGGCAGGAGATCTTTCTCCTTTTAATGCCTTTATTAAAAGTGATCAGCTCAAGGTTGGGAGGCCCGACGGGTCTGCAGTTTCACCGTCATTGCTCCCAGGAGTGGCGTGGAGGAGGAGGAAAATGCAGCTTTGTCCACTAGGGGGCAGAGCTGGGTGTTCTCTCCTCACGAGAGCAGGTGGGGGTATATACCCCTGGATCCCAACTTTCAAGTTTTCCATCTAGGGTACTGGCCCCAACTGAGGTCTTCTTTACTTAGGGCGAGGGACAACTAAGGTTTTCAGTGTCTCTGCTGGCTTTGGACCTCGCCCCTGATGTCCAGACACTACTTTGATCTCCTAATTCTGTTTTGGATCATTGTTTTTTGGGGTCTTTTCTTGGATTTGGTGGGGGTCCTGTCCCATTGCATTCTGGATCAGAGGTTACTTTCCATATCAACTCCAAGGTCCCCTCCTTTCACCATCTGGAGGGGGGAGAGGATTCCATCCTCCCACCTGGCGGCAGGCAGGGTGATCCTGATACAATAGAGAGTGAACGACCTAACATTTGCATGTCAATCTCGTCCTTTCACCCTTGCGGGTGCCATCTCTCAGGAAACAGCAGGGCTACGCCCAGCAGCTGCCCCTGCGGGACACGGAGACTGGGGCCAGTCCCCTGCTCCTGGAACTACCTGGGCCACCCCCACGGGCCCCCCTTGGCTCGGCCGGGGCCCGCCGTTCCCAGGGGGGGTCCGCACCCCAGGGGCACCACCCGTGGGTCTCCCCCCCGCACCCCGCAGGGACCTGACCTGGGGGAGGGGGCCCCCCACCGCTTCCGGGTCACCCCCGGCACAGGCGGGCCTGCGCCGAAAGGTGGGGGTTGGGCCTCACCACTCCTGGGCGGCCAGGCAGTGGCAGGATGGCTCAGGGCTCCACCAAGAACAGGCAACTAAAAGGAAACTGTTAGCAGGAGACTACAACATGAAATCATCAACAATAAATAGGCAGAACTTCAACCTGGCAGCCACCGGTCCAAGCTGTGAACTCTGCAACTTTAAAAAAAATGGGCAGCCTTTTTTTGTTAATAACAGTCGACCATTTCAAAGTATCCAAGCAGAAGTTTGGATTTGTTAGGCTCTGGATTTATTTGTAAAAAACCACTTAATCCAGAAGAAAAAGAATATGCCGCATGCTAGGTAGGAGATCATAGGAAAATAACATCTTTAAAATATCAAAAACCCCCAAGACAAAGCAATAAAATAAAAAAGGATGAAAGAAAAAGGGCTGCGAACAAGAGATTACCTCTTCCGTTCCCACTTGTTCCCCCACCCGTTCGCGGCTGCACCCCGCCTCACCCCCGGTCCCCAGTTCAGGTCTCGCTGCTCGCAGCTACACCACTCAATCCAGCCCCTGTGCCAGCTCTGGCCCCACCGGTGAGTTCATCTGCCCCAGTCCCAGCCGCCTGGCCCGCAGCCGCTCCGCCGGCCATGCCGGGGAGGGGGAGGAAGAGGAGGTCTGTCCTGCCGCGTGGTCCGTGGTCACCGTGCCAACCACACCGAAGGGGGGTCCCATCTGTCCCAGCCGTCCCATGCCCGGCTGCCCTGCCCGTGCCGGCTGCGCTGGGAGCTGCCACTGCTGACAGGGTCCTCCTGCCTGCTTTGTCTCAGCCGGGAGGTGCCAGATCAGCCGCCATAAGCCATTTGGGGGCTACCCACGCTCCGGCTCGGTCTCCACCAGAAGATCCCCCTCTGGCGGTTCTGGCAGCGGACCCCGCCTGCTCCTAGGAGGACTAAGGCTCGGCGCGGATCCCTCCCCTCACCCCCCTTCCTCCGACACTAAGGGAAAACCAGCGTCCCCCCCAGGAGATCACAAAATGCCAATGGCACCTACTGATTGGGGTCAAAATGATGAGAAGGGGAGGAAACATGAATAATTATCCTAATTTCATAATCAAGGGAATAAATGAGGCAGCATATCAAAGGCAAAATGCAAAACAAGCCTTTTAAGGGACAGCTTTTAAGAGAGAAAGAAGACATTCCAACTGAATAGACAGACTTCGCATATTATAAAAGAAATTGCACTAATCAGGTAAAAGATCTAAAAAAATCTTCTGAGAGATGAGCACAGAACAGGAATATAGAAGTTATAAGCTCTATATTTTAGAAGACGGATACCATCTAGAGTCTGTGATAACTTTAAAAAGTAAGTCCCCAAGAAGAAGAAAAATTAGAATTTGTGATAGACAAAGCAGCAGAAAGAACCTGCCTGTTAAATATTCCAAAAGGATATAGTGTAAGCAAAGACACTAAAAGTAACAGGAGTAAAAGGAGAGAGTTTCACAGTTCCTGTCATTAAAGATGTAGTAATTAAGGGAGAAAGTAGAATTTAGATAAGGGATGTATTATTGGTCCCTGGGGCAGGTAGCAACTTATTAGGAAGAAACTTACAAGTAAAACTAGGAATAGGGGTTATACCAGAAGAAAGGAAAATGACAGCTAGAGTTTTAAAACTTAGCCTAAACCTCCTTGTTAAGTTTTCCTCATCTTCTTGGCTAAGAAAGGAAATAGGGGAGGATTAAATATTGACCCCATAGGGGCACAATTGAGAGAGGATCGTCCTGTACATGTACGTCAGTATCCCCCATATCTTTAGAAGGACAGGAAAATTTGAAGCCAGTGCTAAAAGGACTTATAAAAGATGAGACATTAGAACTTTGTATGTCTTCTCATAATACCCTTCATCTCCCAGTAAAGAAGGCCAATAGAAACTATCTTTTATCATCCGGAGAAACTGAAGTTGAGGATAAAAGGCTATTATAAAACTTTTTAATTTTCTCAGGAAAAGAAAAAGGATTAAGGGTATCAAAGAGGGAAATCAGACAACTACTCGGATTATTGGGATATGATATTGCAGATTATGGACAGACGGATACACACAAGCAAATTTTTTTATGGAAAATTAACAAAGGAAAATGATGTTAAATTAGAAGAGTTTAAGTTAAAACTAACCTAAGTACTAGCTTTAATCTTACCCTTGTTAGAAAAACCCTTTTCATTTGTACATAAATGTAGAAAATGGAGTAGCTCACAAAATTTTAATTCAGGAGTGGGGAGGAATAAAGAGACCAGTAGCTTATTTATCAAAGATGTTGGACCCAGTAAGACAGAGCTGGCCAGTATGTATTCAAGCTTTAACAGCTACTGCAATCCTAGTAAAAGAAAGTTGTAAGCTTACTTTTGGAAGTAAACTAGTTGTGTGTACACCTGGTACAGTCCAAGGTGTGTTTAATCAAAGTAAAGAGAAAAAGATAAGGAAAAGAGAAGAAAGAGAAGTTGGAGAAGGGGGAAGGGTGGTGAGCAGACTCTGGGATGTTGGAATGTGGAGTGATGTCTTGGTGCTGGAGGAGAACAGGAGTGTGAATGAAGTTTCCTGCATGAAGATCAGGGAAGTGTCTTAACACATGGTTTTTAAGAGGTTATTCAATGCCCAACTGGGGTCTGGAAAAGGTTTAGCAGAACGGGCCCTCCTTGAAGGGAAAAGATTTTTTTTTGCTGTTAAAAAGAGGAGGCTTTTGTTCTGAGGAATGGGTCTGTAAGGCTAAAACAGTTAAATGTTTGTTGTCCGGAAAAAAAAATAAAAAGCAATAGATGTTATAAAAAAGCCACAGGGGCTAGCTTCTTAGCCGGATAGCTGATTCCCCGTAGGGTCAGAGCGCCCCAGGCAAGCAGTATTAAGGCCGGATACCTCAGCCCTCCAGGGGCTGAGTGCCCGAGCCTGAACTACTGCACAGCCGTGGCCACCTTAGTAAGCTCAGTGATTGTCAGCTCTTAGTGATATCAGCTCTTTTATGAGTTCAGCTCTTAGCTTGCCAAGGGGCTCTGGCTGATCGTGGCTTTCAGAAGAGCAGACTGAAGAGAGAGAGAGAAGGCGGCATCGGCTTTTCCACGATGGTTTATTCTGAGGGATTCGCAAAGGGTCCGAATGCAGCTCTTCTAACAAAATGGGTCAAGACAGCTCCTTTTATAGGGTATGGGGGGCTTGGAAACTGACCAATTGTAAGGGTTAGGGAAACTAGTCTATGGGGTCACAGAAAGATAAACAGGCCTGGAGGACTGGAGTGAAGAATTCTGGTTCAATTCCTATGACTTAGCATTTTCTTATCTCTAAGCATTTCTCCAAGGGGCTGTAGCTGGCCCCGTGTCTGCTACAAGATGTGATTCATCTTGTGTTAAAATCGGCCTGGCCTTTCTTGTTTAACTAATTGTAGCACACAGAAAGAAGAATTTGCCTCTGCAGCTATTAGCACAGCTGGATACAAGAAGAAGAGGCTGCTGTGGAGAAAGCTTTTAGCTAAACACAGAAAGTTTTGAAGAAAGCTAATGGTAAAAGTTAATGCAGTATTGTCTTTCTTTTATCACTGTGCTATTAAGAAGTCCTTTCCAGGCACTACTGAAACAGCAGTCTGAATCATGGAAAGAGGGTGAATTCATGCCAGCAGAATCAAAGGACTTGTGAAAGAACCCGAGGAATGGACTATCACATTTAAACCGGGTGATACCAAATTGACTCCCAAACGGGGACTGGGTGGTAATAGTTTGGGAAAACCCAAATGATCCAAGAAATGTACAAAGAATAATACCTAATTAAGAAATAAGGCAAAGCTTATCTCACTGGTTTCAAGCACTGCCTGAAAAAAATATCTCCTTGGTGAGGAATACTTCAGACAGAAGGATCAGGACTGTTTTGGTCAAAGAATTCTTATGTTCTGACCTTAGCCTGTGAATTGTACAGGGGAGAAGGGGAATTACCATTTCCCTCAGTACCATACTGTAAACTTTATTAGATTCATCCCAATACTGGACATGCTAGCTGGGTTATAAGTAAATGTTTGAATTGTGGGAATAATTAGTATTGTAGTTTATAAAATTTATGCTCTTGTTGCAAGAAGTATTAAAGTAATAACTTTGTTTTGTGGATGGGAATTTTTAGCGCCTGTTGAATGAGAGATACCTGAGGGATGGTGGGAAACCACAGTTAAGGGGTGTCAAAAATGATTTGCCTGGAAATTAGCTAAGAGAAAGTGACAAGGAAATAGAGGGCAAGACCAGAGTGTCCTCTATATTTGCCACCAAGAAGATCAACTACACCTGCTGTGGGTTGCAACCCCACAGGCATGGGAGGTGGGAGTATAAGCCATACTGGACCTCTGTTATTCCTGTTTCTGTCACTCATTTGTTGTGTTTTCCCTTTCGGGATACCAGCAAGATCATGTCACAAATGCTACCAAAGCATCACATGGAAAGAAACCAAAGTTCTCTTTAATAACACACACCCATGTCAACAGTCACTGTTATAACCCATCCAAATTAAGTACCTGCAGGCAAAATGGGGAAAATTATTGGATTACAAGAAACCTAGGAAAAAGTAGTAAGAGATGGGGAATTGAGTGTCCAAAAGGAGAG
Organism: Serinus canaria; assembly: GCF_022539315.1. Classification (NCBI taxonomy): domain Eukaryota; kingdom Metazoa; phylum Chordata; class Aves; order Passeriformes; family Fringillidae; genus Serinus; species Serinus canaria. The sequence goes on along the minus strand of NC_066342.1, from coordinate 9,626,886 downwards.
AGATGGATTTGTTTCACATTTAATCTTAAATATACGGTTCAAGATTCGGTAAAAAGAAAACAAATGGTAAACAAAAAGGTAGAACCAGCACAGCAATTTAACTCTGTATTGACCCCAAATTATATGTTGAGTTCTATTACAGGACTCCAAGCAGTTATAGGAATGATAACAAACAAAGCTGCTCAGGCATTTGAATTAATATCGAGTCAGCAAAGCCAAACAAAAACTGCAGTTTATCAGAATAGGTTGGCTTTGGACTATTTATTGGCTAAAGAAGGGGGTGTTTGTGGAAAGTTTAATATATCAGATTGCTGAAAATTAATGACCACGGTGAAGTCATTCTAAAAAAAGCAAAAGATATCAGAAAAAAAATACATATAATAACCCAGGTACCAGTCCAAAATTAAGAAATTAAGATTTTTCCTTGTATGTGTAACAACTGTTTTGATATTTCTTCCTTGTGTAATCCCCTGTTTTATTTTGCCAGCATAGTCCAGAAATGCAAGTAGACAAGAAATATTGCTCAAGCCAAATGATTTACAAAGAATAAGAGGGGGGATTGTGAAAAATGCGTATTTTATGATTGGCTTTTCGCAAATATTGAAGTGAATATTATATGTGTTATGTTAGAAAGTTATATTGTATTAATTCCTTAGTAGTGTCTTAAATTTAGTTTTAGGTTATAACATAATGTTAAAATAGAAACTGTGTATGTGGGATATTTTTTTAAAGAAAGGAATGAGGTACTTGCACCAGATAGCAGCTACAGGACACCTAAATCTTTCAGAGAAAAAGAATTTATTTCTCCATTATCAGAAAAAACTAACTTCTTCCTGCCTCTCTCATCCCTGAAGATGCCTTCAGGATTAAGAGGAAGAAGTTGGCACAGACCAGACAGAATCCTTTGTTTGAATGGAATTTATGCATCATGTATGAGATGTATGAATATGCAATGGGCTATTAATGTGTGTCCTTTTTCGGGCTTGTTTTGCCCAGAAAGAGGTACCCTGAATTTCTGCAACTCTTTGCTTTTATTGTCTCGTATTGTCCTAAATCCTAATTGTCCAAATATTTATTACTCTAATTATATTACTAAAAACAAGTGATTGGCGTTTTTCACAATAACCCCAGCATCTCCCATCCCCACTTTGTATTAAAATGAGTTTATTAATCTTTCTCATGTGAGCAGTTCTTCTCTTGAATTGGGTTGGTGGTCCCAGGAATGAAGTCAGAAAGGTCTTTGTCAGGTCTCTGTGACCCTCTGGCACAATCTAAGGCCCCCTGCTTTGTGATGGATTAACATAGAGTCCAGGTGCTGGGCACTGTTCTACTGGTTTCAATATGTTCCTATAATGGTTCACTTGCTCCACTTCCTTCTACAAATGAGCTCATCTAATAAGCATTAACCTATCATTGATGTATCTAACTTCAATATGAATTGGTTCTAACCCTCAGCTAAAATCTTAACCCTTTAAAATCATGATTCACTATTAATATTTTCTGCAAGGCTTGCCCAAATAAAACCAGCAACTCTGTATATCCCTGTGGGAGGACTGTCCACGTCAATTGCTATTTTACAATTTTTCCTCCTTCCTCCTGTTCCCACTCTAAGGTAAAATTCTGTTTACTGTCCTCTTTAATCGGACACCCTCAGAAAGCATATTTCAAATCCAGTACTGAATAATACTGATGTGAAGAAGGAATCTCATTCAGGATGGTATAGGGATCCAGAACTGTGGGATGCCTTAATTTGACAATTTAATTTATTATTCTTAAATCCTGCACCATTCTGTAAGTTCCATCTGGTTTCTTAACTGGAAGGACAGGGGTGTTATAGGGAGACATCCATGGCTCCAAAAGCTCCCTGCCTTTAGCAGGGACGCAATGACACGCTGTAACCCCTTCCTTCCTTCCCTCGAAATAGGTGATTGCTTTTAGACACCACTTGTCCTCGTTGCTTCAAAGTAATTTATAACAATGTTTGATATATCCCTGGGGCTGCCCACACTTCTGGATTTATTTCAGCATAAGCCTTCTCAGGCACTTTACACAAAGATACCAGTGTTAGCCTTTGTATCATTTTTCACAACACTAATTGCATTCCCACTTCAGCCATCAAATTCCTTCCCAGTAAATTACAATCACATGTAGGAACAAAAAGGAATTCATGCATTTCAAACCTATCCCCTGTCCTGATCCGCTAGTACAAGCAGGGGTTGTGATGGTTCGTTTTACCGATCTCAGAGTGCAAAAGACACACAGCAGGGGACTTTCAGTATTAATCAGAACAAATTCACTTTTTATTGAGTGCCCACAGCAAATGTGATAGAATGATTAAAAAGGAGATGAAGGATAGAGAGAGAGTGAAAAAGGGGGGGGGGGGATAGCTGCCAACGTAGAGATGAAATCCTCGTGGTCCGGCCAATAGATCCATCTTGCCATGTCAAGAACAATCTCAAGATCTTTGGTTAACTCAGGGGTCTTTTATAGTCTTCCGCCGGATGGGGATGTCGAGGGAACAGGTACAGGACGGGGAGAATAAGTCCATTGAGAACAAGTACGGACAGTCCAGTTCCAAAGAGGACAAACCAGTCCCAGCAGTGAGCGGGGCCCATTGTTTCAGGACTGGTTCCCATGGGAAACCAGTCTTGGTCCAGCAAACACACCTGCAGGCAACACTTGGGAGATATCCCGATTCAGTCAGGCCAGTGCCCCTGCGTTAGAATTTTAAGGGTCTCAGTCTCAGTCCTTGGGGGGGTGTCCTAGGGTGACTGTTATCCCCATTCGTGTGTATGTAATTTATGCTGGATATTATGTTCTGTGCCTTTAAGACTGGCAGAGTGAGAGTTTTGCTTTGGGCCTCTTATCAGCTACTCGGAGGGACATACAGATAGCACCAGTGCATGTTGCGGCTTTTCTGCTTTTTGCCCTGCTTTTTGCTCTCGCTCTTACTTCTGCTTCACTTCTGCTTTGCTTGCTCTTGCTTCTTTCCCCCCTTCTCATTAGTTACTTTAGCTAAACAGTCCAAATTCCTTTCTGGACTGTTCCCCCCACCCCGTTGGACCTGCTGACTGCTCTGGACTGGGATTCAGAACACGGAAAGAGAGTTTACACCTTGTGACTGCAGCAGCTGCCTCAGCACCGGAGGGACTGATAACAGCAAACCCCCAGGAGAGACTTTTCTGAATTTGTCATCTTTCTCAGAGCAGTGGAAGAGTGGTGTCATCCGGTATTGTTCATTGTGTGTGCTGGGGGGTGTAGCAGCTAGCTACGATGTGACCTGGTTCTCGGGTACGGCACGGTGACCCAAATACAGAGTCACTCGGTCCATATGCTGCGGACACCAATGTGGTGGATAGCAAATGGTGTTTATTCAAAGGTTTCAGGGGTATTTATGGCTTAGGTAGTTTGTGTCACTTCCTCTGCCCTTGTCCTGGGTGCAGCCAGGTAGCCAAGGTCAGACTGAAGGTGAGGAGGGGTCTTCCTGTCTACGCGTAACAGCCCGAGATCTTCCGGCCGCAATCCCTAACTCTCCCACATTTCCCCCCCCACCATGATTAGTAAAAATCTCATAAAGTTATAAAATGTAAAGGTTACAAAATTTCATGGGTTAGTAGGATTAGTGTAAAATCGTGTGTTAGTAACTTTAGCATGCTTTAAAGTAATTGTCGGCGCTCGAGAAACAAAATGTTTGCCGTTTCTAAACGCCTTTTAACGAATAACACTAGTTTGTTTAATATGCAAGGCCCGAAGATTAGGGTTAGTAAGATTATAGTGATTGGGCCTATTAGGGTAGAAATCAGCGTGGTGAGCCATGGAGACTGGTTGAACCACGACTCGAACCAGCCCTGTTGAGCTTCTCTGTCCATTTTTCTCTGGTTCAGCCGGTTTCTCAGTTCGGCCATGGAGTCCCTGACGACTCCGGTGTGGTCTGCATAAAAGCAGCATTCCTCTTTCAAGGCAGCACACAGGCCCCCCTGCTGCATGAACAAGAGGTCCAGTCCTCTCCTATTTTGGAGGACAACTTCTGAGAGTGAGGAAAGGGATTTTTCCAGCGAAGAGATGGACTTCTCGATCCTTTGCAGGTCCTCATCGATGGTCATTTGCAGTTGGGACAGTCCTTGGTGTTGGGTCGCTAGGGCTGAGACGCCTGTGGCCGTTCCGGCTGCTCCCAGGCCGAGCAGCATGGCTATGGTTAAACCTGTCAATATTTCTCTTTTGTGGAGACGGCTGGTTTGTTCGAAGAGGTAGTACACTTCTTCGTCTGAGTGGTACAGGACTCTAGGAACAATTAGAACTTGGACACAAAAGTCGTTAGAGTGATCGAATTTTTCAAGGAGTACACATGGGCTTACTCCGGATCGGTGACAGACCCACATCCCTGATGCAGCTGGGATCACCCACTGGAACTTCCCTCCCTTAAGTTTGCCAAATTCTTTGCAGACACTGCCCGTCTGCCTCGCCAAGGTTGCATTGCCGAAGCATTTGCCTTGGCCCGTAACCTGACTCAGGGTAATGCCTCTCCGGGGGGTGTCCCATCTGCATTGGCGTGGATTGTTTGACTTTGAGAAGATGAATGGGAGATCGAAGGCAACGCCTTCGTAAAAAGGCGGTTGTGCATCATAGCATAACCAGCATGATTCTGTGAAGTTTGGGTTGGACTGATTTAACGATATGAAGGTAGCATTTAAGATGTTTATGAATGAATTGGAAAGGTTCGGTTCGGCTAGGAAACTGGATGGGGAGACTAGTTCTGACTTCTGCGTATTGGGGCTAGAACTACTGTTAACTGCGATCTCTTCCTTGGGTTTGCTCGCTACTAGAACCAGATTGGGTCCGACTGATTGGGACATAGAGGCTGGGAGTCTGATAATTTGCACGTTCACCCACTCTTTCGACCCTTGAACGGCTACTGTCCATGTTCTGCCCGTGGTCCAACTGGGGTGATTTGGCTGTAAAACTGTCATGTTGTAGTTAGTGCATTTCTGAAATTTGGGGATTTTATGACTGTTTCGATGGAAATTTCCATGGAAAAAGAAGGGTGTTTTGAAGCCAGTGGGCACCCAGGTGAACTGCAAGAACCTGTCGGGCTCTTGTGGATCCCACTCTGGCTCTGACGGTCTGGCATCTGTAACAATGGTTTCGCAGCCCCAATGCCCTCAGTATTTTCACCCTGGGTGATTGCAGTAGCTTTTTCCTGGGTTTGAGGCTGGACACCAGTAGGTTAGGTACGTTTGTGTGGCGTGTGGGGAAGAAGGGTTTACCTTTGGTCGTCTCGGAAACAAGTCGGTAAAGCGGAGTATGAAGGATGGTGTGTTTGGTGTGGTGACTCCTTTGAGCACCTTGCCACTGCTAAGGTGTCGCATGACCCACCTGAATGGCTGATGAGGGTAGTGGTCTGGGTTGGCTTGCCCTCTGGTGACAAGCCCCAACAGCAAAATTACACAGAAACACCGTTGATGTCTGAGTCTCACCCGCGCGGTTTTCTCGGGCGCTGCTGGACGGCTTGGCGGTCCGTCCTCTGGAATGGGGATGTACGCGTCACGAGGACGCCCCATGAGCATGTCCTGTAAACAGAAACTTACGACTTTCATCAGTCTCATTCTGCTCATGGTTAAGATCGGGTTTGATTGACTTAAGCGGACACCATTTAATGTGCCCGTCCTTTTTGACAGCCGCATATCCCCGCCCCGTGAGCACCAATCTCCAACCCTGTTCTCACTCCCCCAGTTCGTTTTTGATCACCACCCGCGGGCCCTCCTCTAATGCTCGAGGTGCCCAGTGTTTCTGAGCTGGACTGTTTGTTTCATCTCCCCTAGGGTATTGATTTAACGCTAGCAGCGCAGTTGCCAGGATGCGCGCTTGGTCACTCGGGGGAATGGCATTGGAGAAGCCTTCTGCCTTTGCTAGCACTTCTAGCTTAGCTTTCAGAGTCTGGTTTGCTCTTTCGACGATGGCTTGTCCGGTGCTGTTGTATGGGATGCCCTGCACCAAGGCGATGTTCCATTTCGAGGCGAATGTCTGGACTGCCTTTGAGATGAAGTTTGGGCCGTTGTCTGTTTTGATTTGCTTTGGAACCCCAAGCCATGCCATGGCTGTCAGCCAATGTTGGATGGTCGCTTTGGAGTCCGTCTTGAGATGCTGTGTGGCCACAATCATGCCGCTGTACGTATCTACGGTAACTGCGAGCCACGCTCGAGGTTTCAACAGCTGGCATAGTGTAAAGTCTGTTTGCCACACTTCTGAGGCTTTGAGACCTCTGGGGTTGACACCACTCGACCATAGTGGCAACTTCTGGCAGTGAGGGCACGTTGCGACGACGTGCTTTGCGTCTGCAGTAGAGATTCCGCACTTTTTCGCAAGCGCTTTTGCTCCGATGTGAAGGGTTTCGTGCAACTGACGAGCTTCTTTCAGCGTCCATACGCCCTTTGCTGCGGCGTCAGCTTTGTCGTTGCCTATCTGGTAGAACCCTTTGATCGGGTCGTGGCTGTTGACGTGGATGACTGATATGGTGCCTTTCTGTGAATAGAGTGATTCCTCCAGCATCGTTGCCACTGGGGACACTGACACGCCTGGTCCGGACATGGCTAGGCAGACTTTTGCCACAAATATGGAGTCAGTCACAATGTTAAGGTGTTCCTCTGGGAACAGTCCGCACGCTAGCGCCACAGCTGCTGCTTCAAGCTGTTGGACTGAAAGCGTAGGGTCGGTCACCTTGACACATTGCCATTGTTCTTCTGACTGCCGTACTGCTGCCGCGGTGGAGGTCTGCGATGATGCGTCCGTGAAGATGGTTGGTCCTGCCTGTGGTCGATCGACCACCTTGGGTGGGAGGTCGATATCGATGACCGTGAGCAGCCGAGTCCAAGGGGGTTTCTCTGTGTAGCGAATTTCTCCTCCAAAGCCTGTGAGGGCTATCGCTAGGTACTCCGATATTGTTGTTGACTGCGCAGACAGCTGTTTGCGGAAAGGCAAGCTTATCTTGGACGGCTCGATGCCAAGGTGTCTTAGGGCAAGTTTCCTGCCTTTCATGATGAGGTTGCTGAGGCACTCGACTCCCGGGGAAAAGGCTCGTGACAGTTTCCCCAAGACCACCCATAGTATAGGTTGGGCCTTGTCAGGGGGTCCTTGGGCTAAGGCTCCCACTCCCCCCTTTTTCGTAAAGTGGACGTACAGATCGACTGGAGCACTTGAATCTCATCTGGTGAGCATGCTCTCTGACATCTGACGTTCGATGAAGTCGAGCGAGCTTGTCGCTTCTGGTGTCAGGGTTTTCTGCTCCCATGGGTTCTTCCCTTTCAAGAGGTCATTTAGAGGGTCTATGACCTCGGGAGGAATCAGGACGATGTTGCGGAGCCACTGCAAGGACCCTACCAGCTGTTGCATGTCGTGCAGCGTCTTGATGTCCCGGTGGATTTTCATCTGGGGAGGGGTTACGTAGGAACTTGTGATTCCCACTCCCAGGAAGGTCACGCATGGTCCCTTTTTTATTTTTGCACTCGCCACCTCAAAGCCATTCGTCTTCAGGGTCTCGGAGATGGTTGACACCAGCTGGTCCACTTGTCTCGTGGTTGGTGCTGCGATCAGGATGTCGTCCATGTACTGCACGATGGTTACCGTCGGATTGCTTTGCCGGACAGGTGCTAGCGCTCGGTCCACGGTGATCTGGCAGATGGTAGGGGAGTTGAGCATTCCCTGTGGAAGCATCCTCCATTGGAAGCGTAGGTTAGGCCGCTGGCTGTTTGGGAAGACGATGGAAAAGGCGAAACGCTCTTTGTCGTCTTCATGCAGGGGGATAGAAAAGAAGCAGTCTTTGATGTCGAGCACTGCACAGGGTTGTCCTCTCGGTATCATCGAGTTCATGGGTAGCGATGTTTGGACAGGTCCCATAGGCTGGATTCGCTTGTTCACCTCCCGCAAGTCGTGTAGGAGACGGAAGCCTTCACCAGACCGCTTAGGTATCACGAAAATTGGAGTGTTCCATGGACTTGTGGAGGGTTCTATGTGATTCTTGTGTAATTCACGGCTAACCAACTCAAGGAGGGCAGTTATTCGAGGCTTTGACAGGGGCCACTGATCGACCCACACTGGGTCAGCTGATTTCCAAGTCAGCTTGATGGGCAATGGTGGGTATGCTACAGTGGCCCCTAAAATAAATTTGTCACCCTAACATCCAGCAGGGCAAGGGCATCTCTTCCCAGTAAGGGTGGACAGTCCGACATCACATATGTAGTGAGGGTGATGGTTCTTCCCGGTCCTCTCTCGGTGCAGAGGGTTATTGCCACTGGTTGGGCGCTCTTGTGGGCTCGGGACAGCCCTCCAACTCCGCCCACCATGGGGGCTGCTTCTAGCTTCCATGGTCGAGGCCAATGTATGCCTGGGATGACGGTGACGTCTGACCCTGTGTCCACCCAAAAGGGAAGGCAGATGGCCGAGTCGTCCGAGCTGTTGTGGAGACGACACACTGCCCACACGATCAGTGGGTGCTTGCCCACCTTCGCGGCAACGGCCACCCACGGGTCCCGTTCCCATGCTTTCATGGCCAGAGCCACCCAGGGACCTCTTCCCCAAGGGGCTGTTTGTGGTATTCCTGAGGCGCAGGTGGGTTCGGTTGGACCATTGGCTGGGCAGCAAAGTTGGACATTCCCTGAGGGGTTGGCAGTGGTGGGCACAGGAACCCTGTGCCCCATTGAGGGTTGCTGTAGCTGGGCCGTTGCATGTTCCCAGTGGGAGGAGGCTGGATACGGCCCGGCTGCCTCCTCCCTCTGCCGTTTCCCTGATGCTTGGATCTGCATTCCTTAGCTACATGCCCTTTCCTACCGCATGCCCAGCACGGTCCCCGAGGTTTCCCCTGATGTGGGGGAGCAGCTGCTGATGGGTGTCCTAACCGGGGACAGTTTATCGCCACGTGCCCACCCTGGCCACACTTAATGCATGCCATGACACTCGTTATTGCAGTGTGAACTGCTGCTTGGATGGGAGCAAGGTGCTCCTCCTTAGCTACATGCCTGATCATGGCAGCTGTGTTAGATCCCTGTGGCAGTGATCTTAAAATGTCCTTTGTGGCTGAGTTACATTGTTGGCGTAGGCACTCTGCCAGCACTGGACCTTTTGCCTCTGAGGGTAATGTGGAGGCGTCCAAGGCTGACTGCAGACGGTCCACAAACTGAGTGAAGCTTTCACTCTCACTCTGTTTTATTGTAGTCCAAGGTGAAGGCTTGGCTACTACTTTAGAGGCAACACGGATGGCTTCTCGGGCTGCCCGAGTTGTTGTCATAATCTCTGGGGCCCTCAGGCCTTCTGCCTGTGCCTGGGGGGTAATCATTGCAGGGTCTGTGCCCATTAGCCTCTGTATGCTGGAGTCGTGCAGTGGGTGGTCTGCCCCTGTTACCAGGGCTAGCTGTTTAGCACAGTTATCTTCCCACTCCTGCTTAAATAAAATCATCCCTGCCCCGTCAAAAATCATTCGGCAGGTCTGCTTAATATCAAAAGGTAGCATGTCGTCCCCCCCAAAAACGCCATCAATGAGAGTTGAAACCATTGCAGAATTAATCCCCTTATCCGCGATCGCTTTTGTAATCGCCTGCACGTCTTTCGGGTTTACCGGAGAATAGAACCTTTGGTTCCCGCCGGGTCCCCCCACCCGGACCGGAAACACCAGTTTCGCTGACGGGGACCACTCTGCGCATGCAATTTTTATTTTCCGCCAGTCTGTAAGTGGGGTTCGATCTTTCTCTGATGTCCCCTTTACCCATGCGGGAGCGCTGCGGCTAATTGCCTTGCGTGCCGCTGCTGTTCTTTTGTTAGAACTCGAGTCTGAGTCGGAGCTCCCCGACCCCCGCTCCGAGTCCTCCGAATCGGAGCTCGACTCCGAGTCCCAGTCGGAAGTCGACTGCTCGGAGACTTCCGGTCTGCTGCGCCTTTTTCTCGGGCTCCGACCCCGCCCCTTCTTGCGGGGGTCGGACCGTTCCCTCCCCCTGGGGTCCCCCCGCCTCCTGCTGGGGGAGGTCCTTGCCCTATAAGGACCGAAAGTGAGCTGAGCGCTCTGATTGTTCATACGCTCCTGCGCGGGGGCCGCCCCGTCCCCCCGCTCGCCCGCACATGCGTTGTTAAGCGGGCTGACTCCATTTCCGCCCGGCGCGGGTTCCTTTCTGCCCTGAACACACGCCTCCCCGCCATTTTCAAACACATATGGAGGGGGTGCATTCCTGTCCTCCCCTTCGGGGCTCGGCGGTTTCGCCGCCGCCCTCGCCTCCTCCGTGAGTTCCTGCCAAAACGACCGCGCGTTCTCCCCCCCCACCGATGGTAAGCCGATCTGCTCGGAGGGGTCCGGCGTTCGCGGCTTTTCGCTGCCGGTTTGTTCTAAGACCTCCGCGGTTTGTGTCGCCGCGCCCACCCCCAGCTGCGGCGTGGCCAGCAACCACGCTTTCGCAGCTTGCCAGGTGTCCTGCTCATTTCTTGCCTTTTGCAAGGCTTGCACAACCCTGCCCCATGACTTAAGAGCTTTTCCCGAGCCACAGGACATCGTTTCTTCAGATAAAATCTTAGTACAATGGTCCCATTTCTCCGGATGGAGAATATCCACAGGGCTATCTATCGCCTGTAATTTAATAAGCCTGGAAATAGCAAGGCATAAATCCTTGAGTTTACATTCTATTCCCCACTGCACATGCATTTGGGTTACGACCTGCGCGACGGCTTCCATGTCCCTCGCTGGTCCGGGAGCGTCCACCCCGCCGCACTAGACCCGCTGTGCAGCCGCCGGCCCCTGTCCAGGTTATCCCGCACCCCGGGTGCTGGATCCCGGGATCGGCACCAATATGTAGCAGCTAGCTACGAGGCGACCTGGTTCTCGAGTACGGCACGGTGACCCAAATACAGAGTCACTCGGTCCATATGCTGCGGACACCAATGTGGTGGATAGCAAATGGCGTTTATTCAAAGGTTTCAGGGGTATTTATGGCTTAGGTAGTTTGTGTCACTTCCTCTGCCCTTGTCCTGGGTGCAGCCAGGTAGCCAAGGTCAGACTGAAGGTGAAGAGGGGTCTTCCTGTCTACGCGTAACAGCCCGAGATCTTCCGGCCGCAATCCCTAACTCTCCCACAGGGGGGTGCTGTGATTGTCAAATAAACAGGTTCTTTCCACCTCTCTCCGAGGAATTCTTCCCGAACCAACTGGGGAAGGGGCCGTGTGGGTTTGCTTTTGGAGAAGCCCTTTTTGGGGATTCTCTCCCAAATTTGCCCTAAACCAGGACAGGGGGAGACTTCAATCTCCATCCTTGATGGCGGTCATGAGGCAGATGAGGGATCTTCTGTGGAGAATCACCAAAGTTACCTCAGAAAGTTACTTTTTATAGTTTTTCTGTAAAGCGAGTGGCATCTGGCCAAGAACTGGAGAAATTCATGGGCTATTGTGATGAGCGGGGATCTTGAAGCAGGTGTAGGTATACAGAGCAGGCCGGTACTTGCCAGGCCCTGCTCAAAGCAGTGTACCATGGCAGCACAGCAAGCACACCTGCAAACAATCACTTGGCAAGCATCCACCTCAAGCAGGCCAGAACTCCAGTTGGGGTCTTCAGGGTCTTAGTCTCTGTCCTTGCAACGGTCATGAAGCAAATGAGGGAAACTTTGGACCGTCTCTTACATCCCTCCCATCTACTAACAGCAGTTGAATAAAACATACCTGCTCATTTTTTCCACTCAATCCTTGAATAATCAAGGATCTTTCTGACAATTTTCAGAATGAAAGGAATGAGGGATTTGTCTTTACAAGCAAACTGTAGGCCTGCTGAAAAATAAAATTGGATACTGAGATGTGGACGTGACAGCCTGGTTAGAGAGTGAGAAAGCTAGATAAGTTTTCCCAGAATCAGCCTGGCAAACTTTAGGGAGTTGAAGATAAACACTGATAGCTTATTATTAAAAACAACCTGCAGGTGTTGTTTTTCCTACTGTCTGCTTTCTTGTTATTCTCATAAGATTTTTTATAAATGGGTGTCTTGTTAATTAGCCAATCAGGTGAAATGTATTGATAAAATGACCAATTAGGTCTACCTGTATCGGTAGGTAATAGGTATTAAGCATTTCGAGAAGTCTGTACCTCTTAAGTACCTCAGCCAATGGGGAAAGACAGAGGGAAACGTGGCTGGGAAATTAGGATAAAAAGGAGGCCGCGTCCTCCAAAAATTTGAGAGACCCCAGGGGAAATGCCCCATGATTTCTCCCTTTCTTTGAATAAAGTTACAGGATTCCTTAGTCTCCTTTTTGGACACAAACCTATGGTGTTTGTGGATTAATTTTCCTGACAGGGATAAAATTTGAAGTGGATCAAGGGGCCCCTGTGTCTACCAGAAAACACACTCCTCTTGATCTGGACCCACCTTAAAAGTTAACAAGGGCTCCAGTGTGGTGGGTCCCTGATATAATGGGAGCCCCTGATACCCCTAACAATCCATTTCCATTATCCTCTGGACTTCCTCCTCCTGAGGGTCCAGCTGTTTTTGCAGTCCCGCTTCCAGTGTCCCTCTGCCCTGCAGATAGCACATTGATTCCTTCAAAACTTCTGTTTGGGTTGGCTCTTCCCTGCTGAGGAGGGACTGCCTCTGCCCCATCCCTGTGGCAGACCCCGTCCTCTCTGTCTTGGGGGACTCCTTGGACAGTGCGGTTTATTCCTTCAAGGCTGTAAAACTCTGCCATCATCTTTGCCTTTGCCTTTTCCTCATCCCTTTCTACATACATCTGCTGTGTTTTTCTAACCAATTCCTCCAGAGGCTTATTCTGCCACTCTTCATCTTTCTGTTCTCCTTTCCTTATGTCAGGCCAGGCCTTAGAAACAAATTGCACCTTCAGCAATGTGTCGAAGGCTGGCTCCTCAGGATCCATGCCCCCATGCTTCCGCAAGGCATCCCTAATTCTTTCCAGCCAATGAGAAGGGCTTTCATGCTTTTCCTCTTCTAACAACATAGCCTCAGTTATGTTGTTTGTTCTGAGAGCTGCCAATTTGATTGCCCTAGTCCAATAAGCATGGTAATCACGGCCTGATTATTTGGTTACCACTGGGGGTCCACCTGGGGGATAGCATCATCCACCATAGGTGCGTTGGGTCCAGCCTCCCCCTGATGCTTGTGGATGTTCATCCTCACCCAGCTGCAGAGCTTTCTGCAAAATCATTTGTTTCTCTGATGACCCAAACAAAATCTCCAAAAGAAAATCCCAATCCTTCCATGTATAATCCGTATTTCCCAAATCTTCCTCTATCTTTTCCCCCACCCCTACGGGATCATAGGGGGGGTAATTCTTTTTTCAACCCTCTTATATCCTGGGTAGTAACTGGCACAATTACAAATCCAAACCCTCCCCCTTGACCCTCCCAAGGGAACCTGGCATAGAGACATCTAGTGTACCCTTGTCTCTTGGGTCCAGGGGGCTTCTGATGTCCTATACTGAGTTCCTCTTCTAGTTCTAGGGGGTGATATGATATGCTGCCCCCTCCCCTTTCACTGTCATTATCTGTGATATTCACATTCTCTGAAAAAATTCCTTCGCCCAGGATTTTTCTCCTGGGAAGCTGAGAAGCCTCAGAGAAAAGGAAAACAATTCTTATCTCATTTGCTTCTCCTGTGTTGTGCTCATGTGCGGAATGTGTTTGGGGATTGTTTACGCAAAGGTGACTGTTTCATTGGATTCTGGTGTGATTTGTTTTGACTCATCGGCCAATCAGGGCCAAGCTCTGTCAAGACTCTAGAAAGAGTCACGAGTTTTAATTATTATCTTTTTAGCATTTTAGTAAGTATACTTTCTGTATTCTTTAGTATAGTATAGTATTCTTTAATATAATATAGTATCATAAAATAACAAATTAGCCTTCTGAGAACATGGAGTCAGATTCATCATTTCTGCCTTCGTCGGGACATTCCCTGAAAATACAATGATTATCCTCAGGTGGGATCATAAGAACAGTATTTCCCTGATCCCTTTGCTCCGGAAGTTGAGGATACAGGGGACCTGCAGCTGGGCCTGGGTCAGCTGGCAAAACTGGAGGAGAAGATGGGGAAGGTGTTGAAAAACATCCCAATCCTCAGTGTTTTTCTCTTCCTTCCCTTTTTTTTCTTCTTACTTCTTTCTTAACGCATAGATCTCTCCTGTTGCTTGTTTCCACCATATCAATCCACATTCCCTTTCAATCAATCCTTTCCAATTCTCCTCTAAATGCAACCACATACTTTGACAGAAACAAATTCTATCTCTTCCATGAGGTGGCTGTATAAGCTGCTTTGGCAACTTATACTCTGGCCACAGGAAATAATAATATTCTATCATGATCTTTAGTTACCTCCCAGTCAATGTATAATCTGTTCCAAGACCTCAGCATTCTCCCCAAGGGACTCTCCGGGGATATTATGAGATCTTCATCCCTTTTGCCAGGGCCCCTTCCCAGCTTTACCTCACGCTGGGAGGAGTGGAACAGTTCTGTTCCATGTGGTACCCCCATCCTGCCAGCAGTGCCTGGCTGAGGCAAGAAGGCACAGAGTCTGAGTCACTCCAGGCAGTTGCCTTGCCATCTTCTGCTGAGAGGAAGGTGAAGTCCCTTTGTAAGTTCTAGCCCTGGACTGATACCAGCTGTTGGAATGTGCCAGCCACTTTCACTGACAGAGCTGCTGCCACTGGAGACATAAGTGTGTGGGGGGGGAGGGCTGCCACCATTTTCCCTCTATCTCCCTACAGGTGGGTGCCATCTTGGGGGGAGGGGTCACTCTGTCATTTTGAGTTTGTCTTTGTTCCTGGGAAGTCTGCAAGATTTCAGCAACTTTGTAACTAGAGACTATTACTGCTAATGTTTTTTCCTGTTTTTCTTTTTTTAGTAAACTTATTTTTTTTCACCTATATCTACTTGTATTTGTTTCTCCTTATTAGTGGAAAGGGATTGGTTAAAACTATAAGTGGAATTAACTCATTTTAGTGTCCACCTGTTACAATTGTCTTAAACCAAGACAAAGTGTTAGAGTGGGTCCAGAGTGATAGGGAAGAAGTCTTTACAAAGAATTTGATGGGTGAAGGTATGGGTATTAACATCTTTGAAGTGGGTCTTAATGTCTCTACTAACTTCAAGCAGCCAGGTTTGTTACAGAGCCCAGACAGCTAGATTCCTGAAACAGTCAAGTGGGTCTGCACAAGCCTGAAGTTCCTTACTTTGGGGTAAAATGACAGGTTCAAGGAGGGGGATATGTGGTAGGTGGTTCTGGAAGCCTGTACCTTCCTAGTACCTGTTTTGCAGAGAAAAAACAAAACTCTACAACTTTCTGAAAGTTGTAAAGCTGGTATGTTTATTACAGCGCTGGACACATGTGGGAATCGTTCCCCTAAAATTACATATGTACTTCTGGGAACTTCAGGTCTCTTTTTATCTCCCTCTCAAATACATATGCATACAATTTCACAATAGGCTCATACATATTCATTCTACTGATTTCATGTGACACTTGTCACTAATTCTTCAGAAGGAACTCTTGGGTCAGGTTGCCTTGCCCTGTCTGCCCCCCTCCTCCCCCTTTATCTCTTGTCCTTTGGTTGAAGCAGTCCCTCCAAGCACTGTGGTATTCACATGCCCTCTGAACAGAGAGAAGCTGTGAGACAAGCAGAGAAGAAGGAAAACACAATTCTTATCTCGCTTGTTGTGCCTGTGTTGTGCTAAAGTAGAATGCAATATGGAGATTGTTTACCCAAAGTGAAGATGTTTTGTTCCCTTCGCCTATCAGGGACAAGAAGGGTGTGTGTGGGACTGTCACGGGACAGTCACAAGAGAAGGAGAGAGGAGTGCCGTTCTGTGCAGTTGTGAGCAAGAGTGAGTGCATGGCAGATTCAGTTTAGATGAAATGTACATAGTGTAGTATAATAAAGTAATTCATTAGCCTTCTGATGATGGAGTCAGATGCATGATTCTCTCTCCCCTTTGTCGGAGTCGTCATTGATTTACAATAAAGCACAGGCCCTTCAAGAGAACAGACAGTCAGACTAAACAGCAAGCTACAGACTTAACTCAAAGATGTACATTTCACCTAAATCAAAATGGATTTCTACCCTGGAAAATTTCCAATCTGCCTCATTCCCCCCTTTCCTAAAAGGAATAAGTAAATTCTTTTACTTCATGCAAATTCCTATGACAATAAGCGTGCTTTAGTGCTTTACCACGTACTTTTGATAAGGAGGTTAACACAGCTATATGCTATAGTATTCTCCAATTCTAAATTAGCAATAAAAGGATAACTCTAAACTTACTCTAACTAATATTAACAAAACCACAATAGAATGACACATGCTTATTAAAGATTCTATTTGCAGTTGGTGACGACCTAAAGATTACATCCCACCAGTGATGATCTGCATTTTGTTTTATTCTTTGAAGAATTCTGGTTATTTCTTTTGTATCAAGTTGGACAGTAATTAGGGTTTTCTCTCAATTTTTTGGTTTTTTTTCAAGATCTACCAATGTGAGGCCCATTCCAATAGGAGTAGGTGACAGTCTGTGATACATCGTGTAATTGGTTTTAATCAACTGGTGGGATGTCACTGGGGACAAGTACGACAAATTACACCCGATAATCTTAACAAAATTACAAATACAAAAATTAGAATGATTTCTGCTAGACAAAATAATATAGTTGTTATCAATTTTTACAGCAGCACAAGCAGTTCTCAGGCACACACAACCTTTACCAGTATATACGAGCACAGTTTTCTGATCAGTGACTAGATGAATTTCGAAGTAGCAAATACTCTGTTCAGTGTCTAGACACACATCTTGGGCATTAATAGTATTGCTTTCACAAATTAATCTCAGCTGTTCTCTAGTAATGCAGGATTCTAAGTTTACCGTTTGCCACTTTTCATTCACCTTTTGTGCCTACACTCTATGTTCTGAAGGGTAGAGTACTGTTTTATCATGATTTAATCTTAGTGCAATGATGGGATGGATAATGTAAATAGTGGCATTATGTATGGTAAGCACAAAGGCAGTGGCTACATTAGAAGCAGGATCATAGGTGAAATTTACCATAGTCCACCAGGATTGAAACTTCCTTTCAAAATCAATTGCAATATTTCAGACAACTTTCCGAATTTCAGCTGGAAAATTACCTTCACCTCCTTCCCGTATGATCAGAGCTGTTGTTGCCTGCATCCATAACTGTGCTTGTATACAACTGAAAGCTAAAGATGCATTATCACATTATCTTGAACTGTACTAAGTGCTTCTACTATTAACTTGTGGTCTTGGTCCCTGGCCTTTTCCCACTTTGGCAGTACTTTTGACATCTGCCACTGGTTAGTTCTTAATGCCAATAGAGATGACTGTAAAAGCTGCTTCAATTTTGTTAGGCCACCTGCTGCAGTGGCCAGCTTATTAATCAGTATTTCTGAATAAATTCTATTTAAAACTCCCAATCTTGTCTCTAATATCTCAGTTAGATCCTTTCTTATTCTGCTCCTCGGGTATACCTGTCTTTGTAACCATGTTGTCCAGCCTTCAAAGGATGTTCTTAGGAAAGAGGAGCAGGCTGGTTGGATTTTTGAGATGTTAATTTGCATTAGCAACTCCCTTGAAGTGTCTACAGTTCCTGTTCCTGCCACTCCTGCTCCTCATATACCTGATCCCTGTGAATTACTACAGTGGATAGGTTTAAATCTTTCATCTCAGAAAGTTCTCTCATGGATCCAGTATAATGATTAAAAGCCTGGGACCAAGGCTATTCATCATCGCTTTGAATAGCGGTACTTTCTAATTCTAAGATTTCAGTTATAATTATATACAAAACAATTCTGTAAAGGAAATTACAAACTATCCCCGACTGCAATATACTCATTTTGCCTGAGTAAGTTTTAGTCTCAGTTCATTGTCTCCTGGTGTCACTCTTCAAGGGGCCTTCTGGGGCCTTCTTCACTTGAGAGTGATGGATCCAGGCCTTCTGCTCCTTGACCTTGATTGCGGTGAAGGTGGTGAGAAGCACCTGGAACGGTCCCTCTCACTGTGGTTCCAAAGTTTTCTCTGTAAGAGACTTAACATATACATTATCTCCAGGCTGTATGTTCTGTACTGGTCCATCTAGCTCCCTGCTCCGAGTTCCAGCCACGTGTTTCTCAATTTCTCTGAGCTGTTTGCTTAAAGCCACCATGTAGGTGGTCAGTGTTACCTCCCCAATGTGGGTGGACATTCCCTTTTGTATTCCATATGGTCTTCCATAAGGCATTTCAAAAGGACTCAGCTTTTCTTTACCTCGAGGTTTAGTTTGAATTCGCAATAGTGCCAGTGGAAGAGCTTGGGGCCAGGGTAGAATAACTTCCTGCCTGAGTCTTACAATCTGCTGCTTAATCAGATCATTCATTTTCTCTACCTGGCTGCTTGATTGGGGGCGGTATAGAGTGTGAAGTTCCCAATCTATGCCCAGGTGGCTACTAATCTGTTGCACTATTTTGGAAATGAAATGGGATCCTCTATCCAAGGATACTGTGGCTGGAACTCCAAAGCATGGTATTATTTCTTGTAATAATACTCTGGTCACCACTTGAGCTTTGACAGTTCTGGTGGGGAATGCTTCTGGCCACCCTGAAAATGTGTCTGTCAATACCAATAAATACCAATACCCCCCCTTTCCTTGGGAGTTCTGAAAAGGCGATTTGCCACTGCTGTCCAGGCCCATGGCCTCTCCCAATCTGACTGAGTATTGGCCTGGGGGTATTTTTATGGTTAGTCTGGAAGCAAAGATCACACTGTCGGGTCACTTGAGTAATAGTGGCATATAAATTCCTAGCAATGATTCTTTCAATCAAGTAGGTGTATAGGGCATCTATTCCCCAGTGTGCTTTCTGGTGTTCTTCCTTTACTAGTGATCACAATAAATGGGAAGGGATTACCAGCTTTTTATAAATGGTAGCCCGCCCTTCTTGGTTATACGTCTCTTTTTGATCTTCAGTTAATTTTCTATCTCTCCTATTATATTCTGGCTTACCTTCAAGGGATATTTGTCTATCTGGAATTAGGGCTCTTTCAATAGTTACCTCACCTTTTGCTGATTCCTTTGCCTCTCTATCCGCCAGCTCATTTCCTTCTTCCAGTTCTGAGCTCACTCTCTGGTGTGCCTTAATATGCATAATCGCCACCTTTTCAGGCAGCTGAACTGCTTCCAACAGCTGGATTATCTCTTGTGCGTGTTTGATGTTCTTTCCCTGTGAGGTCAGCAGTCCCCTCTCTTTCCAGATGGCTCCATGTGCATGCACGACTCCGAATGCACACCTCGAGTCTGTGTAGATGTTTATTCTCTTTCCTTTTGCAATTTCAAAGGCACAGGTCAGGGCAATTATCTCGGCCTTCTGTGCAGAGGTGCCTGTTGGTAAGGGTCTAGATTCTATTACCTCTCTGCAGGTGGTCACTGTGTACCCAGCATGTCGCTTTCCATTGGCAATATGGCTACTCCCATTAGTGAACCAGGTCTCTGCATCGCCCAAAGGAGTGTCCTTCAAATCTGGGCGGCTGGAGTAGGTAGCTTCAATGGTCTCCAGGCAATTGTGGTGTAGTGCTTCTTGATTTCCACTGAGAAAGGAAGCTGGGTGTACAATATTAGTCACCACTATCTCTACATCATCTTGCTCTACCATGATGGCTTGGTATTTCAGGAACCTCTGTGGTGAAAGCCAATGGCCACCCTTTACTTTTAGTACTGCGGACACTGTATGGGACACTAGCACAGTCATCTTTTGTCTCAGGGAAAACTGGTGTGCCTCCTGAATATTCAGCACAACTGCTGCTACAGCTCTGAGGCAACCCAGCCATCCTTTGGCTGTTGCATCTAGTTGCTTGGAGAAGTAAGCAAGTGCCCTCCGGTATGGACCCAAGTTCTGAGCCAGTATTCCCAGGGCAATTCCCTGTCCTTCATGGGAAAATAGAAAGAATGGTTTACTTACATCTGGAAGTCCCAAGGCTGGAGCTGACATGAGGGCAATCTTTAGCTGGTGAAAGGCCCGTGTGGCTTCCTTTGTCCACTAGAGATCTCTGTTTCCATTGGCAATAAGAGAATAGAGGGGTTTGACGAGCAGTCCTAAATTATAAACCCACAGCCAGCACCACCCTGCCATGCCTAAAAAGGTTCAGAGTTCCTATATTGTTTGGGGTTTGGCATATGGCTTCCTTGCCAGCCTGCCCTACAGTCCATTGCCCAGCACTCACCTCGTACCCTAGATAGATTACTCTCTGTTTCACTCCCTGTGCCTTTTTTTTTTTTGATACTCTGTATCTTTGGAGTCCTAGGAAATTTGAAAGGCTTACTGTCCAGGCCGCACATGCTTCTCTTGTCCGAGTGGCTACTAGAAGATCATCCACGTACTGCAACAGCCTCCCTTCTTCCTGTGGAGCTTCCCAGGACTCCAGATCTTTTGCAAGTTGCTCCCCAAACAGAGTTGGGGAGCTCTTGAAGCCTTGAGGTAAAACAGACCATGTGAGCTGGGTTTTCTGCCCACTTTTAGGGCTTTCCCATTAAAATGCAAAAATTTTCTGTCTGACTTTGTGGATAGGGAGGCAAAAGAAGGCATCTTTTAGGTCTAAAACGGTAAACCATGTTAGCTCAGGTGTTAGACGAGTTAATAAAGTATATGGATTGGCTACTACCGGATACAAATCTTCTCTTACTTTATTGACAGCCCTCAAATCTTGTACTATCCATTATGACCCATCAGATTTCTGAACAGGTAAAATGGGAGTATTGAAATCAGATTGGCATTTTTTCAGTAACCCTAACCGCAGAAAATTTTCAATTATTGGGCTGATTCCTTCCCTGTCTTCTTTCTTTAGGGGGTACCGCTTAATTCTCACTGTCTGTGTCCCTTTCTTGAGCTTAATTACTATGAGGGAGGCATTTTTCGCACTCCCTGGTACTTCAGAAGCCCATACCCCAGGAAATACATGACTGAGTATCTCTTCATCAATTTCCTCCTCAATTTCAATAGCTGTTAAGGTTAAACTTAATACCACTATGCACTTTTTATCATTCACCTCCAGAGTAACTTCTCCATTTTTTAATGTAATGGTTGCTTGTAACTGCTCCAATAAATCTCTGCCTAAAAGTGCCTTTGGTGAATTGGGCATGTAGAAAAATTTATGAATACCTCATTGTTTTCCCAATTTATACCTCAAAGGTTTGCAAAAATATGCCCTTTCAGACTGGCCAGTTGCCTCCTGCACAACAACATAATCATTTTCCACAGGTACTAAGGTTTATTTTAAACTGAATATGTGGCCCTTGTATCAACCAAAAATTCCTCTCTTTTCCCTTCTTCCCACAGCTTCATTGTTATAACCAGTGGATCCGCTGGGGCAGAATCCCCCGGTCCTCCTCAGTTGTTTTGTACGTGTGCAGCTACTTGTTGGTCACCTCGTCTCCGTTCTGGGCATTGATTTTTCCAGTGACCAGTTCTTTTGCAGATTGCACACTGGTTTCTGCCCAGCCGAGATGGTCCTTGTCTGGGTGGTCCCTGGTTACGTTTCCTTTGCTTTTCTTCTTGTACCACTGCCACCAACTTTTTCATTCCTTGTCTATATCCTTCCTCCCGGTTACTAAATACCCTCCAGGCTTCCTCTAGCAAGACTTTGAGATTTCTCCCTTCTGGTCCCCGGATTTTCTGAAGTTTACGTCTAATATCTCCAGCAGACTGCCCCAAAAATGAATTAACTAGTTGGTTCATCCCTATTTCAGACCCTGGATCTAATGATGTATGACGACGCATAGCATCCCTTAAGCGCTCTAAAAATTCTGATGGAGTCTCGGAGGGTCCCTGCTTAAGGGAATATAAAGCAGACCAATTTATGGTTTTTGGAATAGCCCTTTCTACCCCTGTTGCTATCCATTCCTGATAATCTGTTAATTTTTTTACCTCTGCTGATACATTAGGATCCCATTCTGGGTCTTGGAGGGGGAAATACTCTTTTACATCTAGCTGCTTGCTCTTGCAGTAATCCTCTGCCAAAGTCCCTGCTGTTTTTAAGATCAGCTGTTTTTCCGTTTCAGTGAAAGCATCCAGTAGTAACTGGATGTCAGCCCAATCTGGGTTGTGTTGCTTGATAACATATCGCAGACGTTTGGCAGTAAGTATCGGATCGACACGGTAATTTTTAGCAATCCTTTCCCATGCCTCTAAATCAAGAGTGGTAAATGGCACTTTAATCATTAACGTCCCTCCTTCTGGTCCCACTGCCTCTCGCAGAGGGGCCTGTAACACTGTTTGCCTCCTAGTTCTAGATGCAACTGGACTGTCAGGGGTGGGGTGGATTCTAGTGGATGTGCCTTCCTAGCCTGAGTCCTCCTCCCTTTTGGGGAAGTCCTCTTCCTTTTCATCCTCATCCTCAACCTCCGTCCTTCTAGGAGGAGCTTTCATCCACTCAAATGTATCTCGTTCTTGTTCCTCAGAATGATAAACCTTGTCTGATCTCATACACCGTTGTCCTATACTGCATGCTGAACAACAGCGTTTGATTTTCCCCCTCTTTGCCTTGTTTTCCTTTTCAAGGGCTAAGACCAGTGGGTCCGAGGGCAGTCTGATCCCACAGTCCCTTTGCCATTCTTGGTGATTTCTTAAAACAAAAACATATCAGCATATGAAACCTCATCCCATTTACCTTCCTGTCTTAAAAACAACATTAACTGCAGTAAGGTATTATAATCTAAAGTTCCAGTGGGTGGCCACTTCGCTCCATCCTCTAACCTGCATAATGGCTACCAGCACATGCAATATTGGATTAGATCTTTTTTATTCTCAGAGCCCCCCCTACTGGTGACTTCCTTCTAGTGAGCTAAGATGCACCCAAAGGGGCTAGCTTGAGGAACTTCCTTGCTCTGGTTAGGTCCCATTATCTCTTTCTCTTTGCCCTATCTCGCTTCTACCCAAACGTCTTTTCACAGAGCTTCACAGTAGATTCCTAGTCTTCCTCCCACACACAACTCCAGGTGGCAGGTATCAGATGTGACTTCCCACACACAAGCTTTAAGATCATAGGTTCTGAATCAGCTTCATCAGGAAACTAATTTACACTCGGGGCATATGCCCCGATACTTATTAGAACAACAATACCAGCCCCTCTCACAAACTCTGCACCGCAATAATACCCACACAGTGTTCCAGCCTCTCGATGCACCAAAGGCTCTCAGGAATTGCCTGCAGAGGCAGGGTATTCAGTTTATTACAGGGAACTCTAAATCCACTACGGCAGGCTGTTCCCAGTCCAGACTGACTATCGCACCAGCTGAAGTCCGATAAAGCCCCTCTAAATGAACTCGTTCGTCTCCTCTATCTATCCAATAATTCACAGGATTCACAAACTCCCAGGGGTTGAATCTAAACCACTGGGGCAGAGGAACCCCTTGGGTTCGTCTCGCCACAGTAAAAGCGTGCACAATCTACAATCTACACCACAATTCACCACCTTTACTCAATGAACGTCCTCACCCACGCTTCTCCACTACTTGCTCTGCTTCTCTGCCGGGCGCTCCCTGTCCCACAGCCTGCCCTGGCAGGTGCCTCAGGCCTCACTCGGTCCCTTCAGTCACAGGTAGAAACCTCCCCGCACTGTAGATATACTCTCTTTTATACACCATGCACTCGCACAATTACAAACACACTAACATAAACCACACATTGTATTAACTATACAACGATAGTGTCCGGACACCACACACACACACACACACACACACACACACACACACACACACACACACGAGTCCACTCGAACCCACCCCCAGGGTCGCTAGCGGCTGCTCTATCAGACAGTGAACTCCCATGTCCCAGTTGCTCTATTGACCGGTCTGCCTGCAGGCACAGGCTGCAGCACTTAGACATCTCTGAGTGACTTATTCAGCCTTCCATCTCTCTTTTCCCCCGGGGGCCCCCTTAGTACATACAAAATCCTCCACACACCAGCAGGTCCTTGTCTGCATCCACAGGAGGCAAGCCGAGACTAGCGGAGCTCCTCCAGGAAAAATCCCGGGGCGTACCAAGGAGTCTGTCTATTCTCCCCTGCCCCTGCGGGGACAGAGATGGTTTCTCCTGCCTGGCTTCACCAGAATGTTTTGCAGAGAAGATCAAAAACTCCACAACTTTGTGAAAATTGTAAAGCCACTATGTTTATTGCAGCACTGGACGCATGCGGAGATTCCTCTCCTTAAAAGGCATGCGTACCTCTGGGAACTTCAGGTCCCTTTTTATCTCCCTCTCAAATACATATGCATACAATTTCACAATAGGTCAATACATATTAATTTTTACAAATTTTGCGTAACATTTGGCCCTAGTTCTTCTTTATCAGAAGGAATTCTTAGGTCAGGTTGACCTGCCCCCTCAGCAGTCTCTGTCTCTCTCTATCTCCCTCTGTCTCCCCTCCCCTTATCTCTGTCCTTCGCTGAAGCAGCTTCTCTGAGCCTAGGCTTTTTGCGAGAACAGGCAGTCAGACTAAATAGCTATGTTTTCAAACTACAGACTTAACTTAAAGATGTATATTTCACCTAAATCAAAATGGATTTCTACCCTGGAAAATTTCTACTCTCAGGGGGCACATTTGCATTTGGTTGGGGGCTTCTCGTTGGGGTTTCGAATGCCTGACTCCCCCTGGTGCCCTAGCAGTGTCGGTGGTGGGGGGGTGACTCCCAGAAGTTCTGCCTCCGGTCCTGAGCATGGAGAGGGTGGTGCCGTGGGGCAGAAAGCGGGAACACTGGCATTTGTATTGCAGGGGCAAGAGAAACAGTAGAAAGTGAGCATTGCTCGCTTGCTCTGGGGACAGAACACTCCCAGATCCGAGATGACAATTCTCAGGAAACCTTCCCCCCCACAGCTGCCGGCATGCGCCGCTTGTTCTGGGGGGAGGGGGGACGAGATGTTTGGTCACTCATGCTGCCCAGGCACTGGCAGCAGAGTGCCGGGTTGTGAGAACACAGAGCCTGCCTCACAGGTCGTATCTAGGCCGTTTGGCTCAGTTCCCTGGGCCAGGGCCTCCGCCCCACCTGCTGTTGGGTTTGGAGGCTTTGCTTCCCCCCTCAGGGCCCGGGCCACTGCCTGTGGCCTGGGTCTGGGTTCCCTAGTCTGCCCAGGAGGGGCAGGGCCCCCGTGAGGTTCTAGAGGCTCTCTGCTGCTGCTTTTTAGGAAAAAAAAAAAAGTTTAAAAATTAAATTTTAAAAAGTGGAAAGAGCTAGCAGCTCAGAAGCATTGAAAAGCCACAAATTAGTCTCAGCCCAAGTGGTTCAATAAAGGGCTGTGGCCAGGACATTCCAGAAATTTTCTCAAAATTGTTTGATAACTGTTAATGAATTTTTGATAACTGCTGATGGTTTTCGTTAGCAGTTCTTTGTTTCAGGATTCTGCTAGCCTATTTCAGGACCAAAAGAGACTTTCAGAGATGTCAAAGAGGAACATCTCCAGTCCATGGACTTTCTCCTGAAACTCAGCTGTTTGGACTTGAAAAATAGACTTTCTTTGCATGGTTTTTTGCATTTTTTTATACTGTAAGCTTGTTTTAGTGATATGATAGAATTTCATGTTCTACAGGTAAAGAATCTCCTTGATCATTCCACATCAGCACTTGATTGAGGTTTTGATTGGAAACAGATAAACCTCTTGAGAAGTGTTTGTTCTCTCTTCTGCATGGGCCCAGCAGAAGAATTTACAAACACATTTATTTTTATTTTAATTTAAATAAAAAAGGGTGAAATGTCACTGACATATTTTATGAAAAATACTTTTGCCAGGATTTTTTCTCCTGTGAAGCTAGGAAGCTTCAGCTTCTCCATGTTTTGCTACTTTGGAATGTGATTCGGAGAATTGTTTACCCAGCATGTGAATTGTTTTTAATTGATGACCAATCACAGGTCCAGCTGTGTTGGGACTCTGGTCAGTCACAAGATTTTATTATCATTCTTTTCTAGCTTTCTGATGTCTCCTTTCTCTTTCTTTAGTATAGTTTTGATATATCATTTTCATATAATATCATATGATATCATAATATAATACAATAAATCAGCCTTCTGAAACATGGAGTCAAGATTCTCATCTCTTCCCTTGTTTTGGGGACCCTCAAACACCACCACAGTAGTGGGGTTACTGGGAGCAAAGGGAGGATCTTAGAGATTTCTGGCAGCAATGCAGCTTTTCGTGCTTTTTCATCAGCCTGTCGGTTACCTATTGCCTGCTCTGAGCACACTGCCTGGTGCCCCTGGATGTGTATTTTCACTAACTTTATTGGTAAGCTCACTACCTCCAATAGGTGAGAAATTAAGCTCTCGTGAGCTAATGTCTTTCCCCTGCAGGTTAGTAAACCTCTTTCTTCCCATAGTTTCCCTAATGCACGTATTACCCCACATGCATATTTAGAATCAGTAAAAACATTCTCTGTCTTATCCTGGTAGAATTCACAGGCTCTCACAAATGCATACACCTCCGCTGTCTGAGCTGACCAAGTGGGCGTTAACCTGCCCTGTAGCAGCCACAGGGCCTGCAAGGCCTCCATGGCAGTCACTTGCCTAAGAAATGCCTAGTCATGATGACTGGACCAAAGAAGCCCCTCTTCCACCTTCGGACCCTCGTTATCTCTCTGTAAGACCATAGGTCATATTCGCCTCAACCCTTACTGTTGGACTGTTTCCCAAAACCCCTATACCCTATATAAACCCCTATTTCTGCGCTGTTCAGCAGAAGAGCTGTCACTGTCGCCCTTCGCAGAAGCTGCCAATAAAGACACCTCTGTGGAACCTCATACAGCACT
This sequence comes from Serinus canaria, assembly GCF_022539315.1. Classification (NCBI taxonomy): domain Eukaryota; kingdom Metazoa; phylum Chordata; class Aves; order Passeriformes; family Fringillidae; genus Serinus; species Serinus canaria. The sequence goes on along the minus strand of NC_066342.1, from coordinate 9,600,100 downwards.
TCTCCTCTCTCTCTCCCTATGTCTGCCAAGGCACTTAGCAAGCAAAGAGCTGAAATCACTAAAGAGCTGAATTTACCAAAGAGCTGATCTCACTTAAGAGCTGAGCTGCTTGCTAAGATTGCCTGCAGCTGGGAGCCTGCCTGAGGGACCTGGACAGGTTGTGCTCAGCAAGACTTCACTATCTGGTCACCTACAGCAGCCGGAATTGGAAAGACCCCGAAAACCCCCGCCGTAATAAAACTGCCCCCTTCCTTTACTTGCCTTCCTTTCAGAATAGGGTATCCTGTAAATCATTTCCTTTCTACCACCCTTGAAAACCCATCAATAAACACATATTCTCCCTCAGGCCAGAGAGCATCATGTAAATCTTCCCTAGCCCAAGTTTGTAGATCTATCACTTGAATGCAGTCATGGATTTCATTCTGCTCCTCCCCTTCTTCAGGGCTGTTCAAACAGGAGGCTGGGTTAAACCCTTCCCCACTTTTAAATTCTAAATCCTCTTGTTCCATTAAACAAGATTCACACTGTAATAACCAAGCGCTGGTCATCCACTTTGAGGCTCTTTCAGTTAATAAAGCTTTAATCTGATGTGAAACTTTAACAATCAGATACCCTCCCCTTGTCAGCTTTCGGGCCTCAGCCACCACCAGAGCTGGGGCCACATTGTTCTGCAGGCAATGGGGCCAGCCTCTGGCCACCAGGTCTAATAATTCTGAAAAATAAGCAAAAGGCCGCTGGGTCCGTCCATGCTCTTGCACCAAAATTCCTTTAGCATGGCCCTGTTTAACGTCCACATATAACTCAAATTCCTCTTCTGAGTCTGGAAGAGCTAAGACTGGAGCATTAACCAATTTGTCTTTTAATTTTCTAAAGCTTTGCTTTCTTTCTGGTGTCCAAACCACGACGTTAGGACTATCTTGGGTTAAAAAGTCATATAAAGGTCGGGCTATAACAGAAAAATCCTCAATCCATGCTCTGCAGTATCCCACCAACCCTAAACACTGCCGTAACTCCATCTTTATCTGGGGTAACAGTACTGGTAAAATGCCTTGTATTCTGTCTGGATCAATACACTGTAACCCTCCAGTCAAAATGTGTCCCAAATATTTGACCTTTTTTTCTGCCAACCGTGCTTTCTTTTCAGACACTCTAAGTCCTTTTTTAGCAAGAAAATTAAGCAGCTTTACAGTAGCCTCCTCAACTACCTTTTCCTGTTCCCCTGATAAAAACAAATCATCCACACACTTCAACAATGCAACTCCTGAGGGTAAACTCTCTTAATATTTTCTGCAAAGCTTGACCAAACAAAACCTGTGACTCTGCATATCCCTGCAGAAGGACTGTCCAGGTCAATTGTTTTTTTACTATTTTCCCCTCCTTCCTCCTCTTCCCACTCAAAGGCAAAATATTGTTTACTATCTTCTGTAATTGGACACCCCAGAAAGCATCCTTCAAATCCAGTACTGAATAATGCTGATGTGAAGAAGGGATCTGATTCAGGATGGTATAAGGATCCGGCACATGGGATGCCTTGGTTTGGAAATTTAATTTATTATTCTTAAATTCTGCACCATTCTGTAAGTTCCATCTGGTTTCTTAACTGAAAGGATAGGAGTGTTATAGGGAGACTTACATGGCTCCAGAAGATCTGCCTTTATCAGGGACTCAGTCACAGGCTGTAACCCCTTCCTTCCCTCCCTTGAAAGAGGGTATTGCTTTTTAGACACCACTTGTCCTGGTTGCTTCAAAGTAATTTGGAGAGGCGCTATGTCTAGTTATCCGTATTTCCCTGGGGCTGCCCACACTTCTGGATTTATTTCAGCATAAGCCTTCTCAGACACTTTACACAAAGATACCACAGTGTTGGACAGTGTCATTTTTTACAATACTAATTTGCATTCCCACTTTAGCCATCAAACCCTTCCCAGTAAGTAACAATCATAATTAGGAACAAACAAGAATTCATGTATTTCAAACCTGTCTCCCACATCTATTAAAAGGGGTAGAATTAAATGCACTGGTTCATAATTTCCATTCACTCCTTGAATAATCAAAGATCTTTTTGACAATTTCCCCCCCTTAGGTATAAAATTTAAAGTGGATCAAGAGGCCCCTACGTCTAGCAGAAAACACACCTCCTATTGATCCGGACCCACCTTAAAAGTTATCAAGGGCTCCAGAGTGGTGGGTCCTTGATATAATGGGAGACCCTGACACCCCTAACAATCCATTTCCATTATCCTCTGGACTTCTTCCTCCTGAGGGTCCAGCTGTCTCTGCAGACACTCCCTTTTCCAATGCTCTTCTGCCTGGCAGACAGTGCACTGGTTCCTCCCCAACAGCTGTTTGGATTGGCTTTCCCCAGCCAAGGAGGGAATGCCTCTGCCACTTCCTTGTGGCTGACCCTGTCCCCTCTGTCCCGGGGAACCCCTTGGACCCTGCAGTTTATTTCTCCAGGACTGTAAAATCTCTGCCATCATCTTTGCCTTAGCTTTTACCTTTTCCTCATCTCTTCTTACATATATCTGCTGTGTTTTTCTAACCAATTCCTCCAGAGGCTTATTCTGCCACTCTTCATCTTTCTGTTCTCCTTTCCTTATGTCAGGCCAGGCCTTAGAAACAAATTGCACCTTCAGCAATGTCTCAAAGGCTGGCTCCTCAGGATCCATTCCCCCATGCTTTCACAAGGCATCCCTAATCCTTTCCAACCAATGAGAAGGGCTTTCATGTTTCTCCTGTTCTAATGACATAGCCTTAGCTATGTTGTTAGTTCTGGGAGTGGCTGATTTAATTGCCCTAAACAAATAAGCACAATAAGAGCCAGACTAGCCTAGTTATTTTGGTCCCGCTGGGGGTTAGCCTGGGGGATGGCATCATCCACTGTAGGTGCGTTAAGTCCAGCCCCGCCCACTGCTTGTGGATGTTCATCCTCCCCCAGTTGCAGAGCTTTCTGCAAAATCATTTGTTTCTCTGATGACCCAAACAAAATCTCCAAAAGAAAATCCCAATCCTTCCATGTATAATCCGTATTTCCCAAATCTTCCTCTATCTTTTCCCCCACCCCTGCGGGATCATAGAGGGGGTAATTCTTTTTTCAACCCTCTTATATCCTGGGTAGTAACTGGTACAATTACAAACCCAAACCCTCCCCCTTGACCGCCTCAAGGGAACCTGGCATAGAGACATCTAGTGTACCCTTGTCTCTTGGGTCCAGGGGGCTTCTGATGTCCTATACTGAGTTCCTCTTCTAGGGGGAGATACGATATGCTGCCCCCCTCACCCCATACCATCATTATTCTCAGGTGGGACTGTACAAACAGCATTTCCCTGATCCCCTTGCTCCAGGAATTGAGGATACAGGGGACCTGCAGCTGGTAACACTGGAGGGCAACACCAGGGAAGGTGCTGAAAAACATCCCAATTCTCACCATTTTCCTCTTCCTCCCCTTTTTCCTCTTCTCTCTTTTTTTCCTAACACATAGATTTCTCCTGTTACTTGTCTAATCCATTTCAATCCCCATTCCCTTTCAATCCATCCTTTCCAATTCCCCTTTAAATATCTCCACATGCTTTGACACAAATGAATTCTATCTCTTCTATATGGTGGCCATATAAGCCCCTTTGGCAACTTATACTCTGGCCACACAAAAAACCAATATTTTACCATGATCTCCATAGTTATCTCTGGGTGAATGTATAATCTGTTCCAAGACCTCAGCATTCTCCCCAAGGGACTCTTCGGGGGTATTAATGGATCGTCATCCCTTTTGCCAGGGCCACTTCCCGGCTTTACCCTTGCAACCCTCCATGGGTGCTTTGTTTCACCTGTGCTACCCTCCATGGGTGCTCTCACAGGTTTGCTCCCCGAAGATCCCATTTTCTTCACCGGTGAGATTTTCAGTGGTCCTTCCCTGTGGACTCTTCACGGACCCCGCTGGTCCGCCACTCATCTGTCTCCTGGACAGTCTCAGGAACCCAATCAATCACCCGGTGCTGGCTACCACCAAGACGAGCTTATCACCAAAACTGGGTGAGGCATGCCTTCTGCTCCGCTCACTGCCTGCCACCCCTGGTCAGTGAAAAGATCCCAGACAAGTCCCACCAGTCATCAGGAAAATTAATCCACAAACATCAGAGTTTTATGTCCAAAAAAGGAGAGAGAGGAGTCCTGTAACTTTATTCAAATAAAAAGAGAGGCCATGAGGCATGCTCCTGGTGTCTCTCAAATTTTTGAAGGACGCAGCCTCCTTTTTATCCTAATTTTCCATCCGCATTTCCCTTCTCTCTTTCCCCATTGGCTGAGGTACTTGAGAGGTACAGACTTCCCGATACACCTGATACCAAATATTTCCCTCTAATGTATAACCCTCCTTTGTAATTTTTAGTTCTTATGGAATTTAGTATTTTTCCCCATTGTTTCTTTCATCTTTCAATATCCAGTTTCATTTATCAGCAAACCTACAGTTTGTTTGTAAAGGCAAATATCTTTTGCCATTCATCAATCTGTGGAATCCTTCCCATTGTTGCTTTTATCTCTCAGTGCTAGTTTTATCTACCAGCAGACCCACAGTTTGTAAATACAAATCCGTCTTTCACTCCAAAGAGTCATTTGGGAGAACGTTGAGATGGTTTGCACATTCTCCCAGACGTAAAGGACATAGACTCCCAGAGAGGATAATTGTTAGGTTGCTCATGGGGGGGGTGAGGGGCAAGGAGATAAAGACTCTCACACCCAGATGTTCGTGTGGCACTGAGAGCTTTATTTTGCCAGCCTACCCTTTATAAAGACTTTTGAAAGACCTGGTCTGAATATTCTCATTGGTCTGAACTCCACGCCCCCTCAGGATCTGGCCAGTGAAATGCTTGCAGATTCATAAGAGATCTGATTGGGAGAAGCCCCTGTCAGTCAATCTCAGGGCTTGGTATATGATATGTGGTAACAGATATAAAGGACTGAGAGT
>NC_066342.1:9408537-9594639 GCF_022539315.1 Serinus canaria | reverse complement strand
TTTTGTTGCGGTCTTCAGAATTTTTAGATTTTTTATCGGTATAAGTCTCCAAAATAAAAAAATTAAAATATATTTGGAAAACAAGGTTTTTTTTCCTTCTCTGCCCGACCTGGATCTGACCAGCAGGGCAGCCAAAGGCACTCTGACCACCCCCAAGGCGGTCGCGTCTTTTATAGTAAAAACTACGTATATCATATTTACTCTTTATTCCCAATACCTATCACCCTCATCACCACGTGCACCTTCACCCCAGACCAATCCACAAGTGCCAACATCACCAGGGAAGATGGATGACAAGAAGAAGAAAGAAGAGCCTTGTGACACGCCCTGATTCCTCCATCTTGTCTCCATAACCCCCCTGTACCAAAACCCCAAAATCTGTGTTTTACCCTATAATTATGTCTTCCCTTCACCATTCACACCCAAGTGATTCTCACAGGTTTCATCTCCTCATGCACAGGTGGCACATCCCTAGATGGATCAAAATCAAGCCACCAAGTGCTTCTGGCAACATTCCAAGACTCCCTAGCGCCCCCCCCCCCCCCCCCCAAGGGTTCTCTCGGTAGCTCTGGATATCAGGAGTGATGTGCTGAGTTCCCACAGGAGGCTATGTGATAAGGAAAGAAAACAGAAACAGGGAAGACTGGGAAGTTCTCTGCCTTATTTTCAAAGTTGGCAGTCTGATACAGGGCCAGCTGCAAGCCTTTGTATTCCCGGCTTCTAGGATAAGGAAGGCAAGGAGGTATTGTTCCTACACCCCCACCCGTCCTGTCCCCGTTTGAGACAAAATTTAGGAGGAAACTTCCTAAAGACATTTCATCTAGAAAGCAAATTTCAGCAGCCTATCCCCCAACCTGTCGCAGCATATGCCACAGCATATGTCACAGTTGAGATGGCCACAATACAGAGTATCATCATACAACTTCAGAAAGCTTCAACCCATACAGAGTAACACCAGAACACCTCAGAAGGCTTCAAGCATTTGCCTTTCTTGTTATTTTGCCCAACCTTTTATACCCCTCATGTTTATGCATTACACCTGTGTGCCTTTTGTTCTCTTTCATGATTGGTCAGTACACCTTGGCACTCCATGTCTCATTGCTTTCAATACTGTTCACCTGCTTTTCACAGTTGTAGCCCATTAGGGATGAAGCTCGGCCGCAGCCCCACTCCCAATTACCACAAACTGTGTACCTACACCAACCAGTTTGGAAGATAACCTCCTTGGAGAAAAGTGGGAAAAACTGTTTATTTTGCAATCAAAGTACTTACAAACATCAGAAAATTACTAATATTAAGCAATCAAACCTCTCCTTGCTCTGAAGAGATGGCAAACTCCGAGAGTCCTTCTGTGGTTCAGAGAGAGTCCTCTGTGGGTGTGTTTCAGTCTCTTCAGTCTCAGTCCCTCCCGGGCTGGAATGCAGTGTCCCGGGCCCAGCATCCAGGCCACAGAGCAGCTTGGGCTAGCCCCCAGGCAATTGTTCTGGACCAGAGAGAAGCCAAACAGTTCCAGAAAAAAAATATAGTCCTGGGAAAACCTTCCCTGCCGTAGTTAACGAGGGAAACCAGCGAAAGAAAGCAAAGAAAAACTCCCTGTCTCTCTCTCTGCAAAAGCTGAGAACTCAGAGAACATTAAGAGCCTTATCTCTCTCTCACTGTCCGTGCTAGGCAGCATGGTCCTTGAGAGAGAGGAATTCCGGGGGAGTAAAGTGAAGCCTCTACAGACAAACTGCTCACTGCTTCTCCTCGCCTTCACCTTCTCTTTCTTTCCAGGCCTAGCTTAAAGCTACAGGACCCATTTTTGGGTAAAAAACAGACGATGGGGATACCAGCACCATAAAGTCACCCCAGGACACCTCCCCAGGTCATCATGGAGCCAGGGTGGAGGATTTGGGTTTGTCCATTTACTACTTCAGGACTTAAGGGGGTTTCTCTATGGTGAGGAGTGCCGAGGCCAGGTATGGAAATGTGGGACCGGTTGCATGGGCTGGGGAGCTGCGGAGGAGGCGCAGGACCAAGCCAGGGCTTGTGGGGCAGCAGGGTCTCAGCACCAGGCAGTGTCTGACGCTGCCACCCCTGTGGGCAAGGGCTGCAGTGGCCCCCAGCCCCATGAGGTTGCAGGATGTCTTGTCCTCCTGCCTGTCCCTGTGGCACCGTCGGCTGTGCCCACCTGCCGAGCTGCGCCAGCACCTGGTGCTTTACAGAGCTTGTGGTGCTAGAAGAGTGGCCCAGGGGCCTGGACAGGTGTGCTGCAAAGGTGCGACCGGACACTGCAGCAGGATGGGGACCAGCTTTGGTGTATGGTGTAAGATACAGGGACCAGCTTTGATTTAAGATATAATGTATCACCAAAGCCTGGCCTGATATAAGAAGGGATTTTGTTTGGGTCACCAGGGAGGCGAGTGATTTTTCAGAGTTCGCCTGCTGTGGGAGGGTGAGTGCCCACAGGCAGTGGGAGCAGGGGCTGGAGAGGTAGTATTAAAAATAGGTTAGAAACGGTTGTAAAATAGTCGAAAACTGGTAAACATCTACTGTTAGTTTGGTTATTGTAAAAGGGGTTAAAAGGGTAGTTATAAGAAATACGGTACTCAACATACCTTAATACACCTAAGTAAAGTGCACCACCACCCAAGCGAAACGAGCCGACCTGGACAGAACTGTAATGGGCCAAACAAGCACCTTAAACCTTCATGTAAATGAAGGATCCAAAAAGAAACCAATCCAAAGGGACAAAAAACAGGATAAAAAGGGACATCTGACCTACCGAATCCATGCTGCTCCACCTGGAACTTCGGGGACATCACTGCTGAAGAAGACCCAGCACTGGCGCTGCAGCATCCTCGATGGGAATGCTCCTGCTTGGCCCTCAAGCCCCCATGCTTTAGGCCTTTCTTTTTCTTATAATAAATGCTGAAATCACTTTTAGTACTGGGACTGTGCTCTCATTTCTAACAGCTTGGGGGCTCTGCTGAGATACGACCTCGCCTGAGACCAGAAGACAGGACGGCTGCCTGTCCTTCATGGAGGGACCTTGTGTCGGTATCCGTTGAAAAAGGCCTGAGGCACAGTGGAGCAAGTAAGTATCACCCATCCACGGGCAGGGGAAGGGCCTGAAGGGGGGGGGGGGGGCGAGTGTGTGTGTAGAGCGTGTTTGAGACGGGGCCAATGGCTTGGAGCCCCAAAGTGTGGACCTCCTATTACCACGGTTCCGAGTTCTCTGTGAGGAGACTGGCTGGGAACGGAGGGAAGCAAAAGAGGGAAGACCGAGTGAGGCGCTCCCCCCCAACCCTCCTTGTCCCGGCACCCGGGGGCAGGCCCAGTTAAAGCCTGACAAGCCACTGTCCCTCTGGGCGTGTTGAGAGCCTTGGTGAGAGAGAGTAAATCACACACAAAGCAAATCAGCTTCAGCTCCCTGGACGTGTAGGGGGTGGTAGTGAAGGTGTGAATGACACACAAACAAGCCATTGTTCCCCGTATGGGTGGGGAGCAGTGGTGAAAGAGTGAGTCACCCACAAATCAGCTTCAGCTTCCTGGGCGTGTGGGGAGCTGCGGCAAAGGTTTTGAGTGACAGGTGAACTGACACCAGAGGCAACCAGATTCAGGGTCCTTCCCAATGGCCCAGAGGTACTGAAGCCCAGAGGCTGACCCCAAGGCGAAGAGGGCTACAGTATTGTAGGACCTTTTTAGCACCACAGCTGCGAGGGGTAGTGGTGTGGCCTATTCATCAGGGTATGGGGGTGGGAAGTCTAGGTTGGGCAAGGTGCAGAGGTCCGAACCCCTGACTCTGAGACTGTCTTTAGGGAAGAGGGATAGCCAAACCTCGGGGGAGGTAGAAGGGGTCAGCGTGGGGACCTACACAGACCAGTGATTCTCTGACAACAGGGATCCACTTCATGTAAGTCTAAGAGGTTTGCTAATGTTTCCTTCCTCTGTTCAATAAAATAAAAGGGAAATTCCGGGGTGCTGAACCTAGGTCAGTGGGGAAACTCAGGGTATCAGTACCTAAGGTTCTCGGGTGTCAAAAAAAGGTACCTTACACAGTTTGGGTGGGTGAGGCGCAAGAACCAAAAACTTGGCTAAGCAGAAGTATGAATGAACAGGCCTGATGTGTGAATGAAAGGTGTGAATGGGTGTGAGATAAGAGTGTCTCTCCTGCAGAGTGAGTGACAAAGAGTAAGTGCCCCTTAGATAAGAACACCAGATAAGAGTGCCCAGGGGTACCAAAGTTGGTTGCTATAAGACCTTTCTGCATAAACAGAAAGAGATTAGAAAGAGATCTCTCTCTTAAGTAAAAAAAGAGTAAAACAGAACTTTTAAAGGGCCGGTAACAGTAAACAGTTATATTTACCAGCCTGAAAGCTTATAGTAACTAAAAGTCACTATGGGTCAGACCCACAGTAGACGAGGGGGGGCAACCAAAGAAAAAAAAAAAGAATATTCCTCCTGGAAGCCCCCTTGGTGATATACTGGATGACTGGAATAAGTGGGAAAAAACTACAAAGTTAGATCAAGGAAGGATGGTTTATTATTGTGTGGAACATTGGCCAAAGAGGAAATTATAACAGAAATCTTTCAAGAGGCCCGGGTTTGGCAGTAGAGATAAGTGGTTATGTAATTTATTATATCAGCAAGTGTGTAACCAAGAAAACCTAATTCAGAAGAAGTAAGAGTATATTACTTGCTGGGTCAAATTCTTAAGAGGAGATTCTCAGGTATACAAACTGTTATAAATGATCAGTCAGAAATCCAAATTATTAAATGTGAAAGATTTTATTTTTGCGACCAAAATACGGTCCTCAAAAACCACCGCCAAAGAGACAGCGCTGGGTGAACCTAGATCTGACCTCTATCGCACCGGATCTCCCTCTGTTCATGAATGCCGTTTCCAGCGGGGCTGTTTTAAACAGTTTTTTTATGCCTGAGGCAGAGGTGCCCCAATTTCTTTTGTAACCCTGCATATGCATGAAAGTTTCTTTCACTGTGCAGGGCAGGACAATTGCTTTCTCCTGAGTAGTGGCAGGCATTGATCGTGTCAGGGGAAGTCGTGTATTCAGATGTATCTTTCTGGCGACTTCTGTTATCTCAATCGATGGTATCAGTCCGGCGATGATCACTCTTGGGTGTCTCCTGATCACTCCGGAGAATGAGGATCATCGCGCTGGCCACATCTATTCATGGGTAAAGGGGGCTATTGTTCTCTGCTGCCTTCTGGAATTTCAACATTCCACAGTAGATATCTGTCTCTGGGCTGCTTGTGATAAGACTTGTTTCGATTTTACAATCTTACAAAATATATTCTCTCTTTAAGCATGAATTATTTCATAACATATATTACACAAACTAAAAAAGGATAAAGAGCAGAAATCAGAGGAAAAGGATAAAGAAAACAAGGGTGTTATTAAAAAAGGTGGGATCCAACAGACTATGTAGTCCCACCAACTCTTCCTCCAAACTATCAAGCCACCCCCCCCAATTAACACCCAGCCTCCTGCTTCTCAAACCCTACCTTTACCTTCTCCAGTGATCCCTGCCTCTCGTCTCTCTCCTCAGGGAATCTCCATATAATGTTTATCCCCTCCAACAACCCCACTCCCTTGTATATATCCACCCCTTGATGCTTTTTCCCTGCCGCCTCCTGCATCCATTAACCTGCAGCATGCTCAACCTGTAACTCAGGAGACAAAACCTTTCCTGAGAAAAAACCTCTAGATATATCTTCCAACCTAACAAATGAAACCTCCCAAAATGATAACAAAGAATTAGTGAGCCAGTCAAATGACCCTTCAGATGCTGGCCCTTACTGTAAGACCAGATCAAAAAGTGTTGTAAGGCCAGAGGTAAATTCGGACAGGCAGTTTTCCCTGAGGGAAATTCTGCTGGGGCGGTGGCGGGGGCGGGGGTGGGGGTGGTGGGTAGGAGGAATAGGTTTTGTAAATGCACCCCTGACAGCCTCTGAAGTAAGAATATTTTAAAAACAGCTAGTTAGTTTAGTGGAAGACCCAATTAGCACAGCATAGCAAATTGATCAGTTCCTGGGTCCCAATATATGTACCTGGGGGAAGCTGCATTCTATTATGAACATCCTCTTCTCCCCAAAGGAGATACACTGAAAAAAGCCACAGTGCTGCTTCTAACTGGATAGCTGGATCCCTGCAGGATCAGGGTGCCCCAGGCAAGCAGTCTTGGGCCGGACAGCTCTGTCACTGACATGTTTTATGAAAAATCCTTTCCTTAGGATTTTTCCCTCCTGAGAAGCTGAGAGGCCTCAGGAACAAACTGTAAACAATTCTTATCTGCTGCTGTGGAATGCAACAGGGGGAATCTGTGATTGGTCTCATCTGGTTGTTTCCAATTAAGGGCCAATCACAGATGACCTGTGCAGACTGTCTTGGTCAGAGACAAGCCTTTGTTATTCATTCTTTTTCTATTCTTAGCTTAGCCTTCTGATTCAATCCTTTCCTCTATTCTTTTAGTAGAGTTTTAATATATTATCTATCATAAAATAATAAATCAAGCCTTTTGATACATGGAGTCAACTTTCTCGTCTCTTCCCTCATCCTGGGACCCTTGTGGACAATACTACACAGCTCAGCCTCCCAGAGGCTGGGTGTCCGAACCCAAACTGCTCTATAGCCGAGGCCACCTTAGCAAGTTCAGTGATTATCAGCTCTTAGTGATATCAGCTCTTTTATAGTTTCAGCTCTTTAGCTTGCTAAGGCGCTCTAGCCAGTAGTGGCTTGTAAGAAGGCAGACGAAGAGAGAGAGAGAAGGCAGCCCCGGCTTTTTCCACGGTGGTTTTATTGAGGGGTCTGTGAAGGGTTCCAACGACAGCTCTTCTGACAGAATGGGCCAAGGTAGCCCCTTATATAGTGTTAGAGGGGCTTAGGAACTGACCAATTGTAAGGGTTAGGGAAAATAGCCTATGGGGTCACAGAAAGATAAGCGGCCTGGAGGACCAGAGTGAAGACTTCTGTCTTAGTTCCTATGACTTGGCATTTCCTTATCTCTAAGCCTCCATCCACCACGGGGCTTTAGCTAGCCCCGTGTCTGCTACAATACGCCTTATAAGGTCAGCAGGGATAAAGATCTGGGAGAAGGAGAATTGTACTGGACCCCCGGGTGAGCAAAAAGTCCCTGTAGTTGACCCAAATTGCAATCCCAACCAGGAAGAGGGCCGGAGAAACATGCAAGACTACAGCACCCTAATTATAAGAGGCATAAAAGAATCTGTACCCAAAAGCAGCAATACCAAATTGGCATTGGACGGGAATCAGGAAAAGGATAAGTCCCCAGGGGCATGGCTAAATTGAATAAAATAAAATTTTCAGTTACATTCCAATATTGATCCTGATGGACCAGAGGGCCAAGTATTATTAAAAGTACAGTTTGTTACCAAAGCTTGGCCTGACATCAGACAGAAATTAGAAAAATTGCAAGACTGGCAAGAAAGGGGAATTAACGATCTGTTAAGGGAAGCCCTGAAAATTTATTTAAGGAAAGATGAGGAGAAGAACAGAACAAAAGCAAAAATTATGGTGACGGTAGCAAGAGAAAGTGTAGGAGTGGGAAGAGGAGAGCCAAGAGGGGGAGCAGAAAATTAAAGGAAGCTGGGTAAATGGAAAAAACCACCATTAGATGATGCATATTGCTATTACTGCAGCAGAAAAGGGCACGTTAGGCGTTCCTGTAAAAAATTTCAAATGGATAAAGCAATTGAGAAAGAACAGGACACCCTGGAGAAGATTCTGAGAGGAGATGATAATTAGGGGTGTCAGGGGCTCTGTGCTCTGGGGGATGAGATTGGACACCAGATAGACCCCCTGTAAACTTCGAAATTGGCCCCCAGAGTGAAGAATATGAGTTTTTATTGGACCCAGGCACTGATCGATCCTGTGTGACGAAACTCCCCAGAGGGGCTCAGCTAAGCAAAAACATCTGCCAAGTGCTGGGATCAAAAGGGGAACCTTTTGGAGCCCAAGTTATAGAGGGCATAATTGTAAAGGGCAATTCAAAAGAATGCAGGGGTGATTTCCTTAATATCCTGAAATTAGGTTGTAACTTATTGGGGCGGGACCTGCAAGTAAAGATGGGAATTGGAGTAGTGCCAAAGGAGGGGAGGATGGTACCCCAAATGATGTTATTAACTGAACGGGATATGGGAGAAATTACCCCAATAATCTGGGCAGAAGGAGGAGGGCGAGGGTTGTTAAATATCCCACCAATTAAGATAGAAATGCAGTCAGAAATTCCCCCTGTTCTCTCGGTTTCTCTGGGTCTGGATTGAAGGCACTTGAGATGGTAATTCATGTTCAGACTCAGGTGTTTATTATTTCTTATCAGTAAAACAGTCTCACAACCATGAGTTTGGCAGCTTTTCATTCGAAGACACAAAATGGCTATCTTTTGTTACAAGGTCTTTTAAGACTAAACTATCTAATTAAGAAAGGACACCTAGATTATTTTCCCTTTTAACCCAATAACTGATCCCTAGAAGCATGCAATGTGGACTTTTCTGTCCAATTACAAAATGCCACCCAAACCCATGAAGAAGAAGGAAGAAGAAGTATGAAAAAGAAACTCAGGATGACACCCTGTGCTCTCCATCTTGCTTCCATCCACAACATATTAAAAATACCAAAACCTAAATTTTTCACCGAAGTGATACACCTACACTACTCTCTACAATCTTTTTCACGCATTTGTGGATTCTAGTCTATCTTGAAGTCTAGGAAACTTTCTCCATGAATGAGGGTCAAAGTCAGTGCTCCCCTGGGGGTCAGGGCACCCCAGAGCAGACAGAGAAATATTCCCGGTGCCCTGGGTTTCCACACTGTTCAGATAAAACAATATCCCATCTCCCCAGAAGGCCAGAGAGGACTAACACCTGTGATACAGAGGCTCATCAAAGAAGGCATACTAGAACTATGCATGTCACCACATAATACACCAATTCTAGCTGTGAAAAAGGCTGATGGAACCTATCGATTGGGGCAGGATTTGAGGGAAATTAACAAACGAACTATTTCCAGATATCCAATAGTATCAAATCAATATACTCTTCTCAGTCAAATTCCACAGGAACACGCAAGGTTCTCAGTAATAGATTTGAAGGATGCTTTCTGGGCCTGTCTGTTAGAGGTGGGGAGCAGGAATTGGTTTGCCTTTGAATGGGAAGACCCAGACTGCAAACGTAAACAACAACTTAGGTGAACCCACCTCCCACAGGGATTCACAGAGTCCCCGAACCTATTTGGATGAGCCTTAGAGTATCTTATAAAGTCCTTTGTAGCCAGGGAAGAAATACAAATTCTACAATATGTGGATGACCTACTAATATCAGGCAAAGATCAACAACAGGTCCAACAGGCCAGTATGAGTTTACTAAATATCCTGGGAGAAAAAGGATTAAAAGTATCAAAGAAGAAAACTCCAATTTGTAGAAGAAGAGGTAAAGTACCTGGGGAATCTAACTGGAAAAGGGTGCAAAAATCTCAGCCCTGAAAGAGTTGTGGGGATTCTGTCAATTCCATGACCCAAGACTAAAAGAGATGTAAGAGAGCTATTAGGTCTAATGGGCTATTGTAAATTATGGATTGATCAGTATACTCAAACTGTAAAATTTTTGTATGAAAAATTCATAAGCACAAAACCTGAAGCCTGGACTCCAGAGGATACTGCCTAATTTAAGAAAACCATTTGATCTGTTTGTTAATGCTAATGAAGGGATAGCATATGGAGTAATAATCCAAGATTGGGGGGGAAGCAGGAAGCCGGTGGCTTATCTGTCAAAATTATTGGATCTGGTTGCAAGAGGATGGCCAGCCTGTATTCAAGCTGTGGCAGCCACACCTACATGTGGGAGAATTAGGGAAATAGCGGGCGGAAGATCTCGGGCTGTACGCGTAGTTAGGAAGCCCCCTCCTCATCCTGCAGTCAGACCCTCACTCCATACCCTGCCGCTCCCAGCCGGACATGAGTAAGGGAAGTGACACAGGCTACCCAAGCCATAAGTACCCCTGAGACCCTGCAATAAACGCCATTTTGCTATCCACCACGTTGGTGTCTGTAGCATCTGGACCGAGTGACCCTGTCGGATTTGGGTCACCGTGCCGGTGCCCGGAACCAGGCCACCACGCCGAAGCTGCAACATTCTGGTGCCGAAACCAAGGAGCCAACACCCAGGTTCGGGGATCGCTTGGACAGGGACCAGCGGCTGCACAGATGGACTAGTGCAGCGGGGGGGACGCCCCCGGACCAGCGAGGGACATGGAAGCAATCGCGAAGGTCGTAACTCAAATACATGCTCAGTGGGGGGTAGATTGTAAGCTTAAGGATCTGTGTCTCGCTATTCCGAGACTCATTAAATTGGGGGCAATAGATAGCCCCGTGGATATACTCCATTCGGAGAAATGGGACCATTGTACTAAGGTTCTCGCCGAGGAAACTATGTCCTGTGGCTCAGGAAAAGCTCTTAAGTCGTGGGGCAGGGTTGTGCAAGCCTTGAAAAAGGCAAGAGACGAGCAGGACATCTGGCGTGCTGCGAAAGCCTGGCTGCTGGCCATGCCGCAGCTGGGGGTGGGCGCAGCGACGCAGACCGCGGAGGACTTAGAACAAACCGGCGGCGAAAAGGTGCGAATGCCGGACCCCCCCCAGCAGATCGGCTTACCATCAGAGGGAGGGGAGGACGCGCGGTCGTTTTGGCAGGGGCTCACGGAGGAGGCGAGGGTGGCGGCAAAACCGCCGAACCCCGAAGGGGAGGATAAAAATGCACCACCTCCATATGCATTCGAAAATGGCGGTGAAACGCGTGTTCAGGGCGGAAATGAAGGTGCCACGGGCGGAAGTGGAGTCAGCCCGCTTAACAGCGCATGCGTGGATGAGCGGGGGGACAGGGCGGCCCCCGCACAGGAGCGTATGTCCAATCAGAGCGCTCAGCTCACATTAGATCTTTATAGGGCAAGGACCTCCCCCAGCAGGAGGCGGGGGGACCCCAGGGGGAGCGAACGGCCTGACCCCCACAAGAAGGGGTGGGGTCGGAGCCCGAGAAAAAGGCAGAGCAACCTGGAAGTGTCCGAGCAGTCGTCTTCCGACTGGGACACGGACTCTAGCTCCGAATCAGAGAGGGAGTCGGGGAGTTCCGATTCAGACTCGAGTTTTAACAGAAGAAGGGCAGCGGCACATAAGGCAACTAACCACAGCGCTCCTGCATGGGTAAAGGGGATACCGGAGAAAGATCGAACTCCGCTTACAGACTGGCGTAAGATAAAAATAGCGTGCGCTGAATGGACTCCGTCGGCGAAGCTGGTGTTTCCAGTCCAGGTGGGGGGACCTGGTGGAAACCAAAGGACCTATTCCCCGGTAAACCCAAAAGACGTGCAGGCAATTATTAAAGCAATCGCAGATAGGGGGATTAATTCTGCCATGGTTTCAACACTTATCGATGGCGTCTTTGGAGGGGATGATATGTTACCTTTTGACATTAGGCAGACTTGTAGAATGATTTTTGACAGGGCAGGGATGATCGTTTTTAAACAAGAATGGGAAGATAACTGTATTAAACAGCTAGCCCTGGTAACAGGGGCAGACCATCCACTGCACGGCTCCAGCATACAGAGGCTAATGGGCACTGACCCTACAATGATCGCCCCCCAGGCACAGGCAGACGGCCTGAGGGCTCACGAGGTTATGACGACGACCCATGCTGCCCGAGAAGCCATCCGTGTTGCCGCCAAAGTAATAGCCAAACCGTCCCCTTGGGCTACAATAAAGCAAAGTGAAAGTGAAAGTTTCACTCAATTTGTGGACCGTCTGCAGTCAGCCTTTGACGCCTCCACATTACCCTCAGAGGCCAAAGGTCCAGTGCTGGCAGAGTGCCTATGCCAACAATGTAACTCAGCCACCAAGGACATTTTAAGATCACTGCCACAGGGGTCTAATATAGCTGCCATGATCAGACATGTTGCAAAGGAAGAACACCTTGCTCCCATCCAAGCAGCAGTTCACACTGCAATAAGGAGTGTCATGGCATGCTTTAAGTGTGGCCAGGCTGGGCATGTGGCAATAAACTGCCCCCAGTTAGGATACCCATCAGCAGCTGCTCCACCACGCCAGGGGAAACCAAGGGGACCGTGCTGGGCATGTGGTAGGAAAGGGCATTTGGCTAAGGAATGCAGATCCAAGCATCAGAGAAACGGGAGAGGGAGGGGGCAGCTGGGCCGTATCCAGCCTCCTCCCACCGGGAACACGCAGCGGCCCAGCTACAGCAACCCTCAATGGGGCACAGGGTTCCCATGCCCACCACCACCCCCTCAGGGAATGACCAACTTTGCCACCCAGCCAATGGTCCAACCAAACCCACCTGCACCTCAGGAATACCTCAAACAGCCCCTTGGGGAAGAGGTCCCTGGGTGGCTTTGGCCATGAAAACATGGGAACGAGACCCATGGGTGGCCGTCGCCGCGAAGGTGGGCAAGCACCCACTGTTTGTGTGGGCAGTGTGTCGTCTCCACAACAGCTCCG
Organism: Serinus canaria; assembly: GCF_022539315.1. NCBI lineage: Eukaryota > Metazoa > Chordata > Aves > Passeriformes > Fringillidae > Serinus > Serinus canaria. The sequence goes on along the minus strand of NC_066342.1, from coordinate 9,582,120 downwards.
ACGACTCGGCCATCTGCCTTCCCTTCTGGGTGGACACAGGGTCAGACGTCACCGTCATCCCAGGCATACATTGGCCTCGACCATGGAAGCTAGAAGCAGCCCCCATGGTGGGCAGAGTTGGAGGGCTGTCCCAAGCCCACAAGAGCGCCCAACCAGTGGCAATAACCCTCTGCACCGAGAGAGGACCGGGAAGAACTATCACCCTCACTACATATGTGATGTCGGACTGTCCACCCTTACTGGGAAGAGATGCCCTCGCCCTGCTGGATGTTAGGGTGACATATTTATTCTAAGGGCCACTGTAGCATACCCACCATTGCCCATCAAGCTGACTTGGAAATCAGCTGACCCAGTGTGGGTCGAACAGTGGCCCTTATCAACGCCTCAAATGACTGCCCTCATTGAGTTAGTTAGCCGTGAATTACACAAGAATCATATAGAACCCTCCACAAGTCCATGGAACACTCCAATTTTTGTGATACCTAAGCGGTCTGGTGAAGGCTTCTGTCTCCTGCACGATCTGCGGGAAGTGAACAAGCAAATCCAGCCTATGGGCCCTGTGCAAACGTCGCTGCCCATGAACTCTATGATACCGAGAGGACAACCCTGTGCAGTGCTCGACATCAAAGACTGCTTCTTTTCTATCCCCCTGCACGAAGACGACAAAGAGCGTTTCGCCTTTTCCATCGTCTTCCCGAACAGCCAGCGGCCTAACCTACGCTTCCAATGGAGGATGCTTCCACAAGGAATGCTCAACTCCCCTACCATCTGCCAGATCACCGTGGACCGAGCGCTAGCACCTGTCCGGCAGAGCAATCCAACTGTAACTATCGTGCAGTACATGGACGACATCCTGATCGCAGCACCATCCACAAAACAAGTGGACCAGCTGGTCATGGATCCTCTAAATGACCTCTTGAAAGGGAAGAACACATGGGAGCAGAAACCCTGACACCAGAAGCGGTAAGCTCGCTCGACTTCATCGAACGCCAGATGTCAGAGAACATGCTCACCAGATGGGATTCAAGTGCTCCGGTCGACCTGTATGTCCACTTTACAAAAAAGGGGGGAGTGGGAGCCTTAGCCCAAGGACCCCCTGACAAGGCCCAACCGATACTATGGGTGGTCTTGGGGAAACCGTCACGAGCCTTTTCCCCGGGAGTCGAGTGCCTCAGCAATATCATTATGAAAGGCAGGAAACTCGCCCTAAGATATCTAGGCATCGAGCAGACCAAGATAAGCTTGCCTCTCCGCAAAACGCTCTCTGCGCAGTCAACAACAATATCGGAATATCTAGCGATAGCCCTCACAGGCTTTGGAGGAGAAATTCGCTACGCAGAAAAACCCCCTTGGACTCGGCTGCTCGTGGTCATCGACATCGACCTCCCACCCAAAGTTCTCGACTGACCACAGGCAGGGCCAACAATCTTCACGGACGCATCATCACAGACCTCCACCGTGGCAACAGTGTGGCAGTTAGGAGAACAGTGGCAATGTGTCAAGGCAACTGACCCCACGCTTTCGGTCCAACAGCTTGAAGCAGCAGCTGTGGCGCTAGCGTGCGGACTGTTCCCAGAGGAACACCTTAACATTGTCACTGACTCCATATTTGTGGCAAAACTCTGCTTAGACATGTCCAGACCAGGTGTGTCAGTATCCCCAGTGGTAACGATGCTGGAGGAAGCTCTCTATTCACGGAAAGGCACCATATCAGTCATCCACGTCAACAGCCATGACCCGATCAAAGGGTTCTAACAAATAGGCAACGACAAGGCTGATGCCGCCGCAAAGGGCATATGGAAACTGAAAGAAGCTCGTCAGTTGCACGAAACCCTTCACATTGGTGCTAAAGTGCTTGCGAGAAAGTGCGGGATTTCTACTGCAGACGCAAAGCACGTTGTTGCAACGTGCCCACATTGCCAGAAGTCGCCACTATGGTCGAGTGGTGTCAACACCAGAGGCCTCAAAGCCTCAGAAGTGTGGCAAACAGACTTTACACAATGCCAGCTGTTGAAACCCCGAGCGTGGCTTGCAGTTACTGTAGATACGTACAGCGGCATGATTGTGGCCACACAGCATCTCAAGACGGACTTCAAAGCGACCATCCAACACTGGCTGACAGCCATGGCATGGCTTGGAGTTCCAAAGCAAATCAAACCAGACAACGGCCCAAACTTCATCTCAAAGGTAGTCCAGACATTCGCCTCGAAATGGAACATCGCCTTCTTGCACAGCATCCCATATAACAGCACCGGACAAGCCATCGTCGAAAGAGCAAACCAGACTCTTAAAACTAAGCTGGAAGTGCTAGCAAAGGCAGAAGGCTTCTCCAATGCCATTCCCCCGGGTGACCAAGCGCGCATCCTGGCAACTGCGCTGCTAGCGTTAAATCAATACCCTAGGGGGGATGAGACAAATAGTCCTGCTCAGAAACACTGGGCCACTCGGGCACTAGAGGAGGGCCCGCGGGTAGTGATCAAAAACGGACTGGGGCAGTGGGAACAGGGTTGGAGACTGGTGCTCACGGGGCGGGGATATGCGGCTGTTAAAAAGGACGGGCACATTAAGATGTGTCCACTTAAGTCAATCAAGCCCGACCTTCACCATGAGCAGAATGAGACTGATGAGAGTTGTGAGTTTTTGTTTACAGGACATGCTCGTGGGGCGTCCTCGTGACGCGTACATCCCCATTCCAGAGGACGGACCACCAAGCCGTCAGGTAGCACCCGAGAGAGCTGCGCGGGTGAGACTCAAACATCAACGGTGTTTCTGTGTGCTCTTGCTGTTGGGGCTGGTCGCCAGTGGGAAAACCAGCCCAGACCACTACCCTCATCAGCCATTGAGGTGGGTCATACGACACCTTAGCAGTGGCAAGGTGCTCAAAGAAATCACCACACCGAACACCCCATCCTTCGTACTTCGCTTTACCGACTTGTTTCCAGGACGACCAAAGGTAGACCCCTATTCCCCACACGTCACACAAACGTACCTATCCTACTGGTGTCCAGCCTCAAACCCAGGAAAAAGCTACTGCAATCACCCAGGGTGGGGATACTGTGGGCATTGGGGCTGCGAAACCATTGTTACAGATGCCAGACCGTCAGGGCCTGGGTGGGATCCACAAGAGCCCGACAGGTTCTTACAGTTCACCTGGGCACCCACCGGCTGCAAAACACCCTTCTTTTTCCACAGAAATTTCCATCGAAACAGTCATAAAATCCCTAAATTTCGGAAATGCACCAACTACAACATGACGGTTTTGCAGCCAGGTCACCCCAGTTGGACCACGGGCAAAACATGGACAGTAGTCGTTCAAGGGTCGAAAGAGTGGGTGAACGTGCAAATTATCAGACTCCCAGCCTCTATGTCCCAATCAGTCGGACCCAATCCGGTTCTAGTAGTGAGTAAACCCAGGGAAGAGATCGCAGTTAACAGTAGTTCTAGCCGCAAAACGCAGAGGTCGGAACTAGTCTCCCCATCCGATCTCCTAACCGAACCAAACCTTTCCAATTCATTCATAAACGTGTTAAATGCTACCTTCATATCGTTAAATCAGTCCAACCCAAACTTCACAGAATCATGCTGGTTATGCTATGATGCACAACTACCGTTTTACGAAGGCGTTGCCTTTGATCTCCCATTCATTTTCTCAAAGTCAAACAATACACGCCAATGCAGATGGGACACCCCCTGGAGAGGCATTACCCTAAGTCAGGTTACAGGCCAAGGCAAATGCTTTGGCAATGCAACCTTGGCAAAGCAGATGGGCAATGTCTGCAAGGAATTCGGCAAACTTAAGGGAGGGACGTTCTAGTGGGTGATCCCAGCTGCATCGGGAATGTGGGTCTGTCACCGATCCAGGGTAAGCCCATGTGTACTCCTTGAAAAATTCGATCACTCTAACGACTTTTATGTCCAAGTTCTAATTGTTCCTAGGGTCCTGTACCACATAGATGAAGAAGTGTACTACCTTTTCGAAGAAACCAGCCATCTCCACAAAAGAGAAATAATGACAGGTTTAACGATAGCCATGCTGCTTGGCCTAGGAGCAGCCGGAACGGCCACTGGCATCTCAGCCCTAGCGACCCAACACCAAGGACTATCCCAGCTGCAAATGACCATCGATGAGGACCTGCAAAGGATCGAGAAGTCCATCTCTTCGCTGGAAAAATCCCTTTCCTCACTCTCAGAAGTTGTTCTCCAAAATAGGAGAGGGCTGGACCTCTTGTTCATGCAGCAAGGGGGCCTGTGTGCTGCCTTGAAAGAGGAATGCTGCTTTTACGCAGACCACACCGGAGTCGTCAGAGACTCCATGGCCGAACTGAGAAACCGGCTGAACCAAAGAAAAATGGACAGAGAAGCTCAACAGGGCTGGTTCGAGTCGTGGTTCAACCAGTCTCCATGGCTCACCACCCTGATCTCTACCCTAATAGGCCCAGTCACTATAATCTTACTAACCCTAATCTTCGGGCCTTGTGTGCTAAACAAACTGGTGCTATTCGTTAAAAGGCGTTTGGAAACGGTTAACATTTTGTTTCTCGAGCGCCGGCAACTACTTTAAGGCATGTTAAAGTTACTAACACACTTACGATTTTACACTAATTCTACTAACCCATGAAATTGTTTAACCTTTACATTTTATAACTTTGTAAGACTTTTACTAATCATTGTGGGGGGGGAAATGTGGGAGAATTAGAGAAATAGCAGGCGGAAGATCTCGGGCTGTACGTGTAGTTAAGAAGCCCCCTCCTCATCCTGCAGTCAGACCCTCACTCCATACCCGGCCGCTCCCAGCCGGACATGAGTAAGGGAAGTGACACAGGCTACCCAAGCCATAAGTACCCCTGAGACCCTGCAATAAACGCCATTTTGCTATCCACCACGTTGGTGTCTGTAACATCTGGACCGAGTGACCCTGTCAGATTTGGGTCACCGTGCTGGTGCCCGGAACCAGGCCACCACGCCGAAGCTGCAACACCTACCTTACTACAAGACACTCTAAAGTTTACATTCAATGGGAGGATTTGAGTGCACACACCCCACGACTTGAGGACAGTGTTAAGCCAAAAAGCTCCTCAGTGGCTAACAGACAGCCGAATCCTGAGGTATGAAATAACCCTAATGAGTATTGAGAATCTAGTAGTTGTCACCTCAAAATGTTTAAATGCTGCTCAATTCTTAACTGGGGAACCAATGGAAAATTTAGAGCATAATTGTATAGAGCTACTTGAGATACACACAAAAGTAAGAGAAGACCTAGAAGAAGACCCCTTACCATATGGAAGGGTCCTGTATATAGATGGATCCTCTCGAATTGTAATGGGAAAAGGGCATCAGGATATACCACTATTGAAGCAGGGGAAATAAAAGAAAAAAGGAATTTACCCTCAAATTGGTCTGCACAAAGTTGCGAGATATATGCCCTAAAGAGAGGTTTAGATTTATTAGTAGACAATATAGGGACAATCTACACAGATTCTCGATATGCCTTTGGGATAGCTCATACCTTTGGAAAAGTCTGGCAAGAGAGGGGATACCTTAACTCAAAGGGGAAAAATCTGGCACATGAAAGTCTGATCAGGGAAGTACTCGAATCCCTCAGAAAACCAAAAGAAATTTCCATAGTCCATATTAAAGGCCACCAAAAAGCAGATACCCCTGAAATCCAAGGAAACTAATTAGCAGACCTGGTAGCCAAAGAAGCAGGCTTGGAAATGGGGGACCCAGTCATAGTCCTAAGGGTAAAAGAAGACCAGGGAAACAAAAGAGAAGAGGGGGAGTACCAATTTTCAACAACAAGGAGCTAAAAGAAATGGAGAAAATGGGAGGGGTAAAAACAGAGGATGGAAAGTGGCGGACCCGAGACAGGCGACAAATATTCAACCAAATAATAACCAAAAAAGTGATGGAAGAGATACACCAGTTAACTCACTGGGGAACACAAGGAATATGTGATCATTTCCTGAAATATTACATGGGGATGGGAAGATATGAAATAGCCAGATCCATCACAGAAGAATGTTTAACCTGCCAAAAAGTCAACAAAAAAGTGATGCGAAAAACCACTCCGGGAGGGAAGAAATTAGCCATAAGACCTTTCCAGAGTATTCAGGTTGATTTTACTGAATTGACTCCAGCCCATGGATATAAACACCTACTGGTCATAGTTGACCATCTAACCCACTAGGTTGAAGCGTTCACCACGAGAAGGGAGACAGCCCAAACTGTGACAAAAGTTCTCTTGGAAGAAATTTTTCCAAGATACAGGCTAGTAAATATTATTGATTCGGACCATGGCCCCCACTTTACATCCAGTGTTCTGCAACAAGTCATCAGAGCCCTGGGAATAAAGTGGGAGTTACACACCCCTTGGCAACCTCAGAGTTCTGGGAGGGTTGAGAGGATGAATCAAACCTTAAAGAATATCTTAACAAAATTGGTCTTAGAAACCCAATGAACTTGGGTGAAATGTTTACCACTAGCCCTATTATGAATAAGAACGAGACCCAGAACAGATCTAGGGGTCTCTCCTTACGAAATGTTCTTTGGGCTGCCTTTCTTGCTTACCCCGTACAGTATTGCAGAACATATAGAGGGGGGGACGACAATGCAAAAATATATAGAAACAGTAACAACAACCCTAGAAGAACTAAGGAAAATGGGCTACCTCCCCAAACTTCCCCACTAACCTGTAAAATACATGGTATTAACTTTGGAGACTGGGTATTGATTAAATAATGGAAAAACCCTCTACTAACTGCTCGCTTTGAAGGCCCCTTCCAGGTGCTGCTTACAACAAACACTGCAGTAAGAACAAAGGAGGGGGGGTGGACTCATACAAGTCGAATGAAGGGTCCAGTACAACCCCCAGCTGAGGCAAGCGAATGGACTATAGCCAACAGAAATGATAAAGACTTGAAATTGGTCCTGAGGAAAACATCGAAAGAAGCGCAACCCTGAATACAACCCCCCATGGGAAGCATCTACATCGTTATCCTTATATCCTTAAAGTTTGTTAATGTTTGTTATAGTTATAGTATAAGTTTAAGTTTTGTTCAGCTAAGAATTGACAATCAAAATAACATCTCAGTTTCCAATACTGTTCCATAGAGCACTCTCTTTGCAACCCTAATTGAGACCAAATTGAGGGAAGGGAGTCGGTACGATAAGGGTCATGGCAGAATGTCTCCAGAAGAAGAGAAAACCAGAGGTGGGAGGCAAGACTTGGTCGGAAACTACATCCGGGAAATACTCTCAGGGCACCAAGAAAACCCCTGTGGTTCGAGAGATGAGGAGACCAGCCCGTACCAGACTCCCACTCATAGCAATGCTACTACTCATCCACTTCGGTGGAAGTGGAGGAAACACTTGTGAGAAGTGTTACTATCCCTTGTATAGAGGAGATACAGTAAGTGTATTAATCAGAGTACACACAAACATGAATCCCAAATGTATCAATCACACCCAGTTAACAACCTGTAAAGAGGATAATAAGATGTATTGGCTGGCTCAAAATATTGCAAACCCAAGACAGAGGATGTCAGGAGAGTGCCCTATGAAAGAAAGATGGTGTCCTGGTTCAAGGTATATTTGGGAGAGAACCCCGAAAGGGGCTCCTCTAGGAAAGCAGATTCAATTGGCCACTCCCCCCACCCGGTTCGGGAGAAAATACCTCCTTGGAGAAAAGTGAAAAAAACCTGTTTATTAAACAATAAAACCTAAACAATATTAAACAATAAAACCCCTTGCTGCTCCAAAAGAGATGACAAACTGAGAAAGTGCCCGCCCCGGGTTGCAGTTCAGCTCACTCAGCCTCTTATCAGTCCCTCTGGTGCTGGAAATGCTGCGGCCCAGGCCTGGCCCGGTGGGCCACAGATGCGAGCTGCTGTTGTTCTTCTGGGTGTTCAGTCCAGAGCAGGTTTAAACAGGTCCAAAGAAAAAGGAAAAAAGGGAAAAAAACCACAGTCCAGGGAACTTCTTTGCCTCAGCTAGCTAAAACTAACTAAAAGCAAAGGAGAGCTCTGTCCTGCTGTATGCTCATCTGCAGACAACACAGTCCAGGAGCAGGAATGCGGAGGAGTGAGTGCAGTGTCGGAAAACAAACTGTGCACTTCTTCTCTCCCCCCTTCACTCTCTGGAACAAGTCTTAAAGGTGCAAAACTTATTATTCAGCATAAACAGAACAAGACGATTGGGGATAAAAGCATCATATAGTCAACCTAGGAAAGATGGGTATGTTTTGAACAAGAAAGTGAAACCAATTTAGAAGATACATTCAAAGAGAAAGAAGTGCAATTGAAAAGACAAAGGGATAGAGAGGGACAAATATATGGAAAGAATCTTTTTATCGATATGGTAGAAAAGATTATGAAAGAATTTAATTTGACTGATTGTTGGGTGTGCGGGGGGACACACTTAAGTGAGATTTGGCCATGGGGTGATATCAGTTTCGGTCCCCTAGACATTTTAAAATGGATTACATCAAGAAAAAGCATGGTAGTACCCAAAAGAAGGGAAGGACAGTGGAAGCTTAAATCAACCATAATAGGGGAAGAGTGTTTATCAAGAAAAGGGAAAATGTATACGATAGAAGTAGGAGAAACACCATGTAAAAGATATCTAGCAGCAAATGGCGCACACACCAGGTGGATCCCAGAAACCCCCATTCAGATTGGTCAATAGAAAAAACTGAAAATAGATGTGTATGCAGTGAAAAAGAAAAAATGTTTGAATGCTTAGGAGATTATATGTGGATGCCAGCTGGTCAGGGAGAGAGAAATGGCAATCGTTTTTCACAGAGGCCTGTGAGAATTTTTAGGGAGTTGTAGGAATGTGATAACTTGTTAGTATAAACAATCTGCAGGTGGTGTTTTTCCACCTTGTTTCCTTGTTCTTCTCAAGGACGGAGTGTGAGAAAGATTTTTTTTATTAACTAGCCAATCAAGTGAAATATATCGTATCGGTTAATAAAAACCAAAGAATCTTTTGTAATAAAGCCTTCTTTTCTCCTCTTGCATTTGGGTCTCTCGTCTGTTCTTGTGTCATTCTTAGCGCAAGGGTGACATCTGGTGCCTCAATGTGTGTATTGCATCAATCGGCCCTTCGCGGAGCGTGCGGAGATGGCCAGGACCCCCGACGGACCTTCACCGGGGCGCGCGGCGCCCGCGCGGGTTTGCCCGCATTCGGACACCCTTTGTTTCCCCAGAGAGGTAACAACTTTTCCCCGCGTCCTTTGGAATCGGACTCTGTGGGGCTGCCCTGATAATTTAGACCTGCGGATAGGGACGAACTCCCTGGAACGGTGGACAGTTTGTGGATTGCTGGGGCAGGGTGCTGGTGTTTCCACGATGGGGGACCAGGTTTCTGAGGAGGAAGCCGATGGGGTTTTTTTGTGTGGAGAGACCTCCTTTCTTATACAGGGTTCTCGGTGTCGGATGACTCGCTCTGCAAGCTGCTTGGGTGGGCCAAGGCTCATGGGTTTCCAGTGAGCATGGCCGCTGTTTTTAGCCTGGTCTACTGGCAGGCACTGGGTGACCGACTCGCTGAAGAGTTTTTTGGAGGGGACGATACTGTGCGCCCGCTCATGGCTGTGTGGGGGTCCCTGATCTATGCCCTCAAGAACCGGGACGGTGCGTCGGAGAGGGGGAGTTTGACGGGCGGGGGTGGTGCCAGCACTTCGGACAGACAGTCGTCAGACCGACCGGAGACCAGTTTCTCACCAGCTGCCAGCCTTCTTTCGACTCCACGCCGGGGGGCGGGAGGCGTGGGGACTCCCCGCGGAACCCGTCTCTCGTCTGGAGACGGAGTTCAGCCGAACAGCCCTGGTTCCTGCGTTTCTGGGTGGTCACCGCCCTCTCTTTCTGTGGCGAAGGCGGTCGCCGCGTCTCAGCCGCGTCTGGAAGACTGCGGCTCGCAGCCTGCGCCGAGTTCGCCCCCCCCCCCCCTCTCCAGCGAATCGGCTCCCCCTCTCTTTGGGGGATGGGGCTGGGGGTTCGCTGCAACATTCGCCCCGCCTTTCTCCTCCTCTGTTGCCCGGGAGCCGGGATTCTCCCGGCCGGCAGAGGCCCTGCCTTTCTCCCCCTCTGCCACTTGGGGGTCGGCATTCTCCTGGACGGCGGGAGCCGCAGTTTCCAGCCCAGCAGCCCCCCCCCCCCCCCCCGCCCCCGACCTGTGGGAGGGGGCGGGATCGGCTTCTGCCTCAGCGGTCGCTAAGACAACACGGGTCGCTCTGCCGGTTTCCTTGTCTTCAGCCATGGAGCCTGCGCAGCTGTACCGGTCACGCCCATCATCAGTGCTTGTGGGCGGCTGCCTGCTTCAGCCAACGTCGCGTTCCCGACCAGATTTCCCCTCCTTCTCCACGGCGCCTGCGCAGATGGTGATGGCTGTGACTGCGGCTCCAACACCGTCTCTCCGAACGGTAAATCATGCAGAAGGGGCAGTGCCTCTTCCTCATTCCGGCACGGCGGCCGATTCGGGTGACTTAATGTCTTTTACACCTCCGCCAGGGCAGCCTGCAGTGGCGGTGGTGCCGTCGGCTGCGGCTGCGCTGCCCGCTGCCCCGCCTCCGGCCGTGGCGGTGCCGGTGGCCGGACCGCCTGCGTCTCATCTTGTAACTAGCCCTTCGGTCTCGCAGCCCGCAGTCGGCTTCTCGATTCCGGACCCTTTGGCTAGCATGCCACCCCCTGTTACCCGCCGGGCGCCCTCCCCATTCCTTGGTGGGGACTCAGACAGCGATGACAACCAGCGGCCAGTCCCCCGGCGGGGGCATGCCCCAGTGCTAGACAGCCGGCACCAGCGGGCGGAATCGGCGTCTGCTCGTAACCTTTGGACACTGCCTCCCTGTAGAGTGACTGTGCGCCCCAACAATCCCCGCAGCTTTTGGGATGCAGATAAGGCGCGGGTCTCAGAGGCTGAGGATGAAGATTTGTTGGGGGGGGCAGGAAGGTCACGGTATGCGGCCGATGGCGTCCTGGCCACCTCGGGGGAGGGGCGTGGGTGGTTCAGGAGGGCTATGTTCTGCCCCAAGGTGAGGTGCAGGCTCATCCTGTGTTAAAGGCTGTCCCAAATTCGGGACAAGCCAACAAGCACGGTGTGCTTGCCTGGCAGGTGGTTCAGGAACTGCAAGGCCAGGTTGCGAAAAAAGGCCTTGGCTCAGAGGAGGTCATGCAAACTCTCAGGGTGATAGCCACAGATCTGCTCTCTCCATTTGACATCAAGCATCTTGCTCAGGTGCTTTTCCGGCCTCGGCAATTTGCGATATTCATGACATTCTGGTCACAGTATGCTGCGAAGGGTGCAGCAAGCAACACGTTTCTGCCTCAGGCTGACCCTAGGTATGTCATGGAAGTGGATGCTCTCCTCGGGGAGCATGCCTACTCCAATCCTGATTTTCAGACTACCTGGGACACTGCTGTTCTTGAGCAGTGTCATGTTGCTGTAGAGCGCGACATGGTGCAAGCACTAAGACTCAGATCAGAAGGCTGTATAGGGCTATTTATTAAAACAACATGTTGCCTTTATAGTTTTACAGGATATTTACATTTTCTTAAAAAACACATACACTTCCCATTGGTCATGAAAAAGAAACAAAACTCTCAATAGGTGAAAAGGAGCCACGTCATTCTGTGAGCCAACTAAAGTCCGCATCTTTTACCTTTCTCTCTTTCTTCACGTTGTCATGGTGATAGCCTTGGTACCTTCCTTGAGAGAGATACGAGGCTTTCCTTATCTTCAGGAATCCTTCACTGGCTCACAAGAACAGCACAAAAATGTCTTTCCCACAATTCCCCTTTTTGTATTTGACCTGCAAACACAACTGCTAAGGACTTCTGCAGGGCCCTTGCAAAAATCCAAGCAGACAGAGGATCCGTTCTTCATTCACTTACAGATAACCAACTTCTACCCACTCCACAACACACACCCTCACAATCTTAACATTCATATACAAACAAGGCACATAAAAAATAGATCTTTTAACACTGACGTCAAAATTTCCAGATGACACATTTGTAGCAGAATGACATCTTCACCTCTAGTCAAATAACCTTTTCCCACACAGAGACCAAGTCATCTGCCTAGTCACCACTTAGAACAAAGTAGCATCCACTTAACTTTACAACTGGTTGCTGCTATCATAATGGGCAACCAACCTAGTTGCTCAAATTGTGGAGTTCAGCTACTAATTCAAGCCGTATACAAAGGCAACACTTCTCCCTTAGGTACATCAAATTCCCGTATTGTGGGACCGTCAGTGCCCTGCAAAAGGAAATGGTACAAGATACATTTCTCAGTACTACCAACCTCTCTGTTAGAGAATTGAAGGAAAAGAAGCAAAAGTAACATCCACTAACTTAAATTTTGGAGTTTCAGCATAAGCCTATAACTCCCTATACTCTGTCTTGAATTACCATATTTACCACACATTCCTTGAGGGTCCATGCTTCCATCCACCTAATAACCAATGCAATTACCTACTCATTTTGCTTCTGCTGTCAAACCACCCATCCTGTCCTTTCCTGTGTGCTCCAAATAAAGTTTAACACAACGGGCAGAGACCCAACGAGGGCCATTTTCTGTTAAAACACATGTGTATCCTCTTCCCCCTGTTACTAATTCCACTGGGCCAGTCTGCTTTCTCATGATTAAATCTTTTAACCATACCTTAATACCTTTCTGAAAGTTTGGCTGTTTTGAATTCAAAGATGAAAAATGATAGAATATAGGAGACAATTGTAAGTCAGGTAGAGGATGCAGAAAGTTTGACACATAAACAGCTTTGTCTAATCTCACTTGAGGCCATTCCTTCTGCATTCCCCCTTTGTGTTTTTGTACCTGATGCTTCAACACACCATGAGCACGTTCAATAATTGCTTGGCCTGTCGAAGCATGAAGAATACCAGGAGAATGATCAACACCCCAGGCACAAAAAAACACTTACAATTTCTTTGAAACATACGCCGGGATGTTATCTGTCTTTACATGTGATGGAACACCTAAGATGGAATAGGCATGGCAAAAGTGGAAAATAACATCCCAATCTGTTTCACCTGCCAACACTGAGGCAACCATGGCATAAGAAAAGGTGTCAGTCGTAACACGAACATACTTTAGACGGCCAAATTCAGGCATTTTTGTAAAATCTGTTTGCCATTCTTGCAAAGGGAGTAAACCTCTAGGATTAGTACCGTAATATTGCGAAACATGAGACATAATTAACTGAGGGGACCCTTGTTGAACCATTACTTCATAATCCCAGCGGTCATCCTTCTTCCAGGCTACAGCAGCTTTTCCAGTTCTTCCTGATCCATCTGTAAAAACTGTTGCACCTTCCACTGGAACACAAGAACAAAGTTGTTTCCCCTTAGAGTGTACACATCGTCCCGCAGTTTAAGGGCATTGTGTCTTCATATGCCCTTATTCTTCACAAGCAGAACATCTGGGTGAAGACTTCATGACTGTTGCCAAAGCAGCCATTTTATGCTCAACTGAACCAACCTTTGAGCAAGCAACTACAAAATCAGACAGAGAGGGATCTCCCGGTAAAGAATCAATAATTCTCCTGCAATCATTGTTTGCGTTGCCCCGGGCTAACTGTCTGCATAAAATTTGCCTCAACTTATCATCTTCTACTTGCTTCTCAAGGGCTGCAGCAACCCTCTCCACAAACTGCAGAAAAGGTTCCTTCACCCCTTGCTGAATGGTAATATACCGTGGTTTAGGAGCTGCCATCCATGTTTTAAGTAAGGCACTCATACCCAGCTGCTGAGCCTGTGCCAGAACCAGGGGGTCCCATCTTGCCTGTAAATCCGGGTTAGAGAACGGTCCATTGTCCAGCAAGGCATCAACTCCCACAGCATGACGTGGATCGTGCTGAGGTAACTGCATATTGTCTAATGCTACTCTTTCAACCATTTGTTTCCAGGTAGCTTGAAACACACCATACTGCACTGGCTGAAACAGAATCATAGCAAGGTGAACAATATCATAAGGTGCAAGTACATCAGCATTTAGAACACGAATCACTTGCATCACCTGCGAAGAGTTAACACCATACTGATCTACTTTTGACTGAAGGTCCTGTACAACCCTCCATGCAAAAACCTGATGGCTATATTGTTGTCCCTAATTAGGAGCAGCTTTGAAAACAGGAAAAGCCACAAGCCCACCAGAAGCAGCAGCAGCCATCTCCATCCTTTTAGGTGGATCTATTTTCTCTAACAAATTCCAATCTCCCACTTCAGCTTCTTTCATTCTCACATGCTCCCCAAATTGCAAAGGGTGTTGAGGAGTCACAGCCACCTGGCAGGGAGGGAGAGTCCAAGAAACAGCAGGCCTGGATCTGCTACGAGGTCTAACAGAAACAGATTCCTGCATCTTTTTAGATGTACTTAGAACCAGCAGTTCATCGTCAGAACTATCACTAGACAAGGAAGAACACAGTGTTAAAGATTGCATTTGTTCAACCAGTTCAGGAGGAAGGGGGGAGGGAGATGGCTCAACTGGGGGTGGAGCGGAGGCAGACTCAAAGGAGGGGCAGACTGCTCAAGGAAAAGCGGGGGAGGGGGGGGGAACAACCGAACCACGGGAGGGTGAGGGGAGGAGCAGCCAACCCAGGGGAGGGTGAGGGGGGAGCAAACGGCCCAGGGAGAGACAGAAGGGCCAATGACCCAGCCTGTTTTTTACTTCGCTTCTTCTGTAACTTCATTTTGGCTAATTGCTGTGCAGGCGTGAGATACTTTGGTTTAGCACTCAGTTCAACTAACTGCTGAGCAGGTGAAGTATACACAGGTTTAACATAGTCCTTTGGAGATGAATACCAAGGAACAGTCTTAGCCTGCCATTTGATTGTCATGATAACAAACCCTGGAGTAACCTCCACAGCAACTGCAGCAGACTCCTCAGGGGGAGATACATTGACAGGCTCAGCCTCATCTTCCTCCTGTTCCTCTACTTCAGTTTCTTGCTCTAATTCCTGTTCCTCCAATTCCTCCCCTTTATCTTGTTCTGCTTTCCATTCCTTCAATGCTTCATACAACAATCTCCAGGTAGTAGCCAAATCGATAACAGTCTTATCCCCCTTAGATATCACTTCCATAGTCTCTTCCCAACCTTTTTCCATGCCTGCACACTGAAGGCAGTGTCGGCATCAGCTTCAAAGTCCTGTGATTTACACCATATCAGTAAACTACGAAGAGCATAATCAGAAGCTTGAACATTTTTCCTTTTCAATAAAGCTTTCCACATGGACCAAAACAGTCTTTTCCTCATTTGATAAATAATTTCCCATTATTTTTTCCCAATTGCTCACCTCAGATCAGACGTCTGAATTAGGTCCGGACCTCTGCAGCATCCTTGCTGCCTTCACTCATATTTAGGGTACCCTTCAACATTTTTTTCCTCTCCTTTTTTTTTTTTTTCTTTCCTTTTTTACAGCCTAGTTACAATCATGGTGGGCGGCCACCAGATGTCGCTGTAGAGTGCAACACGGCACAAGCACCAAGACTCAGCTCAGAAGGCTGTATAGGGCTATTTATTAAAACAACATGTTGCCTTTATAGTTTTACAGGATATTTACATTTTCTTAAAAAACACATACACTTCCCATTGGTCATGAAAAAGAAACAAAACTCTCAATAGGTGAAAAGGAGCCACGTCATTCTGTGAGCCAACTAAAGTCTGCATCATTTAACTTTCTCTCTTTTTTCACGTTTTCATGGTGATAGCCTTGGTACCTTCCTTGAGAGAGATACGAGGCTTTCCTTATCTTCAGGAATCCATCGCTGGCTCACAAGAACAGCACAAAAATGTCTTTCCTACAGGGGTTTGCTGTATTGTTGAATACCATTGAGGCCCCAATGCACAATTATATTGCAGGGGCCGGGTGAGCCTTTTGTGTCATTTGTTGAGAAGCTTATTGCTGCCCTGGAGAAGCAGATTGAGGAGGCTGACCAGAGGGAATCCTTTTTAAAACAATTGGCCCGGTTCAATTCCAACAGCAAATGCCGGATGATCATCGATGCTCTTCCTAGCGACCTGTTGGTGGTGGATATGGCCATGGCATGTGTTAGGGTGGGTGCTGTGGATCACAGGGTGTCCACTCTGGCGGTTGCAAAGCAGCCAGGCCAGGTACCCTTAGGGGACGGACGCCGGAAAAAGAACAAGAATAAGGGCAAGAAATGACAAGGTGAACCCAAGTTGACAGGTACAGGTGCTGACTTCTTGTGCACTAGGTGCCTTAGGGCAGATCACCTTGCCAGCCAATGCAGGTCAAAATTTGATGCTAGTGGCCAGCCTTTGGCAGACCCAGGAAACAGGAGGAAGAGTGCAAAGAGGAATTGCGCCCCGACCAAAGTGATTCCTCAGAGCACGGCGTAGGCTCAGGTTGGCCCGTCTGGCTTGGAGACATCACTCATGGCTCCGCTGGCATAGATGTATGTACCGCCAGTGCAGTCGTCCTAGAATCCAGTAGTGAGCATAGGGTTCCTTTGAATGTCCTCAGACCTCTGGAGCTCCAGACCAAGGAAAACCTCCAGCTCACCCTAAATAGCTACTCAGGCGAAATTTCCATCCATGTGCCAAAACATAAACTTTTTAATGCAGCCTTTAATCTGACCCCAAAATTAGTCCAAAGTAGGCCACCTCTCAAAGCTCTGTCTTTACAGATGGCTCAAGGTCATCCCACAAGTCAGTAATAACCTGGAGGAATTCCAAGACTCAAAAGTGGGAGGCTAATATCCAAATAGTGGAGGGATCTCCACAGATTGCCAAACTAGCAGCTGTTGTCAGAGCCTTTGAGAAATTCAAAGACGAACCCCTTAATGTGGTCACAGATTCAGCTTACATTGCTGGAATAGCTATGAGGGCTGAACACACTCTTCTCAAGGAGGGCTCCAATCCAAATTTACACAAATTGTTTTCTACATTAATTCATTTAATCTCCCACAGAAAGAAACCTTACCATATTATGCATTTGAGGTCACACGCCAACCTCACAGGTGCCATCACAGAAGGGAACAGGAAGGCGGACACACTGGCTGTGTCGGTAGAGACTGCTAATGTCCCTGACATCTTTGCCCAGGCAAAGTTGTCACATGCATTTTATCATCAAAATGTACCTGCCCTCATCAGAATATTCAAGCTCTCGAAAGATCAAGCAAAAGCTATTGTTGTGATGTGCCCAAACTGCCAAATTTACCAGATACCATCGGTGGGTACGAGGGTTAACCTCCGTGAGCTGAGAAGCTGCCAATTGTGGTAGTCTGACATGACCCACTTCCCATCCTTTGGAAGGTCTAAATGTGTGCACATGTCGGTCGACATGTTTTCATGGGCAGTATTTGTGTGAACTCACACAGGGGAGGATATTGCTCACACCATCAAGCATTTTCTCCTTGCATTTGCCACCCTGGGACTCCCTAAACAAATTAAATCAGATAATGGGCCCACCTATGCCTCCCATAGGTTAAGAGATTTCTTCAACCAGTGGGGGGTAGAACACAAGAAGGGCATAGCCGCTTATCCTACAGGGCAATCCATTGTAGAAAGGACACATCAAACCATCAAGAGAGTCCTCAATCCACAACAGAGAGAAACAGAAATTTTGTCTCCCGTTGAAAGACTTTGTAAGGCTCTCTACGTCATTAACTTCCTAAATTGTACATCATCAGAGCCTGACCTCCCAATACTCCGCCACTGTCGGAATCCAGGACATCCCTCTGGCTGCCTCGTATGGCTCGAGCCCCTGCCAGGGTGTGGAAGGGGCTAACAGCAGGCCTGTTAGCTAAAGGAGTGAGAAGCAAGAAGAAGCTGATAAGGAGCTCTCTCCAAGGCTGTCACCAAGGAGACCAAGAGAAGTGAGGAATTGAAGAAAGATGAGAACTTTGCAGCTGGACAAAGTATTTTTAGAAAGTTAGTTAAGTCACTGTAATTTTTCACCAATAGAATTATGTTGATTTATTGTGGCCAATAGTTAAGGTAGAAGAAGCATAAACAATTGGAAAGTGTATAAAAGATCAGCCATGTTCAAGAGTAAAGGGTTGCCAACTGAGACTGCTTGTGGTCTCCTTTGTGTTGTGACCGCCTCAACAGCGACACCAGGGGGCTCAGCAACCATGGCACAAAGCCAAAGACACCTTGTTCCAAATTGCAAGGCAAGATGTATTCTATTACCATCTGTATGGCAGCTGTCTGGTGTCAAGTGGGCAATTCTCCTTATCTCTCTCCCTGATTGATCATAATCACTCCTCCCTCGGCATGGGACATCTGCTGATAACAGGCTATTGAATGTCACTGCATGACTGATAAGAACTATAACATCCCATTGTGAGATGCTCCACCCAGAGGGAGGAGCCAAGCATTGCTACCCAGATATAATCTGGAGATTCTGACACACCAGCACGGCTTCCCACTGGATTTCCCCAGAGGAACAGCAGCTGCTTCTACTTTCACGGATCTGTGGAGGAAGAATACACCCTTTTTTTCTACAGGACCCCCTGCTCCAACAGAACCACACCTGACACTTCAGGAGGACTTCAGCCACTTTTCCAACTGGACTGCTACCAACGCCCTGACCAACAGGGTGTCAGGTTGAGTTCTGACTCTGTCAGTGTTGTTCTAGTGTATTGCATTGTTTCATTTTATCCTTTTATTTTTTTTCCCTTCCCTATTAAAGAACTGTTATTTTCTGCTCCCATATTTTTTTTGCCTGAGAGCTCCTTAATTTAAAATTCATAGCAATTCGGAGGGGTGGGGAGGGTTTGCATTCTCCATTTCAGGGGAGGCTCCTGCCTTCTTTAGCAGGCACCTGTCTTTCCAAACCAAGACACACCTGCGGTTTTGATTTTAAACCATGGAAAAAATTACCAACTTTATATGAAGAATTACAAGCCATGAGAGTTTAAGTAGAATGATAGTTAGTTTGTTACAAGATAGAAAAGTACAATTTTGAGGTTTTAGAATGGGGGTTCAGAAGCCAAGATGGAGGGATTTGGGCGTGCCTTGTCCTTCTTCTTTCTTCTTCTTAGCCTCCATCTTCTGGGTGATGGTGGCACTTCTGCATTGGTTTAGAGTAGAAACACACTGTCTAACATAGGTGATAGGTATTGGAAAATTATTGTAAATATTGTACACATAGTTTTTTCTATAAAAAGATAACACCGCTTCTGAGGCGGTCAGTGTGCCTCAGACCGACTTGCTAGACAGACCTCAGCAGGTCAGAAAAAGAATGTTATAGATAAAAAAGAATAAACAACCTTGAAAACCACAGCTGAAGAATCCTGATTCCTTCTTTGATCTCGGGGCTGAGAAAAAGAAACTTTCTAACACCTCGGGGTCATCTCGACCACAGAAGCCCCGAGATGCCATTTCTCAAATTTGACCTAAGCTAAGCTCACTGAGAGACCATCAGTGCTAGTAAAAGACACAGATACAAATCAGGTTTATGGGCCTTTCCAGTTGGTTACCTGGGGGAGGGGCTATGCCTGTGTTCTACTACCATCTGGCCCAAGATGGTTCCCAGGGAAAAACATAAAACCATACCTAGACCGTGCAAACACTGCTCCCACAAACATTAACAAGAATTCTCTCAAGTCAAATACAGGACCTCCTCAAAACCAGACTTGTTCTGCATGGAGACGGAGGCGTCACCAAATTACCACAAACCAGAGAAAAGACCGTCCCATCACCTGACAGCAGACAAAAGAGAAATCTGAACAAGATACTACAGCATAAGTCAAGCCATAGGCCAGACACAGTTTGGCCACAAATTGCTCCCTGGTTTATATGTTGTCACCCCTCTTACCCTAAAAAACCCTAATGACCTCCTCCCTTAACCTTTGCTAGAACTTCCTTAAACCTATACTCATCCCCCCCATCCTCAGTTTCCAGTAAAAGAAAGGGGGAATGGAAAGGAACAAGGGAGAAAAGCACAAACCCCCTCATGTCTCCTGGGGGGTCCCTGTAGCCTTGGCAAGCTTTCTACCCTCACTCCTAATATTACATTATCACATAATTGGAAACAAAAAAGCAAACTGGCACGCCAAAAGAGATCCTATTTTGAATTTGATGAAAATTGCAACAGCCAAATTTGTAATTGGAACACAGGAAAGTGAGTTGTGGTTTCCCTATTTTTTCCTTGGTTAGCCGAACCAAAGTCCTTGGTAGGCTAAATCACCTGGGGTGTTGGCTTAGCAAGCAGGCCAACACAACATCTGCTGCCATGAGTGATCTTTTAAGGGATGAGGAGATTAACAGACACACGTCCCTACAAAATCAAGCAGCGATAGACTTCCTACTGCTTGCCCATGGACATGGCTCCCAGGGCTTTGAGGGGATGTGCTGCTTCAACCTTTCTTCACACTCAAAATCCATCCATGCAAATATCCAGAAACTGAAGGAACAAGTAAAGTACATAAAAGTGGAGAACAACCTGGACTGAATCAATGACCTTTTCGGACAATGGGGATTAACTGGATGGGTTTCATCTTTAGTTAAGGGTATTTTATGGATTTTTATTGCGATTCTTATTGTGTTACTTATGTTCTCATGCCTTTTACGTTACTTTAAAAGAGCTGTTGGGGATGCCTTTTTATTAAATACAGAAGGAGGAATTGTGGAGATAGACAAGCATGCCAAACCTCTCCCTTGGAGAAATGTCCCTTTAATGGGCCGTGATAAGATCATCTCAACCTGCCTAGATTGAGAAATCCTCCTTGGTCATAGTGAGTTCCCAGCATGCTTTGGGGTCCCATGTAGATTCTTTGTAACCCATTGGTTTTTCTCCCTTTGTACCACCCTTGCTTTTCCCCATAAACCCCAGTTTCTGCCCTGTTCGGAGGGAGCTGTTGTCCCTGGCTTCCTTCGCAGGGTTGCTGGAATAAAGGCTACCTCTGTGGAACTGCTACATGGCACTCCTGTCTCTTTGTCCCTGTGTTGGCCTGGGGATACCTTGCAAGGCAAAGCTGAAATCACTGCTAAGAGCTGACTGCTTACAGCCACGGGCTGCCTACCCCTTGCTGAGGTTACCCAGCAGCTGAAGGACTGCCTGAGACCCCTAGAAAGCTGTCTCCTGGGGGACCTCTCTCTGGGAAGGTTGCGGCATCTGGGTCAAGCAATCAGACCCCCGACCAGCCGCCACAACAGTTCTCCAAAATCCCTTTGAAAGTAGGCTCAGCTGTCATATATATAAAGGGTCAAATTGCCAAGCCAACATGAATATTTTTTTGATGCATAAAAGATCTGGGTTTATTGTCAATCATCCCATCCAGGTAGAGTCAGGGCCTGGCTACAGCCCAAGCTCTAATTGGTGGGTGTCACTTGACACATTTCAAAACAAGGCTCTTAAGAATAGCGGTTATGAGTGAATGAATGGTTTAGATATCCTTTATCCTATTTCTGTATATGTGCCCTGTGGACTTCCTGCTGGTTGGGTTTTCAGGATTACCTTTTCTGCCTGTGTTTCTGTGTAAAACTGTGACCAAATTCAGAGGGACCTGAGAAAATCGCTGGAAGGCCATGGCAACAGCCTTTAACTCAACCAATTGGGCCGAGCCTGACTCGTGGCCTTCCAGCGCTCTGAGCCGTCAGTGAAGATGGTGGGTCCTATTCCGTGTTGGCAAATGGGAAGGAGGGGCTTTCTAGGGAATATGGAATTTCGCCCTGGATTTGGGGTCCCTGGCACGGCCTGCACCCGCTCCAGGATGAGCGAGTCAGTCCCGCTTTCTTCTTCACCGCCCACCCCCACCACGCAGCCGATGTCTCGGCCATCTCCCCGGCGTTCCGCCCATCCCCCGCCCCTCCCGGGCATTGGACAAGCCGCAGCCTTTCCAGACCCTGCTTCTCCCGCCCCGGGAACGCGAGCGGGACAAACGGAGCGCTCCGAGGCACGACGGGGACCTCACAGAGCAAGGAGGGCCTCGTCCCAGGGGAATGTTGGTCCCCAGAAAAGCACCGTTCAGATTTCGCAGCACGGTTGTGTCGGCGCTCAGCTGCGAGGGCACGCCCCTACTGAGGGACAGGCCGTTGGTGTTCGCTGCTGCCTCTGTCCGTGTCCCGTAACAACCTGGAGGAAGCAGCGGGAGGCTGGCCAGCCGGGAATGGCGAGGTGGGCTGGGGATCTTCTTCAGTGTCACAGCTCACGTCCCGGATGGGAGGCGGGCCGGCTGGAGGAACCGGAGCAGGCGGGAGAGCAGCCCCGGCAGGAGCTGCGGGCACCGCTGCCGAGGAACCGGCTGCCATCTGTGGAGCAGAGGGGCTGGTTTCAAGCTCCGGCGCAGGGGATCCGGCCACTGGCGGTGCTGCAGCTGGGGGCCCAGCCACGAGCGCCGCGGCTAGGAGCGCGGTGACAAGCTGCGGTGCAGCCGCCGGCAGCGCAGCGGCTGTTAGCACAGCCGCTGCCTGCGGCACAGCCCCGCCCATAGTAGTAGAACTGCAAAAAACATTAAGTCAGCTGAGTGACCCGCTGCACAGGAAAGAGGAGGAGGCAGGTGTTCCGCAGCTAAAGGTGGGGGGACGAAAGGGATCACAGCCCCTCTTCTGTGTGTGTTGTGCCCCTGTGCTGCCGGTGCCGCTGACATCCGCGCAGGCGCCATAGAAGAGGGGGGAAAATCGGCGGGGGATGCGACATTAGCTGGAACAAATGCGCTGACGATGGCGGGAGGTGTGGCCAGTACATTTGTGCAGGATCAATAGCTGACGACAAGGGACCTGACGGGGCAATCGGTTCAGCTGGCTAACCTGCTGATGACGGAAGCGGCTCCACCCTCACCCGCGGTGCGGGGGGGGGGGGGGGGGGGGGGGGGGGAGATCAGCGGCGGGCGCAATGGCTCCTGCTGGCCGTGAATGAATCGGTCCCCGGCTCGCCGCAGAGGGGGTGAAAGCGAGGCCGGCAGAGCAGCGAGAGGCAGCTTCGGCGGTTGGGGCGAGGCTGGCCGAAACAAAGACATGTCCACTGCTTCCCGCAGAGCAGAGATGGACCTCACCGGTGGCTGGAGCAGGGCCAACTGTCACAGAGGCTTGCTAGCTGCTCTTTGCGAACCAGGGAAAGCCCATTATGCTGGTTGTGGTGGCGACACTCCCGGCGCCGTCTGCAGCGCTGGAGGGGCTGAAAGCGGCACGAATGGGGAGGGGCTGTCCTCCAGGTGCGGCTGGAACGCGGCTACCACATTCGGCGGTGGCAGCCTTGCAGGAGAAGGATATGTTGGCTTCACGTAATCATAGGGATGAGGATATTCTGGCAGAACATAATCTCTAGGCGAGAGATCGATTCGACGGGGGGCCCCCATGTCTCCCGCAGGTCTGTGCGGAGCCGGGCAAAAGCCGGCAACCGCCCGGCCCGCCCGTCCGGCACAGAGACAGCATCTTCGCCCTCCAAGGTCCCCATTTCCAATTCACTTTCCCTTGGGGTCTGGCCTCGCAAGGCTCTGGACAGGACTCCCCATACAGGTATTAATCGGGGTACGGTCGTATCTCCCCTAGTGACCTCCTCCCACAGACAGCGGCCTGATGCGTCCTAGGTCTGTGGACTAAAATTGGTGTCTACACCTACCGGAAAATCATGAGATTTAGCCCAGGCAAGTAGAGTGCAGAGTGAGTCATCTGACACAGAAATTCCAATAAGCGGAATCATATCTCTCTACACAGAAATAATTGCACGTTCTTCTGTAGAGAGGTGATTTCCCATTGTGAAGGCACCCTCCCCAACCTCCAGCAAGACTACCTCGGGGTCCCGACTGTCTGCTTTGTTGGGGAACTCGTTCCAGCCCTAGCTTTTAAGCTATTAGGGCCAAAACCGCGGTCCCAAAGGGACCAGTCATCTTTAGAAAGACGGGGGGAAAGGTCACTGTTACCTCTCCGGGGGAACAGAGGGTGTCCAGTCGTGAGTGGGCTGCGCGGGCGCCACGAAATCCCCCCGAAGGGTCCGCCGCGTTTCCGGCCGTCCCGCGATCCACAAAGGGTTACTAGATGCAATTCCACAAGTGGTCACCAGATGTCACCGTTGAGTCAGAAATGACACGGACTCCGATCAGAAGGCTGAAAGGCTAAAAAGCAGCTTGTTTCTTGAATCCTCTTCTTTTATACCTTGGTTCACTACAGGTGGACCTGATTGGTCATTTAATCAACACATTTCACATGATTTGCTAATTAAGAAGACACCCATTGGTAAACAATTTTATGAGAAAAACAACTTGTTATAAACACCACCTGTCAATTGTTACCATTTGATTATCATTCTTTCTCTCCAGATCCCTAAAGCTTCCCAGACTGATTCATGGGAAAGCTTATCTAGCTTTCTCTCTCTCTGAACAGACTGTCATATCCACAAAGCAACTTATTGCACGTATTCTGGATCCTCAACCTTTTCCAATGCAGTCTGGATCGGTCCATGGCAAATAGTGGGGCTGTGTTTCCACACCTGGGGCAGTTGAATCCAGGTTTACAGGATGCCCCTCCAGGCAAACGCAAACTGAGGCCTGCACTCTGCTGCTAAAGGAATGGAGAAAAATGCATTAGCAATGTCAGTGGTGGCACCACTTTGCTACCTTGGACTCCAGTTCATACTGAAGTTCCAGCATGTCCAGTACAGCAGCACTCAGTGCTGGTGTGACTTTGTTCAGGCCACAATAGTCTACTGTCAGTCTCCACTCTCCACTGGATTTACACACAGGCCATATAGGACTATTAAGAGGTGAGCGAGTCTTGATGACCACTCCCTTGCTCTTCAGTTCATGAATCGTCTCATGGATGGGGCAAGCACTGTTCAGCAATAGCCACAATCTGGTGTGGTATCAACACTGTTTTAGTTACAAATCCAAAATAAAGTGCCTCCATAAAGAAATTAACTCTATCCCAGTAACACCCAGTATAATCTCTGCCACTTCCATACCATTTACATCATGGTCATGTCCTACACTATCCAATGCATCCATATTAACCACCATTCCCTTTCTGTCTTTGAATATATACAGATATTCCCTATAGGAATGACTTATAGGTCACTTCCAACAAATGTTGACTGAGTTTATTTAGTCCATGACTGGGGTTCCATCTCTATGGTGAGTGTTCAGGACAGCTGAGATAGAGTGTTGTGCTGAGTTCTTGCTTGCCAAAGACAGCTCAGGTTAGGTTACTGCTGCATTGTTACAAATGGAGTGAGAGTTTAGACAAATCCTTCCTTTGACTCAGATTTCTGTCAGTAGCTCTGTTTAGGTGGCCTGCACCCCAAATGGTTCTCACTCCCAAGTTCTTAATAATGGCTGATTAAGTCTATTACAAAATTAATTATTTATTGAATAGACACAAAATTAACAGACTTAAGACTTTAAGCAGATTACTTACTACTCAGGAGAACACAAAAAGAACTACTAGTAGATAAAAAAATACAGTGCATGATAAAAGTTACCTATTTTACAGCTAGAGAAGAAATAGTATAGATTAGAATTCAATGTGACTTACTACCAAATTGATGATGGAGTACACATAAAGTCCTTTCCCTGAATTTCTGGTAAAGTAACTCCAGAGTTGCATCCAACTTCGGGGAAAAGCCCTACACGTTTTTAGGGTGCAGGAAATCAGGACTCCTGTACAACTAACCAATATGATTAAGTAGAAGCTGTTTATTGTTTACCTTAGGCACTTATTTATACATTCTAAAACTACTGCACACACTGATCATGCATTTCTTGATTGGTGCCTCTATCTTATCCATGCTTTTTGCATGCGCTCTTCAGAGTATGTGATTGGTTACAGCCCAGATGGTTCACTGCCCTCTGTTATCTAGCTCTTGCAGTCTTGGTATTCTGTTTCTCAACCTCTTCTTTCTGAATTTAGCACAATTTATGTCTTAGTAACCTTGGTGAATTCCAGAGGGTGCTGATAAGAATAACTAGAAACAGCCTGGCTGGTGCACACTGTGGCCTAAACTGTGCAAATGCATTGCTACAATTCCTCCTTCTTCTTCTTGCACCAGCCAGACCCTTTTCACCATATTTTCTACCAAGCGGGTCACCAATTTTATTATGCATGGAATAACAAAAAGCAGTATGATAATGGCTAATAGTAATAACAAGGCTCCCTTTATGATATCTTTCAACCATCCAGTTACTCCCCATCCCTCAAACCATTCATCCAAACCCCAGTCATTCACAGTCAATTTCTTCATGTTATCTTGTAGTTATTTGTTTCCAGTGAATAGATGCAGAATGGTCAGAGAAGTTCATACAACACATTACTTCAAAATCCTCACACCCGTGCCCATGTACTAACAACAAAAAATCTATAGCAGCTCTATTTTGCAGTGTGCCATGTCTAATACTATCTATGTCACTGACATATTTTCTGAAAAATACTTTTGCCAGGATTTCTTCTCCTGGGAAGCTGGGAGGCTCCAGCTTCTCCATGTTTTGCTACTTTGGAATGTGATTTGGAGAATTGTTTACCCAGTATGTGAATTGTTTTTAAATAATGGCCAATTAGAGCCAGCTGTGCCAGACTCTGAGTTTGTCATGAGATTTTATTATCATTCCTTTCTAGCCTTCTGATGTATCCTTTCTCTTTCTTTAGTATAGTTTTAGTATATAATTTTCTTATAATATATATAATAAAATAAAAAATAAATCAGCCTTCTGAAACATGGAGTCAAGATTCTCATCTCTTGCCTCATCCTGGGGACCCTCAAACACCACCACATATCTACACCAGTGAACATCTGATTTAAAATAGTTGAAGTTATGTTTAAATGTTTGGCTGTCCAGCATCCCAGCTTGTTAAGCGTAGCCAAAGCTTGAGGAGCAGCAACACCTGGAGTAAGGAATGATGCTATTATTTGTGCTGGAGCGCCCCAGAACTCTACGCGATTATCACAATCAGGTACTAAGCTTGAAATTGATCTTTTAGTTCTCCTGCTATGTCCCATTCTCCAAATAGTCTGATTCAGCATTTCGTGCATGCTAGGGGCAAACATGGTTAGTTTTACTTAGTAACAAAGCCCACCAAACAAATGACTCAGAATTGTGGGCCATACCCTATCCCCACAGATTAAAAAGACACCTGGTGGAAGCTTTCTTACAGCCGCATTTGCACTAGCACTTCCAGGATAAGTCCAATTGTGGCAATATTTAGTCATGTTCTTATACCATGGAGAATTGGGATTAAGGATGACACTATTATTTTTGGGATGTGGGACTAGGACATTGCTCATATCAATTGATTTTGGGTTTAAAAAGTAGTTGAAAAACAAGAAATAATTCCCAGGTACTGATCCTAACAAGTCTAGTTCTTGAGGCTCTAGTCCTCTTTCATTCAGTGATTATGTTATTATACCTGCTTGGAAGCCCTCGCTGTTTGGTCTAATCCCCAACCTTTTGCATATGTCCAATTTTGTACCACCACAGGTTGTGTTACACCAGCAATTCTCCATGCTTGATCTATTTGCTCCCACATATGGCTTTCCTCTGGCTCCTACCCATTTTGTAAAACCAGTAAAATTACTTATTGGGAAACCAATTAAACATGGCATGGCTAAGGATAAACAAAAAGAATCCACCCCAGTAGCATTGGCCCAAGTAAGCCACATATTCTGTCAATGCCATCCTGGCAGGCTAATTTCTTCTGTACTACAGATGTTGCCACATATCACAAGTATCAGAGGGAGACTCCCAAAAACCTGCACATCTAATTTAGGACTATTTTTCATCCTTATAATTGTTAAAAACCCCTTCCCCTATGAGATCAGGAATAAAATCCAAACTGACTGTGCCTCTTGCTCTTTGCACCCTTCTATTCTGTCTTCTCTGTTTTTTCTCTTCCCACCTCTGCTTTGTTTGTTCCCACTGATCAGGTCTAACTCCCCAGATCCTAGGGATAAATATTCCTTTCCCCCATTCAATAGCCTTGATCTTATTTTCTCTCTCTTTTTGCTCGAGCTTTCGGCGTTTGTTATGAAACCACCTAATAGCCTGCCCCAATTGCTCCCAAGACTCAAATAAATTCAGTGCTTCTTGACAGGTTTCAGGGAAATTAACCATTATTCCTGTCACTTGGGATAACACCACCCAGGTATTGAATTCTTGGGAGTGCCAATGTCTGCACTCTATACACCTTGGGAAGCTCCTTCTTCTATACTGACACTACCTATCTAATCCACACCCCACACATTCTAATCTCACCCAAGTATAGCAAAAGTGTTCACAGGTCTGAGGGCAATTGATGTTTTCAGGTAGCGCTGGTTGCTGGTGGTTCACTGCGATTACCTACTAACCATAGATGATTCATAACAAACTGCTTTCAGCACTCTGTCCTTTGGGCTCAGCCCATCCTCTGCCATTTTTTTTTTTTTTTATCAAGAGGTCCTTTCAGTACCTGATGTGTCCTTTCAATAACAGCTTGTCTTGTGGAGTTCCCTGGAATACCTGTGCTATGCTTCACTCCCCAACAAGCCAAGAAATTTTGAGTACATCGGGCTATATATCCTGGCCCATTGTCTGTGTTGATTTCCTGAGGCAAGCCGATTATGGCCAAGCAGCCTCACAAGTGTCGAATGACAAAACTAGGCACTTCACTTGTCATAGGAGTGGCCCAAACCATGGCAGAAAAGGAATCTATGGTTACATGAATGTGTCTAAAGCGACCAAAAGAGGTGTAGATAGTCACATCAGTTTGCCGTAACTGCAATGGCCCCAGGCTGCAAGGGTTGACCCCAGGACCCAATCCCCTAATCCTACCCTGGCATCGTGGACAGGTTGTGACAATTCCTTGAGCATCCTGCAGTGATATTCCAAATTGTTTGTGTAAAACTTTTGCACTTTGGTGAAAAAACTTGTGAGCCCTTCTGGCCTGGCCAAATTTCTCAATGTTAGGAGAAGCAGAGGCCCAATTGGTCAGCCTTCTAGTTTCCTAAGGCCAGGCCTCCCGTCAATCCAGAGTGACTCTGCATATGGGTAATAAAATAATCCTGTTTGCGAGAATTAAGTAACTGCCATAGTTGCAACAAGAGTTTCCACAACTGCCAGTTTTGAATTTCCTTCAGTAATGCTCACTCCATGCACTCAACAACACCTACCATATAGAGAGAATCAGAAACAATGTTAACCGGATCATTGGGCCATTTTTCAAACACCCTGATAACAGCACGTAACTCAAGAACCTGTAAAGAGTCTCCTAGACCCTCAAGGATTTCACTGAGCCATTTGTGTTGCCAAGTAAGCCCTGCTTTAGAAGATTTTTGACTGACATCAGTAAAAACCGTGAGGCCTTCTACAGGTTGCCTCAATAGCCAAGGTAGTTCTTCCACCTGTTAATGCAAAGAAAAAAGCTTATGAGGGGGAAAATGAGTGCTAATGAGACCTAGAAGTGAAAAATGGGCCCTGGTATGTAAAACAAAATATTGATTAGTTTTGTTTTGAAAAATTGTATAGAGATAGGTAAGATAACGACATAAGTTTTCATTGCTAACACTCTTTGATTATGAGCATGAGGAAACATTAAAGCAAAACAATACATGTAGTGAAGAAGAAACTGACAGCAATTAAGAATTAATCAGATAATACACACAATCAATAACACATGTGAAATTATAGAATTACTAAGCACTATAACACTGAACTGTCATCCCAGAGACTGCAACAGCTTATAAACCTCAGATCAGAAGAGAATTGGAAAATCGCGTCCAGATAACGATTCTCCAAGCTCACTTTAAAAGTAGGTTCAGCTGTCATATTGATAAGGTCAAATTCCCAAGCCAAAACTACTTGAATCTAGTTTTGATGCAGAAAACATCTGGGTTTGTTGGCAAATTTCCCACCCAGGTAGTGCTAGGGCCTGGCCACAGCCCAAACTAATTTGTGGATGTCACTTAATACATTTTAAAACAAAGCTCTGAACAATAGCAGTTATGAGTAAAACCCTTAGGGTTAAAGACTAATGAAACCATCTAGTAATTGCATCCCTCTGAAGTTTCCTTCAGGATAGAGATGCTTCAAACACAGCAAACCTCTTCTTCAAAGATATGAAAGTGGTCCCAGATAGGACTGCGAGTCTATCCAGACACTGAAAGTGTGAAGGAGGAGGAAATAAAGCTGAATGAGAGACTGATTACCCAGTATGAAACCCAGAAAAAGAAGTTAATGTTGCAGCTGGACTCTGCTGGAGTGCTTCTGTAATAATAACCGAGGAAAGCCACAAGACTAGCAGACTTGAGAAGGCTTTCAATGAAACTCAAATATATTTTCTTAGAACTCTGTTGAAACAATAGGCTAGAGAGGTAGTCTGCATAAAGGAGACGTGTAAGCAGCTAGAAAACAAACAAACAAAAAAAATCATAAAGAGATCCGTGTCTTGTAGGTGATCACACAAAAAGTTGGTGAAACATATGAAAGCTGGCTGTAAATAGTATAACAATACCTTATAAATAATGCTTATCACAAAAATCAGTGAATTCATATTATACAATCAATATATGAGCAGCAAGTGTTTGAGTAAGTTAAGACAACATTTTTTTAAACATTCATTTAATATTAATAACAGTCACTATTCATATGTGTTACCTATAGAAAACAGAAATAACAGAGATTACAAGTTCACTATTAGTAACCCCTAAAACTATGAATCATTACAGAAAAGGAAAACAGCTGATGATTTTATGAACAGGATCTGACTGAATTTCCTCGTGTTCTGTCTTCAGAGAAATTTTGGATGTTTGAGTTACTACTATTACTTATATCTTCACACAGTGGTTTTACTCACTGGGAAACACTTCTCCTGGTAGATTTCCATCTGTTTCATATTTAGAATGGTACTGATTTGCATAGTCTCTTCCCTTTTCACATTTAGGACATCTATTAGGTTACTTTACTTTTTTTCTGGGCTGTGAGCAATATTTGTTTATATGTCCAGACTTCCCACATTTGAAGCATGTTTTGATGGCTTCTGTTCACATTGTGGCAATGGTTTGTGTAAGGTGATCTATGGATTAAATGAATGGCTCAGACATGTTTTGTGGAGATAAACGAAACTCCACAACTTTTGTGAAAGTTGTAAAGTCGGTATGTTTATTACAGCGTTGGACTCACGTGGGAATCGTTCCCTTAAAATGACATGCGTACCTCTGGGAACTCCAGATCTCCTTTTATCTCCCTCTCAAATACATATGCATGCAATTTCACAACAGGTTCATACATATTCATTCCACTGATTTTGCGTGACACTTACCACTAATTCTTCAGCAAGAACTCCTGGGTCAGGTTGCCCTGCTCTGTCTGCCCCCTTCCTCTCTTCTTATCTCTTGTATTTTGGCTGAAGCAGTCTTTAGTCTTTCTAAGCACAGGCTCTTCGAGAGAACAGGCAGTCAGACTAAACAGCAAGCTACAGACTTAACTCAAAGATGCACATTTCACTTAAATAAAAATGGATTTCTACCCTGGAAAATTTCCACTCTGCCTCAGACATCCCTTGTCTTATTTCTGTATCAGTGCCCTCTGGGCTTCCTGCTGGTTGGGTTTGCAGGATTGCTTCTTTGATGGGTTTCTCCTCGAGCCAGGTTTTATGAGCTTTTAGAGAACCTATCACACCTGAGATAGCTCAGCTATCTTGAATGGCATAAAATTAGCAGGATGGCTTCTGAGGTAGTGTTGGAAACAGAAAGGGTTTTAATAAAAGGCAAAATAGCAAAGCTCTTACAGAGAAAAATTGAGCCAGGGGCAAGAGATTCTTGCTCCTGCTAAAACACCCCACAAAAGTGATTATTTCCCTTGTTCTCTTCTTTTTCTAGTGAATTACCCAGGTGGGTCCTTTTGGCCTCTGTCCAATTGGGTAGCCCCAGGTTTGAGGTAAAGTCCAAAAGGTCCGATGAGGTGTCTTTTTACCAAACTGAGGAGAGAAACTTTGGGCTTTTTGCCTTTTTAAGGAGACAAAGGATAATTTGGTCACTTCGTCAACAGAGGGCACATTCCAACACTTCTTCTGAATGCGCACTTGATTGAAAATTCAAAAAGTCTCTGGTATCTGGAGGAAATAAATTTGGTTCTTTCTTTGGATATAGTTGAGCTGCAGCCTGTAGATTTGTTTCTTCTTCCTGTGTTTCTGTGTAAAACTGTAATTCTTTTTTCTCTTCCCTTTTTCTTGCAATAAGAGAAGCAGCCAGAGGTGACGCTGTAGCAGGAAGTCAGCAGTTTTGATGGTTACAAAATGGCGTCTGAGGCACTGCGCATGCTCGGCACCGGGGGCTGCCATCTTGTACGGCAACTGCCTGTAAGGCACCACCATTTTGTTCCAAGGGACCATGCTCAGTAGTGATATAAGCGATCTTGGTGCAGCCACCATGTTTTGAAGCCAGGTGTCCTGGGTTGCAAGATGTGGGTGGGGGTGTGTATTCTATTATCATCTGTTAGAGGTGAGGCAGTTATCTTCTGTTAATTGGGCAGTTTATCTCTTCAACAACCAATCCTCCCTCCGGGGAGATATCTTCTGTTAATGGGCCATTGAGTCTCACTGATAAAATTACATAATCCTATTGTCAGATGCTCTGCCCAGAAGGAGGAGCCAAGCATTCCTACCTGAATATAATCCGAGATTTGGACCACCACAGCAGCCTTTTCCACTGGATTCTCAGAGGAGCAGCCTTTGCCCACTGTATTCGCAGAGGAAGACCAGGTCCATCTACACCACCACTGGACCTTAAGAGGAAAACTACACCCTTCTACAGGATCACTGCTTCAACAGAACCACAGCTGTCACTGCAGGAGGATTGCAGCCACCATTTAATAGGACTGCTACCAACACCCTGTGCCACCATTCAGTCAGAGATGAGACGTAGCCGGATCAAAAGGCTAATTCCACTGCATTAGGAAACCCATTCATTTTATATTCTAGTTCACTACAGGTGGACCTGATTGGTCCTTTAATCAAAACATCGTCACCATTGGCTAGTTAAGAAGCCACCCTTTGGTAAACAACCTTACTGTAAACATCACATAGCACATGTTACCATGATCACAAACACCAGGTACAGCAAGTTAGATAAGAATTTTTTATAATTCTTTTCTCTGAGCTTCTCACATCCTTTCCCAGAATGATGCCTGAGAAAGTTGTCTGTTTCTCTCTGTGACCAGAGAGCTGCCACCACAACCCTGACCCACAGGGTGTCAGGTTGTTGCAGAAGTTCGAAAATTATTGAAAAACGTATTTTAGTTAATAGATAGATGTCTAGATTAGTGAAACAATATGATAGTTAGCATGAGTAGCAGTAGTTATGCTAAGGCCGCAGTAGGCCCGGTAAACTTTAAGTGAACTTTAGTGCATGGTAGATCGAGAGAAAGTATTATCTAGGGAATGTACCTAACCTTATCTATGGAATGTACCTTCTGACTAAGTAACAAATGTCATGATGTACCTAATAAATCTCAGTATACCTCTAAAGATGCTTAGCGATGCACATAGATCAGATGAAGCAATCATGTTAAGAAAAGTATATCAACCCTGTAAATTTTGTCACAAGATGGGGCTCTGACTTTGGACGAAAGTCCTCAGGCTCCCAGGCCCTAATAAAGCACCGCATAAAGCAACTCCGGTTGTTTTGTGTTTTCTTCGGATCGGGCAACAGTTTTCTGGCGACCGCGGCAGGACTCTGAAGGTGGCTGGGGCGGTTCACGTTCCGATCCACTCCACGCTGGCACCGAGTGATTCTCGGGGAGTCATCGGCTCGTGCCCAACCCCTGCGCCTGTCGGACGACTGTGAGGAGGTAAGCCCGAAGGTGCTTTATTTCTGGTATTGGTATTGGGTGCCTGTCCATAAGATGAGGTGGCAATCCTCGCAGGATTGGGCTAAGACGTCTGGTTGGGAAGCCTAGGCGCCGGCCATCAGACGCAGCGAAAGCTGCGCAGGTCCGGGACTTGCCACTCGCGGCGACGAGAAGCGGCAAGATTGGTTTTGGTTGGTTTGGTATCTAATAGTAATCACGCTGTTGTTTTTGCTGTTTGTGTTCGGAATAATTGAGCTATTGATATTTATAGTTTTGTCGATTGTGCTTAGTGCTGGTGCGTCTTGGTAATTGCGGCTGATTGTTGTGAGGTTATTGAAGTAAGATGCCATTTAAAGCGTTTAAAACTATGGTCCAGTCTAACCACAACATACCGGGAAATACTCTGTTAGGTTGCTTATTAAAGCGGTGGAGGAGTGAAGGATTTTATCAGGATTTGGAGAAGGAAAAGATGATTGATTATTGTAATCATTGGTGGCCGGAATATGAAAGGGTAGGGCCAGAGTGGCCGTTAAATGGGTCTGTGGATTATGAGGTGATTACTCCTTTAATGCAGTTTTTAAAACAAAATGAGAAATGGGATGAGGTGCCGTACTTGGATTTATTCTATCTCCTAAGGGAGAAAAAGGAGTGGCAGAAGGAATGTGGAATAATGGTTTTGGAGTTAAAGAGTTCGGAATGCGGAGGGTGTAAAGAAAAACCTAAATGTACCCAATGTTTGGCTCTAACCTCCCGACCGGAGGAGGATTTATCCCTGTTCATGGCTCCGAATGTTCCCCCAGCCCCTGCTTCAGCTTCCCTTTCTTCGTACCCGCCGTTACCTAGAGATAGTAGTAGCGATGATAGTGAGGAGGAAAAACCGGGGGAGAGAAAGAGGGAACGCAAGACTCCTAACGCAACTATAAAATTACAGCCTCATACTCCCTCTCCCGGCCCTTCTGGAAATGTGCAAAGGACTCCTCTTGCAAACAGGACAAGGCAAGGGCGGAAAAATCTTGGGGAACCTAAGCTAATAGCTCCCTTAAGGGAAGCAGTGGGACCCCAAGGAGATAGGGTACTGATAAAGGTGCCCTTTTCTCCCGGAGACCTGGTAATTTGGAAGCAGTCTGCGGGAAGCTATCGGGAGGATCCAGAAAGGGTGGCGCGGGTGGTAAAAATGATAATTAAAACACAAAACCCGGACTGGAATGATTTGCAGGTGTTGTTAGACACTTTAATGGACTCCACAGAAAAAGAAATGGTTTTAAAAGCAGCAAAGGAGAGAGCTAGAGAGGCTATAAGGTTGCAATTAGCAGAAGGAACCGTGAATGATTTAGTGCCGAGTGAAGATCCGGGATGGGATCCAAATACAAGCGGGGGAATGGGTGCAATTAAAGAATACCAAGAATTGTTGCTGGAAGGGATTAGAACTGGTATGTCTAAGACGCTGAACTGGTCTAAACTGTATTCAGTGAGACAGGATAAAAGCGAGTCCCCGTCAGCATTCTTGGAAAGATTAAAGGAAACTGCCAGAAAATATACTAATTTAGAAGTGGAGGATGAGCCAGGGAAGCTACAGCTTGCATTAATATTTATGGGGCAATCTCAGGATGATATCCGAAAGAAATTACAGAAATTAGAGGGAGAGGATACCCGCAACTTGGATAAAATGCTGGAGGTAGCCTGGAAAGTATATAATAATAGAGAAAAAGAGACTGCCAAGAAGCAGCAGGCAGGGATTCTGGCAGTAATCCAGCAAGCTGGAAATAGAGGGAGAGGCAGAGGTGGATCTATGCGGGGCCGAGGAATGGGTCGTGGTAGGGGAGGATTTCAAAACACTGGGGGACGGGGACAAATTCTGGGACCCAACCAGTGTGCCTTTTGCCGTCAGATAGGCCATTGGAAGAACGAATGTCCAGTACGGAACGGGATGAACGGGGTGGGAGTGAACAGCAGTGTGGTAAATAATAATCCAGTGGGCTACCCGATGACCCCAGGAGATGTCGCTCAAGCTATGGTCTTGGGAAATTATCAGAATCAGAGCTGACTAGAACAGGATTTGAAGGTTAGGTTAGAGATCGAAGGGAAAGAGCAGGAATTTACTGTAGATACTGGGGCTACTTATTCGGTTTTAAATAAACGATTGGGACCAATCAGTGACACTACAGTGCAAGTAGTAGGAGCAATGGGCCAGTTGGAAGAAAGGCCGTTCCTACAGCCATTAAATTTGAGATTTGGGGGGAAAGAATTAGATCATCAATTTTTATATTTGCCCAATTGCCCTAAGTCACTATTTGGGAGGGATTTGCTATCTCTTTTGAACATGAAAATTCTGTTTGAAGATGGAAGAGTTAAAGTAGAAGTTCCTGAAGAGAAATAGCCAAATTATTTGTGATTAGAGAAGTTGAACCCACCCCTATCCCTGAGGAGGTAGAACAGGCTGTGGTACCATGGGTATGGGAAACGGGAGTCCCGGGGAAGTCTAAAGCTGCTCAACCAGTAATAGTAGAGTTAAAAGAAGGGGCACAACCTGTAAGGATAAAACAGTATCCTATTAAACTTGAAGCCAAAGAAGGGGTTGCTCCTCTCATAGCACAATTTCTAACACAAGGAATACTGGAAGAATGAGAATCAGAATACAATACCCCCATTTTTCCCGTAAAGAAACCTAATGGTAAGTATAGATTGGTACAGGATTTACGGGCAATTAATAGCATTGTTAAGGATATTCACCCAGTGGTTGCAAACCCATATACCTTGTTAACATCTGTGTCTGAAAAATTTAAATGGTTTACTGTAATTGATTTGAAGGATGCATTCTTCTGCATTCCCCTGGCATTGCAAAGTAGGAAATATTTCGCTTTTGAATGGGAAAGCCCAGACACCGGTCGTAAGAAGCAACTCACCTGGACGAGATTACCCCAAGGTTACAAGAACAGTCCAACGATATTTGGGAATCAGTTGGCAAAAGAATTGGAAGAATGGAAGATGACTGAGGTAAGAGACTCGCCGTTCTCATACGTGATTTTACAGTATGTCGATGATATCTTTCTAGCCACAGAAGAGAAAGAACTGTGTTTAAAACTTACCATAGCATTGTTGAATATGCTGGGCCAGGCTGGATATCGAGTATCAAAAGAAAAGGCACAGCTAATAAAGGAAAGTGTGATTTACCTGGGTTGTGAAATCATTCAGGGTCAGAGACGGTTGGGAATCAACCGAGTGGAGGCCATTTGTGCCATCCCGCTCCCGAGAAGTCATCAAGAATTAAGATCTTTCTTGGGGATGGTAGGATGGTGTCGATTGTGGATTCCGAATTTCGGGTTACTAGCGAAACCATTGTATGAGGCCCTGAAGGAACCACAGCTGAACTGGGACAGGTTAAGGAAGAATGCTTTTCAGAATTTAAAACAAGCCCTGAAGGAGGCCCCGGCTTTAGGGCTCCCGGATCTAAGCAAGGACTTTCAGTTGTACGTAAATGAAAGACAAAAGCTGGCTCTGGGAGTATTAACCCAACGGATTGGGTCGTGGAAACGCCCGGTGGGATACTTCTCGAAGCAGCTGGACACTGTCAGTGCTGGTTGGCCGTCATGCTTGCAGGCAGTTACGGCCACGGTGATCCTCATTCAAGAAGCCAGAAAATTGACGATGGGCAAGAAAATGGAGGTATTTGTACCCCATATGGTACTGGCTGTTCTGGAACAAAAGGGGGATCACTGGTTATCATCTAGCCGAATGCTGCAGTTCCAAGCAATATTGAGAGAGCAGGATGATGTAGAGTTGAAAATAACTAATCATATTAATCCAGCAGAATTTCTCCGCAGTGAACAGGAGGAGGGAGAATTGGCGCATGATTGTGTGGAGGTCATCGAGCAGGTATATGCAAGTCGAATAGATCTTAAGGACACACCGATGGAAGATCCAGACTGGGAACTGTTCACGGATGGATCAAGTTACGTGGAAAATGGTACCAGGTATGCAGGGTATGCCGTGGTGACTGTTCATACGATCGTAGAGGCAAAAGCTTTACCCCCTGGTACCTCAGCCCAGAGGGCAGAAATAATTGGACTTACACGAGCCCTAGTCCTTAGTACTGGAACAAAAGTAAATATTTGGACTGACTCTAAATATGCCTTCGGGGTAATCCATGTACATGGGGCATTGTGGAAGGAGAGAGGACTACTCAGTTCACAGGGAACATCTATCAAATACAAAGAAGAAATCTTAGCTTTGCTGGAAGCAGTACACAGACCGAAAAAGGTCGCGGTAATGCATGTGAGAGGACATCGAAAGGAGGAAGGAAAAATTTACCAAGGAAATGACTTGGCTGATGTGACAGCTCGAAAGGTGGCTCGAGAGGTATGGACTCAGATGGCATTAATACCGGTCAAGGTAAGCCCAGTAAATCCCTACCTAAACCAGGCACCTAGATATACAATAGATGATGAAAAGCTGGCAATGTTATTGAATGCACAAAAGAACATGACTGGATGGTATGTAACAACAACGGGACAGGTAGTGGTACCAGCAAAAATAATGAAAGTTATTCTTGAAACAGAACATAACAAATGCCATTGGGGTGCAGAGATGCTCGTAAAATTCTTAAGGAGAGAAATAGTTTCGAACCAGATGTTAACACTTGCAAAACGGGTGAATGCAATGTGCCCAGTCTGTTTGAAAAATAATCCGATCGTCAGGAAACAAATTCAGCTAGGGAAACTGCAGGTAGGACCGGAACCAGGAGATTATTGGCAAGTAGATTTTTCTGAGTTACCAAAAGCACAGAATTTCAAGTACATGTTAGTGTATGTCTGTACGTTTTCAGGATGGCCAGAGGCTTACCCCTGTAGGACAAATCAGGCTAAGGAAGTGGTTAGGACATTGCTTAAAGAAATCATTCCCAGGTTCGGGGTACCTCTAGGGTTGTCGTCGGATGGGGGTCCACATTTCATAGCTGGAATTGTGCAAACAGTAGCTAGGGTCTTGGACATATCTTGGGACTTGCATACACCTTGGCGACCTCAATCAAGTGGTCAGGTTGAAAGAATGAATCAAACACTGAAAGGGCAAATCAAGAAAATTTGCCAGGAAGCTAAAATGCAATGGCCGCAAGCATTACCGTTGGCTTTATTGTGAATCAGGATAAAACCCAGGGAGAGGTTGGGAGTAAGTCCTTAGGAGATTCTATATGGGAAACCTTATCATGCTACCGTACTAAAGGGAGATCTACATGTACAAGGGGACCAAGTGATATTTAATTATGTAATGTCACTAAACAGAACTCTCAACAGCCTACAGGGAGCCCTGCAGTGGAACCGACCCCTACCACTGGAGAATCCAGTCCATAACATCCAACCTGGCGACCGAGTGTATGTGAAAAATTGGTTCACGGATCCACTGAAGGAAACATGGGATGGCCCCTACCAAGTGATCCTGACGACCTACACAGCAATAAAGGTGGCGGGAATCGACACCTGGATCCACTACACTCGAGTCAAGAAAATTCCAACACAATGGGAGACTCAGATGGTCTCCCCGACGCGAATGATATTTCGCGCAAAGCCGCATTCTTAATCATTCTGTTACTGGTGATGATGAAATTGATACCTACTCACGGTTTTGTGGTTGTTACTGTTTCAGAACCTATTGTTGGAATCATGGAAGGGATGGATGTGAATTTGACTTGTGTTCTTACCAATGACCAGAAAGCTGAAGCCCGAGATTTACGAGTATTCTGGAAACAAGGAGCTGGGCACCCCAAGGCAAGTTTTACTACTACTTGGTATAAGGATGCACAAAAAGGGAATACCACACTACAATTGAAGCGAGTAACTGGAGAAGATATGGAGGTTTATATGCGTATAGTGCAAATTAGGCATAGTTTTGACTATAAGAAAATTAAATTGAGGGTGGTATCTTGGAGATTATGGGAAGGAACTATTTCTCAGGAATCAGTGTCAGTCAGGCCAACATCCGCTATTCAAGACATGTGGGACGGTCCCCCGTTAAAGCTTAATTGCCCATTCACTCTAACAGAGGCATGCAAACAAGAAGTGAAAGTTAAGTGGTGGAGAGAACAACAACAAATGTGGGAATGAATTGACCAGGGAGTGAGTTGGTGGAAATTATGGGACAAAGGAATTGGGTGGTTAAACATTTCAGACCCTAAACAAGGTATGGACGAAGGGCGATATCTGTGTCTAGTTACATGTGGATTAGATGCAGACTATGGTATCCGATCGTCAATAGCTAGGGCACATTTGGGGGAAAGAACTAAGGCAACACATGGAATTTTTCGAGCAGTGCGAGGCATGGCAGTCATCTTAATCTGTAAAATAGGGAAGGATGTACAGTTTATCGAATATGGATGGTGGTTTGGGGGAAACAATATTCGGGACAAAGAAGGGAAATATCGCAAGGAGAAGCGATCAGACCAAACTATAGTCCTTATAATCGAGGATGTACAGCCTGAAGACGAGGGATATTATTGGTGCTGGATTAGCAAAGACTCCTGGTGGGGACATTCAAGGACGATGGTCTCACTAACTCGAGGGAAATCAAGAAGAGTAAGAGAAATTAATATTACCACTCAAAATGAGCAAAAACAAGAGAACCTGATAGTGGGACTGATCAGAGATTTTGGTACAGTACAAAATGTCTCACAAATTACGGCATGCTTGCCACTCCAGCAGGCCGCTGGGGAGCCTATCCAATGGGGAGTGGTTCCGGTCCCAATGCCTCCAACAATACAAGGGAACATTACGGTCATGTGTCAGGTAGAAAACGTAGAGAAGGAGGTAGTAGAAGTTAAGGAAGGTTATTCCCCATTGTGGAAATATTCGTCAATTTGGGATTGTCGAGAAAAAGGAGGCAGATATGAGCCAAAACCTGGACTGTATGGAGGATTAGGAAATTATGGTTGGTGTTTTGAGAGACAAGAGCAACAAATTAAGAAAAAGCAATTATCTCGAGAAATACGGTGCCAAAATATGACACAAGAACAACCGTTATGGGACCACTGGGAAGCTATATGGGGTCCAAGTTTACTGGAACACTACAGTTATATCGGGCCTGTTGATTGGTGTGTACAGTGGACAGGAAGTAAAAACCAATCACATGCAGAAGTATCAGAGATAAATACCTCTACTAGGGAGAAGGTGATAGCGAAGGAAAACTGGAATTGTACAGAAGTTTATACTTGTGATACTCCAGGGGATCAAATTAGCCTAGTGCCAGTAAGGGTCCTTTTGAAATGGGGATGTGAATGTAGAAAATACAATCATACGATACCCGGCAAACCCCTTATGAACGGGTTTTATGGAAGGGTCTCCTGTAGGACGACTACACTCAGAAGTCCGGGAAATTTAGTATGGGTAATGGGACATGGACAATGGACTACTCATCTCCCTTTGGACGGGCCAGTGACACAAGTAACTTTAGGGGTGCCAACGTTATGCCCTTTGTGGAAACAGTCTAAATTAAAAGCATCAGGGACCAGGAAAAAGAGAGAAATTGATGATTTGAATTTGTTAGGAGATGAAGACCAATGGCATGAACCAGACAGCGGAGTGAAGTTTGGATGGGCACTAGAATCCTTATTTGCACCAGTAGCCACATACACAAACAAGGAAATGTTGTTTAAGTTACTGGGACAAACAGAGAGATTGGCATTAGCAACTAGGAGAGGGTTCAAAGATTTGAACCTACAATTGCAGGCTACTTCTCGTATGACACTCCAAAATAGAATGGCTCTAGACATGCTGCTATTGAAAGAACATGGAGTTTGTGGGTATTTAAATAAAAGAATTGATCACTGCTGCATCCATATCCCAAATGTAACGATAGAAGTAGAGAAAGACATCTCTCAACTAGAAGTAGTCGAATCTGGAACAAAAGAAATCGAAAAGGAGGCCCAGCAAAATTGGATAGGAGCCTTGTTAGATTCAATGGGGCTTCAGGTTTCTGGTTGGATATCGTCAATGTTGCAATATGTGTTGCTGTTTATAATTGTACTAATAGTTGCTTGGATAGCATATAGATGTGTTTTAGGAATAATAACCAAAGAAACAAGACGAACCCGAAGATTGGTGAAAGCAATAGGAAGAAACTACGGATTTGGAGTTCCCCCGCCCAAATACGAAGAGGTGGCCCTTCCTAGAAGAACTGAAGCTGAAGGTTGAGCATCCTTGCAGAAGATCTGAAGAATGCTCAAAAGGGGGGACTTGTTGCAGAAGTTCGGAAATTATTGAAAAACGTATTTTAGTTAATAGATAGATGTCTAGATTAGTGAAACAATATGATAGTTAGCATGAGTAGCAGTAGTTATGCTAAGGCCGCAGTAGGCCCGGTAAACTTTAAGTGAACTTTAGTGCATGGTAGATCGAGAGAAAGTATTATCTAGGGAATGTACCTAACC
This sequence comes from Serinus canaria, assembly GCF_022539315.1. Taxonomy (NCBI): domain Eukaryota; kingdom Metazoa; phylum Chordata; class Aves; order Passeriformes; family Fringillidae; genus Serinus; species Serinus canaria. The sequence goes on along the minus strand of NC_066342.1, from coordinate 9,539,979 downwards.
TTATCTATGGAATGTACCTTCTGGCTAAGTAACAAATGTCATGATGTACCTAATAAATCTCAGTATACCTCTAAAGATGCTTAGCGATGCACATAGATCAGATGAAGCAATCATGTTAAGAAAAGTATATAAACCCTGTAAATTTTGTCGCAAGATGGGGCTCTGACTTTGGACGAAAGTCCTCAGGCTCCCGGGCCCTAATAAAGCACCGCATAAAGCAACTCCAGTTGTTTTGTGTTTTCTTCAGATCGGGCAACAAGGTAGTATTCTGACTCTCAGTGTTTGGGGTTTTTTTTGTTTGTACTACTGCATTTATATTTTTAATTTTCCTAGTAAAGAACTGATATTCCTATTCCCACATCTTTTCCTGGGAGCCCCTTAATTTAAAAATTATAATAATTCGGAGGGATGGGGTTTACATTTTCCATTTCAAGGAAGGCTCCTGCCTTCCTTAGTAGACACCTGTCTTTTCAAACCAAGACACAGGGATGCCTGGCTTTTCACTTGAATTTTCAGTTAAAAATGATGGGGGGCTATTTCCTTTTTCAGGATTGTTATTCCTGACCCCATTATATTCGCGCATAAGGTCAAGGGAATTACCTGTGGGCTCCCATATAACTGGCTAAGAGTATGATGAAGCTAGCCTTCCTCCCTCCTCAGGGCAGGGCTCCCCCCCTCTCCTCTGATGTAATATTACAAGCAGCTGAAGGTGGCATGAGCTCAGCAGTGGGGATCAAAGATGGCACCTGTTGCTATGCAGGAGAAATTCCAGAGATAAAATTGCTAGCTGTGGAGTTCAACAATATCTTATTAATTACACAGTGCATTTGAAGGAAAACAACTGCAACCCTCTTTCAGCAGCAAGATCAAAAAGCAAAATACCAACAGAGTCCCAGAGTTCAGAGAAGTTCTTAAATTAGCCAGAGTAGTAAATCTCTGAATCCATAATTGAATCTTGTCAGAGTCTTTAGTTTAGTATAAACATCCCTTTGTTCTGACACATCTCAACCGGTGTCTAGTTGTCCAGCACTTACCTGCCTCTTGGTCCTGCCTCACTCTCTTTTACTCATCATCAGGAATCATAGGGCGAGCAGACCTTCTACCGGGGCTACCTTCTCTGGAGAGCTGGGCTCGGTGATCCTTACTGCCCTTACGGTCCGGAGGATCGATAATGTGATAAGCCGATCTCGCAATCGATTCATCTCCCCCTTCTTCCTTCCGCCATCAGCAACAGTTTGGTCTTTTCTCTTTCCCTTATTTGTCAATCTATCAAAGTTCTGAGTTCAACTAACTCTATCTCCTGTCGCCTGCATTTCTCCTCCTCAAAGTGGCACAAGCTTTTTGCATCTGAATACCCTCAGTCTGCATTTGAACACCTGCCCCGATGACTAGGTAGCGGTGAATCAGGCAGCCATGGTGGTAACCAAAAAATTTGCGCCCACCCCTGCTGCTCTTGTTAACTTTTCAGGGGATACCATGGGGCACCCAGTGGGTAGTCCCTGTGCCAGAGGAGGGAGCGGCATGTGCTTGAGGGCCACGCAGGACTGGAGTGGAGCTTCCCCTGTCGCTGAATAGCAGGCTGATTAAAAGAGGCCTCTAGGGAGCGCGGCGACCCAGAGTGCGGCGAACAGGAGTGGACAAACAGGGCATGGCACGTCTCTGAGGGCGTGGCGAGGCAGTTTGCAAGGCAGTTTGCGCAGGCAAGGCAAGCAGGCAGGGTTGCAGGGTTTCTTGCTGGTAAGGTTTACTGTGTGTTGTTTGCGGTGTTTCTGTTGGCTGGTAGGTTTTATAATTTCTGGTAGTGATGGTTTGTATGCAATCAAAAACTGCAGTTAGCACAAGTGTATGTAACCAGATGCAACCCTCCAAAAAGGATGCCTCTGTCCAGACCGATTTCTGTGTGGACTGTTTGAGCTTATCGTTGGTTTCAGGGGGCGTTGTGGAGGAAACCTGCCTGCGGTTTGAACAGGTGAATGATCTCCTTTCACTGGTGGCCGAGCTTAGAGAGGAAGTTGAAAGACTAAGGAGTATCAGGGAAAGTGAAAGGGAAATAGATTGGTGGAGTTCAGCCTTTCCATCCTTGAGGGAGGCCCACCAGGAGTCAGAGGACTCCCATGCCTCTCAATGTCAAACAATAGGACATAGGTATGTGTCAGTGGGGTTTTGAAGTTTATTTGTTTAAGAAATTGTATAAAATGTTGTAATGGTTTGTTCCTATTCACCGCTGTTCAGCTTTCCTAATAGTCTCTCCCTAAAGTTGTTTACCAACTGTCTTCCCACCTTCCCCATCAGTTCTGGTATTTCCAGATCCTTCCCTGTCCATCCTCCAAAACCTGCCCCTTCAGCTTGTCTGTCATAATTTGCTATACCCATTTATCTAGAAGCTTCTTTGTCAGTTATTTCCCTTCACTCATTGGTATGCACTCTTCCCTTTCTCTTCCCTATTGGTTTTATGTTTACGTATATCCCCCCATACCCCTCCTATCTAGCCCTTGATTTCTTAGGCTGTCTCCTGCTGGGAGACAGCCCCCATCCCCCCCCCAAAAGCTGCGGTTTTCTCTGTTTTGCACCCTTTTGCCCTCTGCTCCACTTTGAGCTGTGACACTGCGGCACCTGTGCCACGCCTGTCATGGGGAAGAATAAAGACAGTTCGGAGATGCAAGCAAGGGGTCCTTCCTTCTTCCTTTACCTCGATCCGTCAACATGGGTCCACACCTATCGGCTGCTTCTGTCGGTACGGGACCTCAGCTTATGGCCAAACCACACCCTCTGCCTGCTGGTGGCTGAGACGGGGACTTGTGCGCCAAGGGGAAAGGGGGTCGGAGCTCGCCGGAGACCAGCGTCACCCCCTCTCTCCCACGACCGGAGCGTGGCGTCACTGGTAGATGAAGGGGAGTGGAAATGGGTACCTACTTGAGGAGGCGTAGTAATAAAAATTCCTCCCAACCCCCACTTCCAAGCGAGGGTACCACTTCAGAATAGGTATGAACCCCTCCCTGGATCTAGAGAGTCAACCAGATGATGTAGAAGAAAATTATCTGCCCAGTGAACCCCCAATTATGACTCATCGTGAGAGAGATTACCACCTCTAACATCAAACAGAAAAGAAGGATAATTTGTGGTGGGTGATTCCCTGCTGAGGGACAGAGGGCCCCATATGTCGACCCGACCCACTCCACAGAGAGGTCTGCTGCCTCCCTGGGGCCCAGGTATGGGATATTACTGAGAGACTTTCTGGACTGATTCAGCCCTCTGATTATTACCCACTGCTGATACTCCAAGCTGGCAGTGATGAGATTGAAAAGAGGAGTGTCAGAGCAATTAAAAGGGACTTTAGGGCACTGGGACAAGTAGTTGATAGGACAGGGGTACAGGTTTGTCTTTTTCCTCAGTCCCTTTGGTAGCTGGAGAAAAATGGTGAAAGGAAATAGGAGAGCTCGCTATTATCAATAAGTGGCTCAAGGGTTGGTGCCATCATCGAGAATTTTGAATTCTTTGATCATGGGGCAACTTTTACGGCACCCCGGCCTACTGGGGAACCAGATGGGATACATCTCTCTGTTAAGGGCAGAAGGTTTTTAGCTTGTGAACTGGCAGAACTTGTGGAGATGGGCTTTAAACTAGGTTTGAAGGGGAAAGGTGATGCAGTTGGGTTGTCTGGAACCAGAACCCAAGGGTGGTAGCCTGAGATTCACTGTGAAATCAGCAGTCCAGCTGAGGTGCTGTATACTAATGCACACAGCATGGGTAACAAACAAGAGGAGCTGGACGCCATGGTGCATCAGCAGAGCCCATGATGCAATTGCCATCACAGAAACACGGTTGGGAATGACTCACATAGCTGGAGTGCTAACACTGGATGGCTACAAGCTCTCAGGAGATATAGGAAAGGGAGAAGAGGTGGAGGGTGGGCTCTTTATATTAGGGAGACTTGGATGCATAGGTATTGAAACTTATGATGATGAAGTCCGAATTGGCCTGATGGGTAAGAATTAGGAGGAAGGCCAATAAGGCTGACATCCTACTGGGAGTCTGTTATTGTCTAACTGACCAGGAAGAAGTAGTGGACAACTCATTCTATAAGCAGCTAGAGAATGTTTCTGGATCATCAGCCTTTGTTCTTGTTGGGGATTTCAACCTGTTGGATATTTGCTGGGAACTTAATACAGCTGAAAAGAGGTACTCCAGGAAATTTTTAGAGTTTGTGGAGGACAACTTTTTGTCGCAGCTGGTGGGTGAGCCCACCAGGGGAGGGACTATGTTAGACCTGTTATTTGCAAATAGAGATGGGTTGGTGGGAGATGTGGTGGTTGGAGGCTGCTTGGGGCATAGTGATCATGAAATTATAAAATTCTCAATATTTGGTGAAGTAAAGGAGGAACATTAATAAGACTTTTTACATTGGACTTCTGGAAGGCAGACTTTGGCCTATTCAGGAGACTTATTCAGAGAGTTCCTTGGGAAGCAGTCCTTAAAAAGAAGGAGGTCAGGAAGGGTGGGCGTGCTTCAAAATGGAGATCTCGAGGGCCACAGAACAGACTGTCCCTGTGTGCCAAAGACAAGTTGACAAGCCAAATGTCAGTCTGGATATGCAAGGAGATTTTGGAGGTACTCAGGATAAGAAAAGGATGTATTATCTTTGGAAGGAGGGTCAGATCTCTCAGGTAGTATTTAATGAGGGCTGCTAGAGTATGTAGGAAAAAAATTATGGGAGGCTAAAGCTCATGTTGAACTTAGAACAGTGCTTTTGTCCCCCTTCTTCCTTCCGCCATCAGCAACAGTTTGGTCTTTTCTCTTTCCCTTATTTGTCAATCTATCAAAGTTCTGAGTTCAACTAACTCTATCTCCTGTCGCCTGCATTTCTCCTCCTCAAGTGGCACAAGCTTTTTGCATCTGAATACCCTCAGTCTGCATTTGAACACCTGCCCCGATGACTAGGTAGCGGTGAATCAGGCAGCCATGGTGGTAACCAAAAAATTTGCGCCCACCCCTGCTGCTCTTGTTAACTTTTCAGGGGATACCATGGGGCACCCAGTGGGTAGTCCCTGTGCCAGAGGAGGGAGCGGCATGTGCTTGAGGGCCACGCAGGACTGGAGTGGAGCTTCCCCTGTCGCTGAATAGCAGGCTGATTAAAAGAGGCCTCTAGGGAGCGCGGCGACCCAGAGTGCGGCGAACAGGAGTGGACAAACAGGGCATGGCACGTCTCTGAGGGCGTGGCGAGGCAGTTTGCAAGGCAGTTTGCGCAGGCAAGGCAAGCAGGCAGGGTTGCAGGGTTTCTTGCTGGTAAGGTTTACTGTGTGTTGTTTGCGGTGTTTCTGTTGGCTGGTAGGTTTTATAATTTCTGGTAGTGATGGTTTGTATGCAATCAAAACTGCAGTTAGCACAAGTGTATGTAACCAGATGCAACCCTCCAAAAAGGATGCCTCTGTCCAGACCGATTTCTGTGTGGACTGTTTGAGCTTATCGTTGGTTTCAGGGGGCGTTGTGGAGGAAACCTGCCTGCGGTTTGAACAGGTGAATGATCTCCTTTCACTGGTGGCCGAGCTTAGAGAGGAAGTTGAAAGACTAAGGAGTATCAGGGAAAGTGAAAGGGAAATAGATTGGTGGAGTTCAGCCTTTCCATCCTTGAGGGAGGCCCACCAGGAGTCAGAGGACTCCCATGCCTCTCAATGTCAAACAATAGGACATAGGTATGTGTCAGTGGGGTTTTGAAGTTTATTTGTTTAAGAAATTGTATAAAATGTTGTAATGGTTTGTTCCTATTCACCGCTGTTCAGCTTTCCTAATAGTCTCTCCCTAAAGTTGTTTACCAACTGTCTTCCCACCTTTCCCCATCAGTTCTGGTATTTCCAGATCCTTCCCTGTCCATCCTCCAAAACCTGCCCCTTCAGCTTGTCTGTCATAATTTGCTATACCCATTTATCTAGAAGCTTCTTTGTCAGTTATTTCCCTTCACTCATTGGTATGCACTCTTCCCTTTCTCTTCCCTATTGGTTTTATGTTTACGTATATCCCCCCATACCCCTCCTATCTAGCCCTTGATTTCTTAGGCTGTCTCCTGCTGGGAGACAGCCCCCATCCCCCCCCCCAAAAGCTGCCGGTTTTCTCTGTTTTGCACCCTTTGCCTCTGCCTCCACTTTGAGCTGTGACACTGCGGCACCTGTGCCACGCCTGTCATGGGGAAGAATAAAGACAGTTCGGAGATGCAAGCAAGGGGTCCTTCCTTCTTTCCTTTACCTCGATCCGTCAACATGGGTCCACACCTATCGGCTGCTTCTGTCGGTACGGGACCTCAGCTTATGGCCAAACCACTACCCTCTGCCTGCTGGTGGCTGAGACGGGGACTTGTGCGCCAAGGGGAAAGGGGGTCGGAGCTCGCCGGAGACCAGCGTCACCCCCTCCTCCCACGACCGGAGCGTGGCGTCACTGGTAGATGAAGGGGAGTGGAAATGGGTACCTACTTGAGGAGGTAGTAATAAAAATTCCTCCCAACCCCCACTTCCAAGCGAGGTACCACTTCAGAATAGGTATGAACCCCTCCCTGGATCTAGAGAGTCAACCAGATGATGTAGAAGAAAATTATCTGCCCAGTGAACCCCCCAATTATGACTCATCTGTGAGAGAGATTACCACCTCTAACATCAAAAAGAAAAGAAGGATAATTGTGGTGGGTGATTCCCTTCTGAGGGAAACAGAGGGCCCCATATGTCGACCAGACCCACTCCACAGAGAGGTCTGCTGCCTCCCTGGGGCCCAGGTATGGGATATTACTGAGAGACTTTCTGGACTGATTCAGCCCTCTGATTATTACCCACTGCTGATACTCCAAGCTGGCAGTGATGAGATTGAAAAGAGGAGTGTCAGAGCAATTAAAAGGGACTTTAGGGCACTGGGACAAGTAGTTGATAGGACAGGGGTACAGGTTGTCTTTTCCTCAGTCCCTTTGGTAGCTGAGAAAAATGGTGAAAGGAATAGGAGAGCTCGCATTATCAATAAGTGGCTCAAGGGTTGGTGCCATCAGCAGAATTTTGAATTCTTTGATCATGGGGCAACTTTTACGGCACCCGGCCTACTGGAACCAGATGGGATACATCTCTCTGTTAAGGGCAGAAGGTTTTTAGCTTGTGAACTGGCAGAACTTGTGGAGAGGGCTTTAAACTAGGTTTGAAGGGGAAAGGGGATGCAGTTGGGTTGTCTGGAACCAGACCCAAGGGTGGTAAGCCTGAGATTCACTGTGAAATCAGCAGTCCAGCTGAGGTGCATGTATACTAATGCACACAGCATGGGTAACAAACAAGAGGAGCTGGACGCCATGGTGCATCAGCAGAGCCATGATGCAATTGCCATCACAGAAACACGGTGGGATGACTCACATAGCTGGAGTGCTACACTGGATGGCTACAAGCTCTTCAGGAGATATAGGAAAGGGAGAAGAGGTGGAGGGGTGGCTCTTTATATTAGGGAGACTTTGGATGCCATAGGTATTGAAACTTATGATGATGAAGTCGAATGCCTATGGGTAAGAATTAGGAGGAAGGCCAATAAGGCTGACATCCTACTGGGAGTCTGTTATTGTCTAACTGACCAGGAAGAAGTAGTGGACAACTCATTCTATAAGCAGCTAGAGAATGTTTCTGGATCATCAGCCTTTGTTCTTGTTGGGGATTTCAACCTGTTGGATATTTGCTGGGAACTCAATACAGCTGAAAAAAAGCAATCCAGGAAATCTTTAGAGTTTGTGGAGGACAACTTTTTGTCACAGCTGGTGGGTGAGCCCACCAGGGGAGCAACTATGTTAGCTCTGTTATTTGCAAATAGAGATGGGTTGGTGGGAGATGTGGTGGTTGGAGGCTGCTTGGGGCATAGTGATCATGAAATTATAAAATTCTCAATATTTGGTGAAGTAAGGAGGAACATTAATAAGACTTTTACATTGGACTTCTGGAAGGCAGACTTTGGCCTATTCAGGAGACTTATTCAGAGAGTTCCTTGGGAAGCAGTCCTTAAAAAGAAAGGAGTTCAGGAAGGGTGGGCGTGCTTCAAAATGGAGATCTCGAGGGCACCAGAACAGACTGTCCCTGTGTGCCAAAAGACAAGTTGACAAGCCAAATGTCCAGTCTGGATATGCAAGGAGATTTTGGAGGTACTCAGGAATAAGAAAAGGATGTATTATCTTTGGAAGGAGGGTCAGATCTCTCAGGTAGTATTTAAGAGGGCTGCTAGAGTATGTAGGAAAAAAATTAGGGAGGCTAAAGCTCAGTTTGAACTTAGAACAGTGACTTTTGTAAAGGATTAAAAAAAAATCTTTTTATAAATATATTAATGGTAAAAAGAAGAGTAAGACTAACCTTTGTTCTTTATTAGATGCAGAAGGAAACTTAGTAACTGCAGATGAGGAGAAGGCAGAGGTGCTTAACGGCTTCTTTGTCTCAGTTTTCAGTGGGAAGACTTGCCTTCAGGATAACTGTCCTCTTGGGTTGCTCGATCATATCAGGGAGCAGAATGCCCCCCCCCACCTCATTATCCAAGAGGAGGCAGTCAGAGAACTGATGACCTGCTTGGATATTTATAAATCCTCGGGATCAGATGGGATCTATCCCAGGGTGATGAGGGATCTGGCAGATGAGCTTGCAAAGCCGCTCTCCATCATTAACCAGCAGTCCTGGCTCACTGGTGAGGTTCCAGATGACTGGAAACTGGCCAATGTAATGCCCATTCACAAAAAGGGTGGGAAGGACGATCCTGGCAATCATAGGCTGGTTAGCCTGACCTCTGTACCAGGTAAGGTTATGAAACAGTTTATATTGAGTGTCATCACACAGAACTTAGAGGATGGCCAGGGTATCAGACCCAGCCAGTATGGGTTTAGGAGGAGCAGGTTGTGTTTGACCAACCTTAGCTCCTTTTATGACCAAATGACCCACCTGGTGTGTAGCGGGCACAGGCTCTGATAGGGCCCCATGGAGGGCTGAAGCCTAGAGAGAGGAAATGCCAAGTCATGGTGAAAAAGCCAGAAGCCCCTCTCTTCAGCCTTTTGGACCCCTGCTTATCTCTCTGTAACCCCATAGGTCACTTCTCCTTAACCCCTGCTATTGGACAATTTCTGATCCCTTCTAGCCCTATATAATGGGCTGATTTAGCCCATTCTAGCTAGAAGAGCCGCCGCTTGAACCCTTCACAGGCCCCCCCCAATAAAACCATTGCTGTGGAACTCCAGGGCGAGTCTTCTCCTCTCTCGTGTCTGCTTCCCGGCTAGTCTGGGCACCTTAGCAAACAAAAGAGATGGAAATCATAAAAGAGCTGATAAATCACTAAAGAGCTGATATCCTTTAGGCTTGCTAAAGTTGCCTGCAGCTAAGAGTGGCTTGGGTGCTCGGACAGTCTGTCCCCAAAGGACTGAGCTATCCGAACCATGCTGCCTGCTCGTGGGCAAACTAGCCCACCAGGAAGCTGGAATACGTGGTGCACTAAACAGAAGGAGAACACCTCAGGAGAGCAGCATTTTTTTCAGAAAATTGTAACGGTCTTTCAGAATGCTGAGGCCCTTGTGGAGACACCCCTCCCCGTTTTATCAGGATTCCTCTACAGGGGATGTCAGATCGACCCTCAGAAACTGACATCTGGACGAAACTGTTTGAGGAGTCTGACAAAGGCAGACCACCTTCCAAGCAGATTTTGGACCTCTCATGGCTGAAGAAGTGTAAGTATTAAAAACAGCCTGTTTTGCACGCTTTTTTTTCTGGGTCCTTCTTACTCTTTTTGATTTTTTTTTTTCTTTTTTTTTTCTCGTTTTTGTCTGCTGGGAGGGACACGATAATATGGGATCAAAAAATAGTACTTTGAGACAATCCCAGAACAAGAGAGATTTATATTTACTAATCCTAGAAATCTTATCTTCTATCAACTTTTCTTTCTCTAAAGGTAAACTCTTTAAGACTAACCTAAAGAAATTTATAAAATGGCTTCTTTCTCAGTTTCCTGATACTAACACAGAAATAATTACTAAAGACCTCTTTTGGGACAAAGTTGGGACCGCGATATATAACTTGCAAATTAACCAAGACTTCTCTGTAACTCAGTATATGTCTTTATTCCACATAATAACTAAAACTGTAGAGAAAGCTGACAGAGATAAAACATATGCCAGGCAGCCTTTCACAACACACACGGACAATCTCTCTTCAAATGCTAATCGCACTGCTAACAACTTTTTGGAATTCGAACCCCTAGTCTCTGGTCTGCTGGGTCCTAATGCTGCCGCAGCCTCTGTCCCATTCTCTGCACAATTTGCACCGCCCCCCGCCATGCCTGCGGGGTCTGCACCGTCCTCTCTTCCCCCGCCCATCCCCCCAAACGCGGCAAACATGAATTCCTTATCTGCGAGCACAGCCATACCCTTGTCCTCCGGCTCGGGTCCCCCCATCCCCCTTCCCCTCCCCCCCACCCCTATCGCCGTTTCCCCTGCACCCGCTGCAGCCCCCCCCCCCCATGGTGGCTCTGCCTCCCTCCACCGCGGCTTCTCCCACCCCCCTTCCCGCCTCCCCCATCCCCGCCCCGGTCTTCCCCACACCCGCCACCGGTTCCCTGATCCCAGCCCCCACCCCCGCTGCCGCCCCTCTCGTGCCCACGTGTACCCCTACCCCCACCCCTTCCAGTCTGCCTGCTGCAGCAGGTTGTCCCCCTGCGTGCTGCCACACCCCAGCTCCAGCATACCACGCTATTCTCGAGGCACCCCAGACCGGTCTCAATGCCCCCTCTCCTCCGCTCCCCCCCTGCCCCCACTCCCAGTCCTGTGCATGCTGTGCTGCCATCCCAGCCCCAATGGTGCCTCCCTCTAGCCAAGCTATGCCATGTGCCTCCTCACAGCCCCCCAAAGCCTCTGATAACTCCTGCTTCAAGAGACCATAAAAAGCATAGGACACGGACTGCTCGCTCTCATTCCTCCCCCTCTGAGGACAGCAGTTCCAGTGACTCTGATTCTGATACAGCGGACATTGATCCATGGGCTCTAATTAAGATAGAAGCGACTAAGGCGGGTGACTGGCAGATGGTGCAGAAAATTAACACTTTCCCAGTAGAGTAGAAAAAAGGAAAAAAAGGCGGGGAATCTACTATAAAGACATGGGAACCAAACTCAAATAAGGAACTCGTACAATTAAGAAATATAGCCAAAGAACATGGCAGAGGCTAACATTTTTAGAAATGTCTTAAAAGCTATGTTCTTGGCACGTGTTTTAGTTCCCCACGATATTAAAAATATTTCCCACTGCCTCCTTTCCCCAGCAGAATATATGTTATGGGAAAAACATTGGAAAAAACAATTAAAAACATTATCAGACTCATATTCTGCAGATGCTGATAAGACAGATTTTACGGTAGAACAGCTGTCTGGGGAAGGGGATTTACAGAAACCCTGTGACCAAGTTGAGAATTTGTCCAAAGGGGCATTGCAAGATGTGGCACTTGCAGCAAAAACCTCCTTACTTCTCATACATGACAACACAATGCCCGCTATGCACTTTTCTACTATTAAACAAGGAGTAGATGAAAGCTTTATCAAATTTGTGGACAGAATTAAAGATGCTCTGGAAAAACAGAGAGCTCAGAGGCAAGAAAGGAACTCCTATGTAAGCTTGCCATGAGTAACTCAAACAAACAATGCAAAACAACTCTGAGGTCTCTACCCTTGGATATGGACCCTACCACAGAGCAAATGCTGGAATGCTGTACACGCCCCTTGTCCACTGATAATACAGTGGCCCAAGCAGTTGCTAAGGGTATTGCTGAAGGAGTCTCTGGTGCATAAGCAGTAATGTCTTCTAAAGACCAGGCCCACTGCTTTCACTGTAGAGATTTTGGACATTTTAGAAAGAACTGTCCAGACAGGTCACCTACCCGATACCCTTGTAACACCTATACAAGACCCCAAAATCAGCAGCTTTACCAGCAGTGTTTGGGAAACGCCTTGTGCAGCCTGGTGGAGCCCCGGGCTATGACAACAAATCAAAGGCCACCCAGACCTAACCACGCACCATCCCAGGAGGTTCCGGACCACAAGAAGAAGATCCAACACACAAGGCGATACAGATGGGAACCCACCACCAACTGGTAACTGCTCTGTCCATTGACTTTAATAATGAGAAGGTTTATCAAGTTCCCACAGGCAAATATAGGCCAAAAGTTGATCCCTCTGACATCTTAATTATAGGTGACACTCTCCATAGCCCAAAGGAAATCTTCATTGTTCCAGAAGTACAAACAGTATGCCCAGGACAAGAGATTCTTGTCAAGGTGTACTGCATGGACTTACCATTTTTCCTTTCAAAGGGAACTGTCACCCTGATTTTGTAAAACTTTGTAAGCCTTCTGATGTTTATATTCTCTCAACAAACTTTCTCACACACAATTCTGTAAATAACCTATGTTTTGCATTCTTTCATGGAGGTGGAGAGAATTGATGGACCCTTGGTCTGTCCAGTGGCATTGGAGAGGTGACACTGTCACCCTCCAATCCACTGTCACCTTTGGAAAACTATAAATGTTGGAGTCAGAAAATAAAGTGCTCTTTTTTGTTCCCCTCGAGAGCAGCAGTGTCTGTGTCATCATTTTGTGCCTTATCGTGACATCTGGTGAACCCCTTCGTGTGAATTTGAGACCTTGAGTGTCGTGCGGCCTTGCTGGGTGAGGTTGTATCCTTCCCCCCCCCTTGTTTGCTTGGCGTTGCCTGCTGCTCTTGTGAGAGATGGCAGCCTCTGTGAGTTCCTCGGATGTTTCTGTTCTTTTAGACCTCTGGAAAGTTCTCCTCGACCGGAGGGGAGTTTCCCTTTCCTGGAGTGAGTTTGAGGGTCTGTTTCTGTGGGCCAGAGAGCAAGGGTTTTTTCGGACTCTTTGGAGGCGCTCTCTAGGGAGGCGTGGTCTCGCGTGGGGAATCGTCTCATGGTTGTTCTCCTTGACGATTCGGTGGATGTGAGATCGCTGATGGTGCACTGGCAGAAGTTGAGTGACGTTTGGCGGGGGTCTCCTCGTTATAGCTCTCGGGGTTCCTAGGGACCCCTTCTGTCTCGGATGTGGAGGAGGGGGAGTCTGATTTTCTGTATGACGCAGGACCCTCTCTCCCCACCCCGAGAGGGAGAGCGGGGGGCAGCTCCGCCTCGGAGGGCGATGTCTGTTCCCCCGGGGTGGATGGGCTCCTGGCCAGCTGGTCCCGAGCCCGGCGGGGGGTGCCCCGCGGGCATCTGGGGGCTCCGTGGAGTCGGAGGGCCGCCCTCGCCCCGCCCCGCCCCGCACGGCTGGCGGGACGGGGGGGGACCCTCCCTCCCTGTGTGCCTTCCCGGCGCTTGGGGACGGCGGGCAGTCACGGGCCCCGCTCCCCCCTCTGTTTGACTCTGATTCCGTGACGATTCTGTGTTCGCACTGTGGCGTCTCCGCCAGGTACCCCCTGGCTGCGGTAGGGACGGCTTCGCCTCCCCCTGGGTCCGGCTTCTCGGAGGGGGGGGCGGTTTCTCCCGTCCCTGGGCAAGCGCAGTCCGTGGCCGCAGCCCCCGGCGGGCCCGGCCCCTGCGGCCGGGCAGCCCGCCCCGCCCCGCCCGGCGGAGGTGGTACCCGCTGCCGCCTCTCGCGGCACAGGTCCGGCGCTCATTGGGGCTGTGCCCGCCCCCTTTGTGCCGGCCCGCTCTGACGTGACTCCATGGGCCGTGCCCCTCTCGGCACCCGGCCCCGCCCCCGTGTCGGGGGAGGGGGACCCCGCGCCGGTTTCACGATCCGTGCCGGCGCCCGCGCCTGCCCCCCCGCGGAGCCCTCTGCCGGGGCTGCGGCGCGGCAGGGCGCTGAGGTGTTTCGATTTAGCGCGTCTACCGATGCTGCCGGCGGGAGGCCAGTGACTCCTCGGGGCCGTGGTCAATCCTCGTTGGTTTTCTGGACGCTGCCTTCATGTCAGGCGACGGCTCATGTTAATGGCCAGGCTTTGCCGGGTTCGGGAAACCGGAAGCGGAGCGCCCCGGAGAGATGCGCTCCGACACAAGTCTTTCTCCAGACCTCGGAGCCGATGGAGGTCTGCTCTGCCGGCTTACGGCCAGCACCCGCGGATCAGCAGGTGTGGATATCTGCACCGCAGCAACTGTTGTCTTAGAATCTTGTCGGATACACAAGATTCCCTGGATGCTTTTGGTCCCTTGGGTGGAGGCATGAGTGCTCTCCTGATGGGGAGGTCTGGCGCCACCATTCAGGGCATCATTGTGCACCTGGGGCTCATTGATGCAGACTTCACAGGGCAGATTTGTGCCATGGTTTCCACACCTACCCCCCCGTCACAGTCCCAAAAGGGACGCGCATTGCTCAACTTGTGCACTTTAAGTCCTCTGTTCGCAGGACGGCTGACCGGTCACGTGGTGTGGGCGGCTTGGATCCACTGGGTCGCCTCAAGTTCACTGGACCACCGTCCTGTCCAAGGACCGTCCCGAGATGCTGTGCACCCTGTCCAACCCTGGTGCGATGCCGTCGGACATCCGCCTCCGCGGGACTTCTTGACAGTGGGCTGATGTCACAATTCTCTCCCTTGCTGCCTGGCCCCCGGAGTGGCCCCTGGATCCGGTGGAGACGCCTGTCACAGGACTGGGAGGGGACGGCGCAATGTTCGTGAGCCAGCGGCCCGTGCTGGTCGCAAAACCCGGAGGGACAGACGGCCTGGGTTAGGCCTCATGTTACCTCTACCCTGCTAACCTCTGGGGGAGGGATGTTCTGTCCGCCTGGGAGGTGCGCATCGGGACGGGTTTTTGATGGGGGCCACTGCGACGAAGGGCACAGACTCCTATATGGTGGCTGGTAGACAAGCCTGTTGGGAGAACCAGTGGCCCCTCCTCATGAAAAATTGGTCGCCCTTCGAAATCTGGTGCAGGAGCAGTTGGACCAGGGTCATCTGGAGCCTTCTACCAGTCCCTGGAACACTCCTGTCTTCTGCATCAAAAAGATATCTGGGAAATGGAGGTTGTTGCAAGACCTCCGAAAGGTCAATGCCGTGATGGAAGGCATGGGAACATTGCAGGTGGGCATGCCATCGCCTACCATGCTTCCCGCGGACTGGCCGATCCTCATTGTGGATCTGAAGGATGGTTTCTTTACAATTCCTTTGCATCCAAATGACAGGCCGAAATTTGCCTTCACGGTGCCAGCAATAACAACGCTGAGCCGGCACAGAGATATCAATGGAGGACGCTGCCCCAGGGCATGCGCAATTCCCCAGCCCATATGCCAATGGTATGTGGCCCAGGCCTTGTCTGGAGTTCGCAAGCAGTTTCTGATGCACGTCTGTATCATTATATGGACGACATTTTGGTGGCTGCGTCCACCCAGGATGAGCTGCTGAGGATTTCAGCCTCGGTTGCTGGATGCTTTGCATGCTCATGGGCTGCAAGTGGCTCCAGAAAAGGTTCAAACAACAACCACCTTGGAAGTATTTGGGGGGTCAAAATTCTGGAACAGACCAATTTGTCACCAAGAGGTGCAATTGTGCATTCTGTGAAGGACACTGAATGATGCTCAGAAATGGTAGGGTGTCATCACTTGGGTTGTGTCCATATTTGGGACTGACAATGCACAGTTGTCTCCGCTGTATGATTGTTGAAAGGAGACAATGATCTAAAGTCACCTCGCACGTTGACCCCTGAGGCGCAAAAGGCGCTGGAGGTGGTTCAGCAAGCTGTTTCGGCTTGCCAAGTTCATCGCATTGATCCTCCGTTGATGTCACTGTGTTCATCACCACTCCAGATTCGCATCCCACAGGTATTCATGGCCAGTGGAGTGACAAATGGTCCGATTCCTTGCACATCTTGGAATGGGTTTTCCTGCCCCCATCAGCGCAGAAGACGGCAACTGCATTGTTTGAGCTAATCGCTCGCTTGATAATCAAATGCCGGCAACGGTGTTTGCAATTGATGGGTGCGGATCCCGCAAAGATTGTACTCCCGGTGCAACGGGAGGATTTTGACTGGAGCTTTGCAAACAGTGTGTCCCTGCAGAGTGCTCTGGAAAACTTTTCAGGGCAGATCACTTATCATCTGCCCAGCCATAAGCTGTTGCATGTGGCAAAATTCACAACGAATGTCTTTGCGGCCCAAAAATAGTCAGGAACCCGTGCAAGGACCCACCGTCTTCACTGACGGTTCCGGGAGGACCGGAAAGGCCATGTTACCTGGAAGGATGGATCTGAGTGGCAGGTTTTGGAAGGTCATGAGGATGGATCAGCCCAATTGGTTGAACTGAGGGCTGCTGTCATGGCATTTGAGAAATTTTCCCAGGAGCCTTTCAACTTGGTCACGGATTCCGCCTATGTGGCTGACATTGTGCAGCGATTGGGTCATTCGGTTTTGAAGGAGGTCAGTAATCCTGCCTTGTTTCATTTGCTGAAGACCTTGTGGCATGCCATTCAGGCTCGGGTTCATCCCTTCTATGTTCTGCATGTGAGGAGTCACACCTCTTTGCCAGGCTTTATAGTGGAAGGTAACGCGAGGGCTGACAAGTTGGCTAACCCAGCGTGGGTGGCACCTCAGCCTGATACACTTGCGCAGGCCAAGGCATCACATGGGTCTTTCCACCAAAACGCACATACCCTGCAGAAGCAGTTTCAGCTGACGCCAACTGAGGCTCGTGACATTGTTGAGTCGTGTGACGACTGCCACGCGCTTGCTCCGCCTTTGCCGGCAGGGGTAAACCCCAGAGGCCTTAGGGCCTTGAGCTTTGGCAGACCGATGTCACCCAGATTGCCGAGTTTGGCCGGCTCAAGTATGTGCATGTCACGGTGGACACGTTCTCCTCTGCGATGGGGCTTCTGCTCACACTGGAGAAAAGGCCTGTGATGTCATTGCCGCTGGAGGCAGGCCTTTGCCGTTCTGGGCATACCTTCTGCTGTGAAGACCGACAATGGTCCTGCTTATGCATCACAGAAGGTGGCGGCAGTTCCTGCAGTTGTGGGGTGTCTCACACAAGTTTGGTATCCCCTCATTCTCCAACCGGTCAAGCTATTGTAGAACGCGCTCATGGTACTCTGAAGCGGGTTCTTCAAAAACAAAAACGGGGAATGCAGGGTGAAACCCCGCACAGTCAGTTGGCGAAAGCTTTGTACACAATCAATCATCTCACTGTGCCGCAGAACTCAAATAATCCTGTCATTTGAACCATCATCTCTCGTTGCAGGCTGCGGATGAGGCACTTCGGCCTCGAGCGAAGGTTCGGGTGCGGAATTTAGTCACCAAACAGTGGGAAGGTCCCTATGACCTTATCGCTTCGGGCGCGGGTATGCTTGTGTATCCACAGATACTGGGGTACGCTGGGTACCTTCGAAGTGTGTTCGCCCTGACCTGCGACCGCAGAGACAGAATCCGGCCGACGGGCAACATGGAAACCGTGACCAACCTGAAAGGCATCAAGCGGGTGACTCATCGGGTGATGACTCGGATGCAGACGACGCGAGTGCTCACTCTGATGACTCCTCCGCAAATGGACACTGAACATTGTTCATGTTTGTTTTCACATTGCTCATTTTCTTTTTTCGTTTTTTTCTTTTTAGACAGAAAAGGGTGAGATGTCACCCTGATTTTGTAAAACTTTGTAAGCCTTCTGATGTTTATATTCTCTCAACAACTTTCTCACACCACAATTCTGTAAATAACCTATGTTTTGCATTCTTTCATGGAGGTGGAGAGAATTGATGGACCCTTGGTCTGTCCAGTGGCATTGGAGAGGTGACACTGTCACCCTCCAATCCACTGTCACCTTTGGAAAACTATAAATGTTGGAGTCAGAAAATAAAGGTGCTCTTTTTTGTTCCCCTCGAGAGCAGCAGTGTCTGTGTCATCATTTTGTGCCTTATCGTGACAGGGAACTGCAATCGCACAGGCCTTTCTAGTCCCAGAGAATCACAGGGAACAGATTCCTATCAACACTACAGCAATATGGGCACAAGTTGTGGGACCAAGTAAGCCTACCATTGAGTCCGGTCTTACCTGCAAAGGACAAAAGATCCACCTACTGGGTACACTGGACACCGGTGATGACGTGACCATCTGTTGTGGTTTGAGAGGAAATGAGTTTATTTTGGGATGGTGTGGTCAAGCTAATAAGTGTTCAGATTTTAATATTGGCACTTGGTTTGTCCACTGAGGGCATGGATACGCTTCTGAGAACACAAGGGGTTAAAAGCTGTGAACTCTCGGGAGAAACTCCCTTGAGTTCTGGTTCGTGAAAGAGCACAAACTTTTCCCCTGCCCGGCTCCGAGCTGGGCGGGGGAGGGGAGCCATGCAGCCAGAGGGAGGTAGGCCAGGCCTGGGCCGAAGGGTAGAAGAGCACAGCGAGGCTTCGGGCAGCTATTCCCCCGCTCCCCGCCCAGAGGAAGAGAGAGGGAGAGAACCTGTGCCTGTGATAGCGCGGCTGGCGTGAAGGAAAAGGGGGGGGTGCTCGGTGGGCAGCCAGCCGTGGGAGTTTATGAACCGAACTGGCAGAGCCTAAGACTTTTAACTCTTTTTAGGATGATGGAAACCTTGCAAATGCTGATTCTTCTTGGAGTTGATGAGATAGAGTTTAGAATAGCAGGAAACGGGCAAGTGAAAGATACTGAGAGAAGCTGAGAAGAATCTTAAGTGAGAGGAGATGATGGAGTACCCTTTGGCTGGACTTTTCCTGTATAGCTATGGGCAGAACTACTTGTGTTCTTGTGACACAGAGAAAACATTCTAGGGGGAGGCGATGGCTCAGAGCCAGGGGAGTGTGGTGATCTGAAGGAGTGCAGAGACGACGGGTGAAGAGAGTGGTGGTGGAGCCCTCCGTCTTCAGAGAAGCAGAAGAAGAAGATGATCTCTGTTCAAGAGACCCCTCAGCCCCCAGGAGGTGAAATTTGGGAGGGGACAGGTGTCCCAAAAGTGAGAGAGACTGTGCTCTTTTTAGAACTAGACAAAGCATCCTTAAAAAGAAAAACCCTAGAAGCAGCTCTGGTCCATGTGCAGTAGTGAGAGCACTAGACATAAAAAGTAGAGGCCACGATAACAAATGTTCTCCGGGCGGTGCCACATGTGGCAAAGAAACACAAGAAGTTTTGACTGTTTCCTGGGGAAGTCTGTGGTGCAAGAGAGACTCCTCTCTTCTTGAAGAATTGAGAATTGATTATCTAAAGATTGGTGATAGACTGAGAGTGGGTGATCTGAGGGGTGGTAACTGAATTGAAATTTGGTGGGGGGAGGAGGAGGAAATTTGGAAGGTTTTCATCCTGTGTTCTGTGTGTTTCTCTTATAGTCTTAAGTTAATAAAGTTTTTTTTCCATTCATTCTTAAGCTGGAGCCTGCTCTGCTCTGTCTCTGATCACATCTCACAGTAGATACCAAAGAAGAAGTATTTTCATGGGAGCACTAGCATTGAGCCAAGCTCAAGCCATGACACCATCATCGCTTGCTCAGAATGGCCAGCATGCTGGGATCTACAACCTGTTGCAGGCAGGATTTCAGGGATTGGGGGAGCTACCATATCCATGCGAAGCAAGAACAACATCCTCGTCGAAGGGCCTGAAGGGAAGTTGGCAAGCATCCACCAATTTGTGGTAAGGGCCCCCATCACCCCTTGGGCAGGGACGTTCTATCCCAGTGGGGGGCTTCCCTACGTATTCCCACTCGGGATCTCTAACTGAGGCCACTGATGAGTACGCACTACCAGATACCCCTCGTCTCACCTGGAAAAGCCATGACCCGATCTGCATTGAACAGTGGCCCCACTCTAAAGTAAAGCTGTGCGCACTACAAGCCCTCGTGGACAAACAGCTTGCCAAAGGCTACATCTTCGAGACCACCAGCCCTTGGAACTCTCCAGTCTTCATACTATCAAAGCGTGGAACAGACAGGTGGAGGCTCCTCCATGACCTTCACAAAATCAATGAGATCATTGAGGACCTGGGCCCCCTCCAGCCTGGCCTGCCCTCCCCATCGATGCTGCCTAGAAACTGGACACTTGCCATCATAGATTTTAAGGACTGTTTCTTCAGCATTCCACTGCACCCTCAGGACGCTCCGCCATTTGCTTTCTCCATTCCCTCTCTTAGCAAAGAGGCTCCACTCAAAAGATATCATTGGTGTTTTTTACCTCAGGGACTAAAAAACTCGCCCACTATATGCCAGTGGTACGTGGCTTACATCCTGTCTCCCATTCGGAATCTATTTCCAAATGCTGTCATCCACCCCTATATGGATGATATCCTGGTTTGTGCATCAGATAAAGCTTACTTAGGCAAAGCAGTTAAAAGGACCATTGAAACCATAGAAAAGGCAGGATTTGAGATTCGTAAGGACAAAATACAGTACACCAACCCATGGACTTTTCTTGGAGTCCACATCTGGGAAAGGACCATTGTACCCCAGCAGCTCGACATCAGAGACGACCCAAAAACTCTGAGAGACCTACACAGTCTGTCCTGATTCATCAACTGGGTGCGTTCACTGCTAGGAATTACAACAGAGGACCTTTCTCCCCTGTTCAACCTTCTCCATGGCAACGAAGACCTGTACTCTCCATGCAGTCTCACAACAGAAGCCCGAGGTGCCATCACCAAGGTCCAAGAAGCCCTGTCTTCACGCAAAGCCCATCACTTCAAGCCCAACCTGCCTTTTCAGTTCGTCATTCTGGGAAAAGCACTTCGATTCTATGAACTGATTTTCCAATGGGCCTTTCAGCTTCAAGACCCTTTGCTGATCCTGGAATGGATTTTACAAACAACCAACCTTCAAAGACAATTACCACCTACCAGGAAATCATGGCACATTTAATAAAAAAGGCTAGAACTCGCCTTCACTCTCTTGCAGGGTGTGAGTTCACATGCATTTACCTGCCAATAACCACTGAGGACATGGAGGATTTGCTCCAGACCAATGAAAATCTTCAGTTTGCCCTAGATAGCTATACAGGCCAAATTTCAGTTCAGGTTCCAAAACACAAACTTTTGAATCCTGATGTAACCTTTCATCTGACTCCAAAATCAGTCCAAAGTAGAACACCTCTCAAAGCTCTAAACATCTTTACAGATGGCTCAGGGTCTTCCCACAAGTCTGTAATGGCATGGAAAGACCCTCGGACACAAAAATCGGCATCTGACATCCAAATAGTGGAGGGATCTCCACAGATTGCAGTTAGAAGCTGTTGTCAGAGCCTTTGAAAAGTTCAAAAATGAACCTTTTAATCTGGTCACAGATTCAGCTTATGTTGCTGGTATAGCTATGAGAGCAGAACATGCTCTTCTCAAAGAGGTTTCCAATCCAAAGTTATACCAATTGATTTCTAAATTAGTACACTTAATCTCCCACAGAAAGCAACCTTACCATATAATGCATGTGAGGTCACACACTGACCTCCCAGGTTTCATCGCAGAAGGGAACAGGAAAGCGGATTCATTAGCCATGGCAGTAGAAACTGCTAATGCTCCTAACATCTTTGCCCAGGCAAAGTTGACACGCACATTTTTTCATCAAAATGTACCTGCCCTTATCAGAATGTTCAAACTTTCAAAAGATCAGGCAAAAGCTATTGTTGCTACATGTCTGAACTGTAAAAACTATCAGATACCATCTATGGGGATGGGAGTCAATCCCCGAGCTCTGAACAGCTGCCAGCTGTGGCAGACAGATGTGACTCACTACACACCTTTTGGAAGGTCAAAATACATGCATGTATTGGTCGACACGTTTTCAGGAGCAGTATTTGCATCATCACATCCAGGAGAAACTGCACAGAACACAATAAAACATTTCCTCCTTGCCTTTGCCACCCTAGGAGTACCAAAGAAGATCAAAACAAATAATGGACCTGCCTATACGTCCCGTTAGTCAAAGGAGTTCTTCAGTGAATGGGGAATAGCACACAAGACAGGCATACCTGTACACCCCACAGGACAATCCATCATGGAAAGGACACATCAAACCCTCAAAAGATTCCTCAGTCAACAGAACATAGACACGAGAATCACATCTCCAGTGGAAAGACTTTGCAAGGCTCTCTATGTCATCAACTTCCTGAACTGTACAGCATCAGAGCCTGACTCACCAATACTTTGCCACTATGCAAATACCACCCAAGCAAAGCTCACTGAGAAACTGCCCGAGCTCGTGAAGGACCCCAAAACACACCAAATTTCTGGGCCTTTCCAGTTGATTACCTAGGGTAGAGGATATGTGTGCGTACTGCTACCCTCTGGTCCAAGATGGTACCCAGGAAAAAACATAAAACCATACCTAGGCACTGCAAACACTACTCCTACAAACAGTGACAAGAATTCCCCTGAGTCAAACACAAGACCTCCCCAAAACCAAACCAGTTCTGCCTGGAGACAAAGACATCACCGAATACCCACAAACAGAGGAACAGACCACCCCATCATGCGACAGCAGACAAAATAGAAAGCTGAATAATATTCTGCTGCATCAAACCATAGATAGTCTGAACACAAAAGCGTTCTCTGAATTATATGTTGTAACCCCTTTTGTACCTCAAAAAACTCTATTATTCCCTTTTCCTATCTCTTTTTCAAAACCCCTTAACCTTATACCCACTCCCTCTCCCTTAGCTTAGGAAGAAAGAAAAAAAAAAGAAAAAAGGGGGGGGGAGGGGAAGGAACAGAGAAAAGAACAAGGGAGTAAAACCTCCCCTCCCATCATAAAGATAACAAATTTGCTTATATTCCCTATCAGAAGCCCCATTCCTGTCCAAAGATGAAAAATATCTCCATTGGTGCTGTCCTCACTGCTGCCTGGATGTTCTTCACCGTACCGTATGCCTTTGGCTGGTTTAGCCCACAGCCTTGCCATAATGTTTGGGTAACATTAGCAAAGACATTAAAACAGGATAACATGTGCCTATCCATGGGAAGCATTGATAACCCACTTTCCATGTCTAGTAGGAATTCCATTCGCAGCAGATTACTGGCCTGTCTATAAGTCAGAGCTCCTCCGCACCACAGGTAAGAGACCCAACCTGGTAGATACTTGGGACGAGTGGACAAAAATGCTGCCCAATGCTCTAGAGGAGCCCCAAGAATTAGACCTGTTGGGGTCCTCCAATGCATCATACTGTGTCAAATTTTACTTTAGACATCCGAAAAACAATTGGCCAGGAACTGACCAGACAAAAAACACATACCGAAAAGACATATCACCCATTAACAAAGCCTATAACTATCCCGACTGGTGTAATTACACCACTCGTGTGATCTCTGTATCCTCTCTCCACCCCAAAGCATTACCCAAGGGAATGTTTCTCATCTCTGATGACAGAGTATGGGCTGGGATCCCCTCGCGGCTCCAGGGACGTCCCTGTACCCTTGGAAAACTTTCTACCCTCACTTCAAATATCACCTTGTTACATAGTTGGAAAAAAGAAAGTGAATTAAAATGCCACAAAAGGTCCTACACTGAATTTGATGAAAATTGTGATCCCAAATTATACGATTGGAACAAACCAAAAAAGATTGTTGTCTCTCTATTCTTACCATGGGTAGCTGCAGCTAAAGCCCTTGGTGAAGAAAATCACCTTGGGTGCTGGCTCAGCAAGCAGGCCAATGCTACATCTGCTGCCCTGAGCAATCTCTTAAAGGAAGAAGAAACCACAAGACATGCATAACTCCAAAATCGAGCTGCGATTGACTTCCTGCTGCGCTCCCACGGACATGGCTGTGAAGACTTTGAAGGGATGTGCTGCTTCAATCTCTCTTCATGCTCGGAATCCATCCATGCAAACATCCAGAAATTGAAAGAACTCGTGAAGGACTTGAAAGTAGAAAAAACCCCAGACTGGGTCGATGAGCTTTTCGTTCAGTGGGGATTAACAGGATGGGTTGCATCTTTGGTTAAGGGAATGTTGTGGATTCTCCTTGTAGTTGTTATTGTATTAGCTATGTTCTCATGCCTTGTTCACTGTTTCAAAAGAATTATAGGGAACTTCTTTTTTCTAAAAACAGAAAGTGGAGTTGTAGCAGGCACAGGCTCTGATAGGCCCCCATGGAGGGCTGAAGCCTAGAGAGAGGAAATGCCAAGTCATGGTGAAAAAGCCAGAAGCCCCTCTCTTCAGCCTTTTGGACCCCTGCTTATCTCTCTGTAACCCCATAGGTCACTTCTCCTTAACCCCTGCTATTGGACAATTTCTGATCCCTTCTAGCCCTATATAATGGGCTGATTTAGCCCATTCTAGCTAGAAGAGCCGCCGCTTGAACCCTTCACAGGCCCCCCCCAATAAAACCATTGCTGTGGAACTCCAGGGCGAGTCTTCTCCTCTCTCGTGTCTGCTTCCCGGCTAGTCTGGGCACCTTAGCAAACAAAAGAGATGGAAATCATAAAAGAGCTGATAAATCACTAAAGAGCTGATATCCTTTAGGCTTGCTAAAGTTGCCTGCAGCTAAGAGTGGCTTGGGTGCTCGGACAGTCTGTCCCCAAAGGACTGAGCTATCCGAACCGTGCTGCCTGCTCGTGGGCAAACTAGCCCACCAGGAAGCTGGAATAGTGGTGGATCCAGAAAAGGCTGTTGTTGTTGTATACTTGGACTTCAGCAAGTCCTTTGACACTGTCTCCCACAGCATACTCCTGGAAAAGTTAGCATCTCACAGCTTGGACAGGAGCACTCTTTGCTGGGTTCAGAACTGGCTGAATGGTCAGGCCCAGAGAGTGGTGTTGAACGGTGCTGCATCCAGCTGGTGGCCAGTTACCAGTGGTGTCCCTCAGGGGTCTGTGCTGGGACCAGTTCTGTTTAATATTTTTATTGATGACATGGATGAGGGGATTGAGTCTTTCATTAGTAAGTTTGCGGATGACACTAAGCTAGGATCATGTGTTGATCTGTTGGAGGGTAGGAGGGCTCTGCAGAGAGACTTGGAACTTTTGAATGGATGGGCAGAGTCTAACAGGATGAAGTTCAATAAATCCAAGTGGCAAGTCCTGCATTTTAGCCACAATAACCCCTTGCAACATTATAGGCTGGAGACAGTGTGGCTGGACAGTGTCCCGGAAGAAAGGGACCTGGGGGGACTGGTTGACAGCCAGCTGAACATGTGCCAGCAGTGTGCTCTGGCAGCCAAGAAGGCCAATGGCATCCTGGCCTGTATCAGGAATAGTGTGGCCAGCTGGACTATGAAGGTCATCCTTCCCCTATACTCAGCACTGGTGAGGCTGCACCTTGAGTACTGTGTCCAGTTCTGGGCCCCTCAGTTTAGGAAGGACGTTGAGACACTCAAGCACATCCAGAAGAGGGCAACAAGGCTGGTGAGGGGTGTCCTAGGGTGACTGTTATCCCCATTCGTGTGTATGTAATTTATGCTGGATATTATGTTCTGTGCCTTTAAGACTGGCAGAGTGAGAGTTTTGTTTTGGGCCTCCTATCAGCTACTCGGCGGGACATACAGATAGCACCAGTGCATGTTGCGGCTTCTCTGCTTTTTGCCCTGCTTTTTGCTCTCGCTCTTGCTTCTGCTTCGCTTCTGCTTTGCTTGCTCTTGCTTCTTTCCCCCCTTCTCATTAGTTACCTTAGCTAAACAGTCCAAATTCCTTTCTGGACTGTTCTCCCCCCCCCCCCCCCCGTTGGACCTGCTGACTGCTCCGGACTGGGATTCAGAACACCGAGAGAGAGAGGTTACACCTTGTGGCTGCAGCAGCTGCCTCAGCACCGGAGGGACTGACAACAGCAAACCCCCAGGAGAGACTTTTCTGAATTTGTCATCTTTCTCAGAGCAGTGGAAGAGTGGTGTCATCCGGTATTGTTCATTGTGTGTGCTGGGGGGTGCTGTGCTTGTCAAATAAACAGGTTCTTTCCACCTCTCTCTGAGGAATTCTTCCTGAACCAATTGGGGAAGGGGCCTGTGTGTTTGCTTTGGAGAAGCCCTTTTTGGGGATTCTCTCCAAATTTGCCCTAACCAGGACAAATCTTGGCGCCCAACGTGAGGCTCGAGAGAGAGTGGAGAGACCCTGTTTTGAGTGCATTTTGGTTACCATTATTCTGTTTCAGTGTAAAGCAGTTAATAGACATGCTTTTGAATTCATAATGTCTATTGGGGGGAAGGCTTGCATGCATTTCTGGTCCCTAAGGTTTTTTGAGATCTTAATACCTCTATGGTCCCTTGGTTTGTTTCTTATCCAGAAATAGCTCTTGTATTGTCTCTAATACGTAGCTTTTACAGCAGAGGGGCAGTGACCAGAGTAGCTATCCTGCTGGGCTTGGTGGTAATAGCTTGCAAGAAGTTTGTAAACATGCTGGGGTCTGCTCCAGGTGTGAATGGTTCATGGCTATGGTTATGCATCCAGATTGTTAGAGGAAGAGCAGGGGGTGAGGCTTTTCAGCCTTTGCTTTCCTTCTTCTCCTCTGAATCTGTTGCATCGCTTTTGGAGAATGTTCAGTTTCCCCTGAATGTTAAAGAGACCATCTTTCTAGTACTCAATCTGGTAAGCTTGCTCTATATAGTCTGCTGCATCTCTAGAATGAGGGCTGAGATTTCTAGCCGGGCTGATGAGATCCCTTGGTGAACAAGCCAGAAGCCCCCCTCTCAGCCCCCCCCCTCAGCCTTTTGGACCTGCTTATCTCTCTGTAACCCCATAGCGTCACTTTCTCCTTAACCCCTGCTATTGGACAATTTCTGATCCCTTCTAGCCCTATATAATGGGCTGATTTAGCCCATTCTAGCTAGAAGAGCCGCCGCTTGAACCCTTCACAGGCCCCCCCCAATAAAACCATTGCTGTGGAACTCCAGGGCGAGTCTTCTCCTCTCTCGTGTCTGCTTCCCGGCTAGTCTGGGCACCTTAGCAAACAAAAGAGATGGAAATCATAAAAGAGCTGATAAATCACTAAAGAGCTGATATCCTTTAGGCTTGCTAAAGTTGCCTGCAGCTAAGAGTGGCTTGGGTGCTCGGACAGTCTGTCCCCAAAGGACTGAGCTATCCGAACCGTGCTGCCTGCTCGTGGGCAAACTAGCCCACCAGGAAGCTGGAATAGTGGTGGGATCCAGAAAAGGCTGTTGTTGTTGTATACTTGGACTTCAGCAAGTCCTTTGACACTGTCTCCCACAGCATACTCCTGGAAAAGTTAGCATCTCACAGCTTGGACAGGAGCACTCTTTGCTGGGTTCAGAACTGGCTGAATGGTCCAGGCCCAGAGAGTGGTGTTGAACGGTGCTGCATCCAGCTGGTGGCCAGTTACCAGTTGTGTCCCTCAGGGGTCTGTGCTGGGACCAGTTCTGTTTAATATTTTTATTGATGACATGGATGAGGGGATTGAGTCTTTCATTAGTAAGTTTGCGGATGACACTAAGCTAGGATCATGTGTTGATCTGTTGGAGGGTAGGAGGGCTCTGCAGAGAGACTTGGAACTTTTGAATGGATGGGCAGAGTCTAACAGGATGAAGTTCAATAAATCCAAGTGGCAAGTCCTGCATTTTAGCCACAATAACCCCTTGCCACATTATAGGCTGGAGACAGTGTGGCTGGACAGTGTCCCGGAAGAAAGGGACCTGGGGGGACTGGTTGACAGCCAGCTGAACATGTGCCAGCAGTGTGCTCTGGCAGCCAAGAAGGCCAATGGCATCCTGGCCTGTATCAGGAATAGTGTGGCCAGCTGGACTATGAAGGTCATCCTTCCCCTATACTCAGCACTGGTGAGGCTGCACCTTGAGTACTGTGTCCAGTTCTGGGCCCCTCAGTTTAGGAAGGACGTTGAGACACTCAAGCACATCCAGAAGAGGGCAACAGGCTGGTGAGGGGTGTCCTAGGGTGACTGTTATCCCCATTCGTGTGTATGTAATTTATGCTGGATATTATGTTCTGTGCCTTTAAGACTGGCAGAGTGAGAGTTTTGTTTTGGGCCTCCTATCAGCTACTCGGCGGGACATACAGATAGCACCAGTGCATGTTGCGGCTTCTCTGCTTTTTGCCCTGCTTTTTGCTCTCGCTCTTGCTTCTGCTTCGCTTCTGCTTTGCTTGCTCTTGCTTCTTTCCCCCCTTCTCATTAGTTACCTTAGCTAAACAGTCCAAATTCCTTTCTGGACTGTTCTCCCCCCCCCCCCCCCGTTGGACCTGCTGACTGCTCCGGACTGGGATTCAGAACACCGAGAGAGAGAGGTTACACCTTGTGGCTGCAGCAGCTGCCTCAGCACCGGAGGGACTGACAACACAAACCCCCAGGAGAGACTTTCTGAATTTGTCATCTTTCTCAGAGCAGTGGAAGAGTGGTGTCATCCGGTATTGTTCATTGTGTGTGCTGGGGGGTGCTGTGCTTGTCAAATAAACAGGTTCTTTCCACCTCTCTCTGAGGAATTCTTCCTGAACCAATTGGGGAAGGGGCCTGTGGGTTTGCTTTTGGAGAAGCCCTTTTTGGGGATTCTCTCCAAATTTGCCCTAAACCAGGACAAATCTTGGCGCCCAACGTGAGGCTCGAGAGAGAGTGGAGAGACCCTGTTTTGAGTGCATTTTGGTTACCATTATTCTGTTTCAGTGTAAAGGCAGTTAATAGAACATGCTTTTTGAATTCATAATGTCTATTGGGGGGAAGGCTTGCATGCATTTCTGGTCCCTAAGGTTTTTTGAGATCTTAATACCTCTATGGTCCCTTGGTTTGTTTCTTATCCAGAAATAGCTCTTGTATTGTCTCTAATACGTAGCTTTTACAGCAGAGGGGCGAGTGACCAGAGTAGCTATCCTGCTGGGCTTGGTGGTAAAGCTTGCAAGAAGTTTGTAAACATGCTGGGTTCTGCTCCAGGTGTGAATGGGTCATGGGCTATGGTTATGCTCCAGATTGTTTAGAGGAAGAGCAGGGGGTGAGGCTTTTCAGCCTTTGCTTCCTTCTTCTCCTCTGAATCTGTTTGCATCGCTTTTGGAGATGTTCAGTTTCCCTGAATGTTTAAAGAGACCATCTTTCTAGTACTCAATCTGGTAAGCTTGCTCTATATAGTCTGCTGCATCTCTAGAATGAGGGCTGAGATTTCTAGCCGGGCTGATGAGATCCCTGACTCAGGAATAGACACCAGGTGTGGAAAATCCTAAGTGGTGTGGGAAATGGGAGATATGGGCCAAATCCTGAAGGAATTCTCTGACCCTATAATCTGGGACTTTCCCCATGATCAAATTCAGAACCCAGTTGAGGTGGGGAAATATCTGAAAGAGAAAGTACCAGGATGACCCTAAAGAGAAAAGATTCATTGCCTGAGCTGGGCCTTGGCATATGCTTATCGCACATTGCTAGATAACATTGGCCAGCAGACAGAGGCAGCGGGGCAGGGCGACAAAACAGCCAAGCTAGATAGTGAGCCTAACCAGCACTAAACCAATGGCTGTAGCTACCAGCACTAGAAGTGGGAAATGCAACGGGCAAGACCAATCGACAAGTGGATGATGATGATGATGATGCGGAGAAGGACCCCTCAGCGCCTCTGATGTAAAATCAGAAGTCAAAGCAGCAGGTGCCAGACCAGAAGCCCATATGGAGTCCTTTTCCCTGAAGGACCTCCGTTGGCCTAAGGAAGATTACACCCGGCGACCCGATGACTCCATAATTAGTTGGTTAGTCCCGTCTCTGGGATGCTGCAGGTGAGGCCACACATCCTGGATGGCACTGAAGCCAGGCATTTGGGATCCCTGTCACATGACCTTGTCATCGACCAAGGAATGTTGAGAGGGTGTTAATCCTCACAGCCTCTGGGCCGGGTCTTGGACATGTTTGCCACAAAGATACCTGTGTGCAGATGATCTTTATATCAGCAGACTCAGTGAAAACCATAGAGCAAGGATCAAACGCTTGAGAGAAATGGCAGTGGCAGAGATTATCTCTCAGATGACGTAACAACCTAGGAACCCAGACTTGGTACCATGCACGTCTGTGATGTGGCGGAAACTTGTACGACTCGGGCCACACGAATACTGCTTCTGCCTTAGCCATAATGAAGCGGTGATGAGAGGGATGAGACCGTGCTGATCTGGCGAAGAAGCTCCGAGCATATGCCGACGTGTGCATGGCCAACACATGCCAGGATCGCAGCAGTGGAAACACGTCTGCAGAAGTTAGAGGATAAGATAGAGGAGAATCACAAGAAGCTCAGGGAGAATTAAGGAAGACCTTCTCCAAATCTCAGCGATCACAGATCAGACGTCCTAGTGCCCAATACAGACGTTCCCCAGATGGAGAGAAGGTACACCCCACGAGCTGAGCTGTGGTTCTTCCTGCGTGATAGTGGGAGAACATGAGGAGATGGGATGGGAAATCTACTGCTGCTCTGGCACGACGGGTACGTGAATTGAAGGAAGGCAGGACCAGAGAGGGATTCCACCAAGAGGGAAGCAGCTCCAGTTGCCATAGCCGAACTGCCAGATTGATGATGATATGTCTGATCCCCTTGAAGGAACATCCAAGACATATGCCCAGGGAAAGAAGGATGACCAGGCTTAGAGGGGCCCTGCCTCTAGCCAGGTAGAGGCTAGGGAAAACCGTGTTTTTTTGGACTGTGTGATTCGTTGGCCTGGCACATCTGAACACAAGAATACAAAGCTTTGGTTGACACTGGTGCGCAGTGCACATTATCCCATCGAGACATGTGGGGACGGAGTCTGTGTCTATTGCCGGTGTGACAGGGGATCCCAGGATTTCACCTTGGTGGAAGCGGATGTGAGCCTGACGGGAAATGAGTGGAAGAAAACACCCCATTGTGACTGCCCAGAGGCCCCATGTATTTTTGGGCATAGATTACCTTCGAGTGGGTATTTCAAGGACCAAAAGGACTCAGGTGGCATGTGGATAGCAGCTGTAGTGAGGTAGCACTTTGCTGGGGCATCCAGCAATGGGAACAACTTTGCGCGGGCATGGGCGAAGAAACCCATCTGCAGTAGGACTTCTGAAGGGAGAAGAGCAACAGGTGCCAATTGCCACTTCCCACAGTGCATCGCCGCAGTATAGAACCACTCTAGATGCTGGTGATCCCCATCCATAAGATGATCCGAGAGCTGGAGAGAGCCAAGGGGTGGTCAGCAGAACCACTCAACCCTTCAACACCCCATTTGGCCCTGTTGCGTAAATCGGAGGGGGAATGGAGATTGACGGTGGACTACCGTGCATTGAACGAGTGACTCCGCCGCTGAGCGCGCTGTGCCGGACATATTAGAGCTCCATACGAGCTAGAGTCCAAGGCAGCAAAGTGGTATCCACTATTGACATTTGCCAATGCATTTTTCTCCATTCCTCTGGCAGCAGAATGCAGCCTCAGTTTGCTTTCACCTGGAGGGAGTGCAGTACACCTGGAACCGACTGCCCCAGGGGTGGAAGCACAGTCCCCACCATCTGCCATGGACTGATCCAGACTGCACTGGAAAAGGGTGAGGCTCCAGAACACCTCCAGTATATTGATGACATCATTGTGTGGGGGAACACAGCTGCGGAAGTGTTTGAGAAAGGGAAGAAAATCATCCAAATCCTCCTGGGAGCTGGTTTCGCCATTAAAAAGAGCAAAGTAAAGGGACCAGCTCGTGAGATTCAATTCCTAGGAGTGAAGTGGCAGGATGGACGGCGTCAGATCCCTACAGATGTCATTAACAAGATCACAGCTATGTCCCCACCAACCAATAAGAAGGAAACACAAGCTTTCCTAGGTGCCATAGGCTTTTGGAGAATGCACATTCCTGAGTACAGTCAGATCGTGAGCCCTCTTTACCTGGTCACCCGCAAGAAGAACAATTTCCACTGGGGCCCTGAGCAACAACAAGCTTTTGCCCAGATCAAGCAGGAGATTGCTCATGCAGGAGCCCTTGGTCCGGTCAGGACAGGACCAGATGTGAAGAACATGCTCTACTCTGCAGCCGGGAACCATGGCTTGTCCTGGAGCCTTTGGCAGAAAGTTGCCTGGGGAGACTCGGGGTCGGCCACTAGGATTTTGGAGTCGAAGCTACAGAGGCCTCTGAAGCCAACTATACTCCAACGGAGAAAGAAATCTTGGCTGCCTAATGAAGGAGTCCAAGCTGCCTCAGAGGTGATTGGCACAGAAGCACAACTCCTCCTGGCACCCCGACTGCCGTGCTGGGGTGGATGTTCAAAGGCAAGGTTCCTTCCACTCATCATGCCACTGACACTACATGGAGCAAGTGGATTGCCCTTATCACTCAGCGCGCCCGTATAGGTAAACTGAATCGCCCTGGATTTTGGAGGTGATTACAACTTGGCCCGAAGGTGAAATTTTGGTGTCACAGATGAAGAACCAGACCACAGTGACACGGGCTGAAGAGGCCCCTCCATATAACCAGCTGCCACCAGAGGAAACACGCTACGCTCTTTTCACAGACGGTTCCTGTCGCATTGTAGGGATGAACCGGAAGTGGAAAGCAGCCGTATGGAGCCCCACACGACAGGTCGCTCAAGCTACCGAAGGAGAAGGTGGATCAGTCAACTTGCTGAACTCAAAGCTGTTCAGCTGGCCCTGGACATTGCTGAGAGAGAGAAATGGCCAGGCTCTACCTTTACACTGATTCATGGATGGTAGCTAATGCTCTGTGGGGATGGCTGGAGAGGTGGAGAGAGGCCAATTGGCAGCGTAGGGGAAAACCAATTTGGGCTGCTGATGAGTGGAAAGACATCGCTGCTAGGGTAGGGAAGCTACCTGTCAAGGTCCGCCATGTAGATGCCCATGTCCCCAAGAGTAGAGCCAATGAGGAGCATCAACACAATGAGCAAGTAGACCGAGCTGCAAAGATAGGGGTGTCAAGATAGACCTAGATTGGGAACACAAGGGAGAGTTATTCCTAGCTCGGTGGGCCCATGATGCCTCAGGTCACCAGGGTAGAGATGCCACCTATAAGTGGGCACGAGACCGAGGGGTGGATCTAACCATGGACAGTATTTCTCAGGTTATCCATGACTGTGAGACGTGTGCTGCCATCAAACAGGCCAAGCGAGTGAAGCCCCTGTGGTACGGTGGGCGGTTGGTCCAAGTACAAGTATGGGGAGGCCTGGCAGATCGACTACATCACACTGCCCCAGACACGCCAAGGCAAGCGCTACGTGCTGACCATGGTAGAAGCCACCACGGGATGGTTGGAAACCTACCCTGTGTCTCATGCCACTGCCCGTAACACCATCCTAGGCCTTGAAAAGCAGGTCCTTTGGAGGCATGGTACCCCTGAGAGGATTGAGTCAGACAATGGGACTCATTTCAAGAACAGCCTCATCAACACCTGGGCTAGGGAACATGGTATTGAGTGGGTGTACCATATCCCCTACCATGCACCTGCTGCAGGGAAGGTAGAGAGGTACAATGGGCTACTAAAAACCCAACTGAAAGCCTTGGGTGGGGGATCCTTCAAAAATTGGGAGCAGCACTTAGCAAAGGCTACCTGGTTAGTTAACACTCGAGGTTCCACTAACCGAGCAGGTCCTGCCCAGTCTGAGTCCCTGAATATAATAGATGGAGATAAAGTCCCAGTGGTACATGTCAAAGGTTTGTTAGGGAGGACAGTGTGGATCAATTCTGCCTCAAGTACGGACAAACCCATCCGTGGGGTTGTTTTGCTCAGGGACCAGGATGCACATGGTGGGTGATGCAGAGAGATGGAACAACACGATGTGTACCTCAGGGAGACCTGATTGTGGGGTGAGAATGAAATTGTTTGACGATATGGGGATAAGGGGTGGAATGTCCTAGGGTGACTGTTATCCCCATTCGTGTGTATGTAATTTATGCTGGATATTATGTTCTGTGCCTTTAAGACTGGCAGAGTGAGAGTTTTGTTTTGGGCCTCCTATCAGCTACTCGGCGGGACATACAGATAGCACCAGTGCATGTTGCGGCTTCTCTGCTTTTTGCCCTGCTTTTTGCTCTCGCTCTTGCTTCTGCTTCGCTTCTGCTTTGCTTGCTCTTGCTTCTTTCCCCCCTTCTCATTAGTTACCTTAGCTAAACAGTCCAAATTCCTTTCTGGACTGTTCTCCCCCCCCCCCCCCCCGTTGGACCTGCTGACTGCTCCGGACTGGGATTCAGAACACCGAGAGAGAGAGGTTACACCTTGTGGCTGCAGCAGCTGCCTCAGCACCGGAGGGACTGACAACAGCAAACCCCCAGGAGAGACTTTTCTGAATTTGTCATCTTTCTCAGAGCAGTGGAAGAGTGGTGTCATCCGGTATTGTTCATTGTGTGTGCTGGGGGGTGCTGTGCTTGTCAAATAAACAGGTTCTTTCCACCTCTCTCTGAGGAATTCTTCCTGAACCAATTGGGGAAGGGGCCTGTGTGTTTGCTTTTGGAGAAGCCCTTTTTGGGGATTCTCTCCAAATTTGCCCTAAACCAGGACAGGGGCTTGGAACACAAGCCCTATGAGGAATGACTGAGGGAGCTGGGGGTGTTTAGCCTGGAGAAAAGGAGATAGAGGTGACCTTATCACTCTCTAGAACTTCCTGAAAGGTGGTCGTAGTCAGGTGGAGGTTGGTCTCTTTCACCAGACAGCAACTGACAGAACCAGAGGACACTGTCTCAGGCTGCATCAAGGCAAATATAGGTTGGATATTAGGAAGAAGTCTGTTACAGAAAGGGTGATAAAGTATTGGAATGGTCTGCCCTGGGAGGTGGTAGAGTCACCATCCCTGGATGTGTTTAAGAAAAGAATGGATGTGGCACTCATTGCCATGGTTTAGTTGAGGTGTTAGGGCATGGGTTGGACTTGATGATCTTGAAGGTCTCTTCCAACCACGTCATTCTGTGAATTCTGTAAAGCTTTAGTGCCTGTAGAGAATGATTATGTTGTAGTGCAAGGGGGCAACTAGCCAATCTAAAAAAGCATATTTTTACAGACCTCTAAAATATAGACTGGGCAAAGAGTACGGCATCCACAAGTATTGATACATACCCAATTCACCAAAGGTGCTTTTAGGGACAAACTTATTAGAACAATTACAAGCAACCATCACATTCAAAGATGGGGAGGTTACTCTAGAAGTAAATTATCAAAAGTAGATAGAAGTGCTAAGTTTAATACTGACAGCTATTGAACCCAAAGAAGAAATCAGTGAGGAAATATTAAACCAAGTGTCTCCTATAGTATGGGCCTCCAATGTACCAAGGAGGGCAAAAATGCCCCTCCTGTAGTAATCAAACTTAAAGAAAGGAAACCACCATTTAAGATCAAGCAGTACCCCCTGAAAAAAGAAGACAGAGAAGGGATCAGCCTGATAACTGAGAACTTTTTGCAATTAAGATTGCTAAAGGAATGCCAGTCTGATTTCAAAACTTCCATTTTACCTGTTCAGAAGCCTAATAAGTCATATAGAATAGTACAAGATTTAAGGGCTATCAACAAGATAACAGAGGATTGATATCCTGTGGTAGTGAATCCATATATTTTGCTAACCCGCTTAACACCTGAGCTAACTTAGTTTACCGTTTTAGATCTGAAAGATGCCTTCTTTTGCCTCCCCATCCACGAAACCAGACAGAAAATCTTTGCATTCGAATAAGTAAGCCCTTAAAGTGCGCACAAAACTCAGCTCACATAGACCGTATTATCTCAAAGTTTTAAAAATTCTCCCACTCTGTTTAGAGAACGACTTGCAAAAGACCTAGAGTCCTAGAAAGCTCCACCAGAAGAAAGAAGGCTATTGCAGTATGCAGATGATCTTTTAAAAGCCACTCAGATGAAGGACGCGTGTGTGGCCTAGACAGTAAGCCTTTTAAACTTCCTAGGACTCTAAGGACACAGAATATCAAAGAAAAAGACTGTCCTGGATTGCCAAGCAAATTGTATTCTATTTGCCATCTGTATGGCAGTTGTCTTCTGTTAAGTGGGCAGTTTTCCTTATCTCTTCCACAACCAATCCTCCTTCCAGGGAGACATCTGCTGATAGTAGGCTATTGAATGTCACTGCATGACTGATAAGAACTATAGCATCCCATTGTGAGATACTCCACCCAGAGGGAGGAGCCAAGCATTCCTACCCAGATATAATCTTGAGATTCTGGAACACCAGCACTGCTTTCCCCGCTGGATTTCCCAGAGGAACAGCTGCCTCTTTCCCTGGATCTTCAGAGAAAGAATACACCTTTCTACAGGATCACTGCTCCAACAGAACCACACCTGACACTCCAGGAGGACTGTAGCCAAAATTCCAATTGGACTGCTACCAACACCCTGACCAACAGGATGTCAGGTTGTATTCTGACTCTGTCAGTGTTGTTTTAGTTTACTGCATTGTTTATTTTATATTTTTATTTTCTTCCCTAATAAATAACTGCTATTCCTGCTCCCATATTTTTGCCTGAGAGCCCCTTAATCTCAGATTTATAACAATTAGGAGGGAGAGGGTTTCAATTTTTTCCATTTCAGGGGAGGCTCCTGCCTTCCTTAGCAGACACCTGTATTTCCAAACCAAGACAAAGGCACAAATAGTGAAACAGAAAGTAATCTACCTAAGATATGAAGTTAGTGCTAGACAACAGACTTTAAAGCAAGATCACAAGGAAGCGATATGCCAAACCCCAAAACCTCAGACAATAAAAGAACTCCGAGTCTTTCTAAGAATAGCAAGGTGGTTCCAGCTATGAATTTATAACTACGAGCTACTTATAAAACCCCTATATGCTCTTATTGCTAATAGAGATCTCCAGTGGACAAAGGAAGCCACGTAAACCTTTCATCAGCTAAAGAGTGCCCTCATGTCTGCTCCAGCTTTAGGACTTCCAAACGTGAGTAAACCATTCTTTCTATTTTCCCATGAGAAACAGGGGATTGCCTTAAAAATATTAGCCCAGGATTTGAGTCCATATGGAAGGGCAGTTGTCTACTTTTCCAAGCAACTAGATACAATGGCCAAAGGATAGCCAAGTTACCTCAGAGCTGTGGCAGCAGTTGTGCTAAATATCCAAGAAGCACACAAATTCACCCTGGGACAGAAAATGACTGTGCTAGTGTCTCATACAGTGTCCACAGTGCTAAAAGTAAAGAGTGAGCACTAGCTGTCACCACAGAGGTTTTAAAAATACCAGGCTATTGTAGTAGACCAAGATGATATCAAGATAGTAGTAACTAATATTATCAATCCAACTTCTTTTCTCAGCAGAAACCAGGGAGAAGCAGTACACCACAACCGCCTAGAGACTATTGAACCTACTTACTCCAGCAGCCCAGATTTAAAGGACACTCCTTTAGACAATGCAGAGACCTAGTTTACTAATAGAAGCAGCTATGTTGTCAGTAGAAAATTACATGCTGGGTATGTGGTCACTACCTACAGAGAAGTAATAGAATCTAGACCCTTGCCAACAGGGACCTCTGCACAAAAAAACAAGATAATTGCCCTGACTCATGCCTTAGAAATGACAGAAAGGAAGAAAATAAACATACACAAAGTCGAGACTCAAGATATGCATTTGAGGTTGTGCATACACATAGAGCCATTTAGAGAGAGAGAGAGGACTGCTAACCTCACAAGGGAAAAACATTAAACATGCACAAGAGATAATCTGACTATTAGAAGAAGTTCAGCGGCCTGAAAAAGTAAGAATTATACACATTAAGGCACACCAGAAAGTGAGCTCAGAATTAGAAGAAAGAAATGAGCTGACAGACAGAAAGACAAAAGAAGCAGCAAAAAGTAAGATTATCATTGAAGGAGCTCTAATTCCAGATAGACAAATTTCCCTTGAAGGTAAGCCGGAATATAATAAGAAAGACAGAAAGTTAATCCAAGATCAAGAAGGGACATATGACAAAGAAGGGTGATCTACTATTAATAAGAAGCTAGTTATTCTTTCTCATTTGTTGTGGTCATTAGTGAGGGAGGAACATCAGAAAATCCACTAAAGAATTGATGCCCTAAACACCTATTTAGCTAAAAGAATTGTTACCAAGAATTTATATGCCACCATCACCCAAGTGACCTGGCAGTGTGACTTTTACCTCAAGACTAACCGTAAGAGTATCCTGTCCTGGTTTGATAAGAAAGTGACTTTTTCGGGAAGTTGTGGTCAAACCAATCAGTGCTCAGATTTGAATATTGGCACCTGGTGTGGCCACTGAAGACATGGATACGCCTCTGAGAACACAGGGGGTTAAAAAGCAGAGAACTTGCAGGGGAACTCTCTCTTGGCTCCAGTTTGTGAAAGAGGTCAGGCCTCCCCTGTCCAGCTTCTGGGTGGGGGCTGGGTGGGGGAAGGGAAGCCATGCGGCCAGGGTTGAGGTAGGCCAGAGCCTTGGACAGAGAAGGGGGGGTGAAGGTCTCTGCAGGATGGAAGGGTGGAGGAACAGAGAGGCATCAGGCAGCCCCCCCCCACCTCAGGGAGAGAGAGAGAGAGAGCCTGTGCCTGTGCTTGTGCCACCTTGAAATTTGATATCTTGTGCTGGCAGCACAGCCCGAAGGAGAAGGGGGGGGGTGCGGCGGGAAGGTGCCCGGCAACCATGGGAGTTCTGGGCAGGCAGAGCCCGAGATTTTAACCCTTTTCTTGGACAATGAACACTTTACGAAACACTAGTCCTCATTGATGTGAATGAGAAGAGAGACAGACATGAAATAGAAGGAAATGGGCAAGTGTGGTAAAGGTCTGAGCAAGTAAAGGATGTCAGAAGAAGATGGGGAAGAATCCTAAGTGGGAGGAGATGATAGAGTGGCCTTTGGCTGGACTTTTCTTGCATAGCCATAGATTGAACCAGTTTTTCCTGTAACACAGAGACTGCATTTAGAGGGAGGCAATGACTTGAGCCAAGAGAATGACCTGCTGCAGTGACAGCTGAGTGCAGGAATGAAGGGAGCAGAGAAAGATGAGGAGGGTGTGATGGTGCCCTCTGTCTTCAGGGAAGAAGATCTCTGTTCTGAAGACCCTTGGCCCCAGGGGAGGTGAAAATGGGGGGGACTGTTGTCCCAAAATGGGAAACTTATTTTTTGGTACTTGGCAAAGCATCCTTAAAGGGAACCCTATAAGCAGTTTTGGTCCATGAACGGTGGTGAGAGCACTGTACATGAAAGGAAGGAAGATGTCAGGAAGGCAAATCTTCTCCGGGTGGTGCCACGTGTGACATGGAAACACAAGAGGTTTCAACTGTGTTTCCTGGGGAAGCCCATAGTGCAAGAGAGACTCCTCTCTTCTTGAGGGACTGAGAATTGATTATCTGAAGGGTGGTGATGGACTGAGAATCTAAGGTTTTATTTTGTGCTGTGGGGGAAATTGTGGTGAGGAAGAGGAATGTTTTGGAAAGTTTTCATTCTGAGTTCTATGTGTGTTCTTTTTTACATATTTTACGTTAAAAAAGTTTTTCCTTTATTCCTAAGCTGGAGCCTGCTTTGCTCTATTTCTGGTCACATCTCACAGCAGACACTGGGGAGAATATATTTTCATGGGGGCACTGGCATTGCGCCAGCGTCAAACCATGACAATCCCCAAACCAAAACTTAGCCAAATTGGGAGGGGCCCTAGACCCAAGCAACAATAGCAAATTGATTTTACAAAAATCCCAAGAAAAGGGGGTTATTGCTATTTCTTAATATTGACAGATACATTTTCAGAGTGGCCAGAAGCCTTTCTCACCAAGACTGCCAAAGCTTGGGAGGTAACCAAGGTACTATTGCAAGAAATAACACCACACTTCAGAGTTCCAGCTGCAATATCTTCAGACAGAAGATCACATTTTATAGTGCAGCAGATTAGCAACCACCTAGGCATAGATTGGGAGCTTCATACCCCATACCACCCCCAATTGAGTAGCCAGGTAGAGAAAATAAATCATTTGATTAAGCAGCAAATTGTAAAGCTCAGGCAAGAAGCAAATTTACCCTAACCCCAAGCTCTTCCACTGGCATTGTTACAGATTCAGACTAAACCTAGAGCCAAAGAAAAGTTGAGTCCCTTTGAAATGCTTTATGAGAGACCATATAGAGTGCAAAAGGGAATGTCTACCCACACTAGACATGTGGCATTAGCCATATACATGGTAGCTTTAAGTAAACAACTCAAGAAAATTGAAAAACATGTAGGTAGAACTCGGAGCAAAGAGCTAGATGGGCCAGCACATAATATTCTACCTAGAGATTATGTATATGTTGTGTCTTACAGAAAAGACTTTGGAACCACAGTAAGAAAGACCATTCAAAGTACTTCTCACTACTTTCACCGTGATTAAGATCAAAGAGCAGAGTGCTTAGATCCACCACTCTTGAGTGAAGAAAGCCCCAGAAGCAGAAGCCTCCTAGAAAGTAACACCAAGTCACAATAAACTAAAACTTAAACTTACTCAAGAAAAATGAGTATATTGTGGTCAAAAATTTTGAGTAATTTAGTTTGTAGAAGTTTAGCCAAGACAATAATTTTGTTTACAGTTACAATCATAATCCAAGAAAGTACCTCTAAGATAGCAGAAAATGATGAATGACCTTAGTCCAAAGCCTTTTATCAAGTCACTTGCTATATAAGAGACTATTCTGTTATAAAAAAAATCTGAATCTATCAACTGTAGTTATGCACGAAGACCAAATATATGAAAAGCATGAATGACATGAAAGGTCAAAGTAGTAGGATAGACACTTCAAGAAGTTATAAGAGAAGTCATCAAAATAAGATACTGAATTATCCATAAGAGTATCCATGAAAAAACAAAGGAAATTTATGTTTCACTTGCTACAGCAGACAGAATATGTAATAATTATCCAAATTAATCAGAGTGTTAGAATAATTTCACACTAAGGTGAAATGTTACAGTAGTGTACATTTAGGGACAGAGCACTATAAGACTCTCATTCAAATTTAAAACAGATGCCATACCTACCACAACAACAACCACAACCAAATTAGCCACAGGCACCCGAGACCCAACCATGTCACCTAAACTTGAGACAAAAAAAATATTAAATAAGCCCGTATGTGGTAAAAAATAGGAGCCAACAATGACTGTTGCTTAATCCAGAGTAGTCTCTCAAATGTGTTGAATTTCTAATGCAAATCAACATTTCAGAAATTCAACCAGCTTGCTCCTCTTTCTTAAAGACATCCTCCAAAGGCTAGACAACATAGTTACAAAGACAAACCCACCTTAGAGACAAAAAGAGGAGAGATTTAACTGGAATGTTAAAGACAAAATTAGGAGTTTTAAATAGCATTTATTCAGAAGTATTAATGAACAAACTAGCTGCTAGAACAAGTGATTTAACAAAACTAAAACAACCCTTACAGTCATCTCTATTGGCATTAAGAACTAACCAGTAGCAAGTTTAAAAAGTGTTACCAAAATAAAAAAAGGCAGAAGACCAAGACCACAAATTAATAATAGATGTACTTAGTATAGTTCAAGATAATGTCTTTAGCTTTTA
Source organism: Serinus canaria (assembly GCF_022539315.1). Lineage (NCBI taxonomy): Eukaryota > Metazoa > Chordata > Aves > Passeriformes > Fringillidae > Serinus > Serinus canaria. The sequence goes on along the minus strand of NC_066342.1, from coordinate 9,498,680 downwards.
GCTGTATACAAGCACAGTTATAGATGCAAGCAACAGCAGCTTTGATCATATGAGAAAGAGATGAAAGTGATTTCCCAGTTTGAGACAGTGCAATTAATTTTGAAAGAAAATTTCAATCTTAGTGAACGATAGTAAATTTTACCTATGATCCTGCTTCTAATGTAGCCACTGCCTTTGTTCTTACTGTCTGTAATGCCACTGCTTATGTTATCCACTCCATCATTGCACTAGGACTAAACCACGAGAGAACAGTGCTCTATCCTTCAGAACACAGAGCATGAACATGAGTAGTGAATAAGAAGTAGCAAACAGTAAATTTAAAATCTTGTGTTACCCGAGAACAAATAGAGTTCATTTGTAAAAGTAATACTATTGATGCTCAAGATGTGTGCCTTAACACTGAACAAAGTCTTTTCCACTTTGAGATTCATCCAGTCACTAATCAAAGAACTGGGCTTGTAAATCTTAGTAGAAGCTGTATATACTTAAGAACTACTTATGCTTTTATAGTAATTGATAACGAAAACGTAACTTTACTTAATAGAAATCATTCTCATTTTTGTATTTGTAATTTTGTCAAGATCAAGTGTGATTTTTCATATTTGACACCAGTGACATTCCACTAGCTGATCAAATCAAATTACACAATGTACCACAAGTTATCATCTACTCCTAGGTTAGAATAAGCCTTACGTTAGTAAGACAATTATTTAAGCACCAAGACCTAATTGAAATTTTAAAGAAAATCCCCAAAAATAGAGAGAAAACTCTAATTACTGTCCACCATGATACAAAAGAACTAGGCAGGGTTCTGTAAAGAATAAAACAAGATGCAGATCATCACTAGTGAGATGTAATCTTTAGATAGTCATCAACTATAACTAAGATTATTAATACACTATGTCACCCTGTGGATGTAACAGCCTGGTCAGAGAGAGAAAGCTAGATAAGCTTTCCCATGAATTGGTCTGAGGGAGCTGGAGAGAAAGAACTGTAAACAAGCCGCAGGTGTTGTTTGAAATAAGCTGTTTTGACCATAAGATTGTTTACAAAAGGGTGGTTTCTTAATTAGCGGATGGTGACAGTGTTTTGATTAACAGACCAATCAGGTCCACCTCTAGCAAACTAGAGTATAAAAAGGAATGGGTTCGTAATAAAGTGATCATTAGCCTTCTGATTGCTTTTGGAGTCCATGTCATCTCTGACTCAACAGTGACATCACCCCATTATAATTTCATTTATATTAGTCAGTGTAAGTTTAGAGTTATCTTTTGTAGTATTTATTTAGATTTAGAGAATACTACAACGAGTAGCAGTATTGACCTCCTTGTTAAATACACAAAGTAAAGCATTAAGGAATACATGTTATCGTAGAGATTTGTGATAAGTAAAAGAATTCACTAATTTTCTAGAAAAGGAGGGAATGAGACATGGGGGGGTTCAGAAAATTAGATTAGAGTAGAAATTAATTTTTGGATTTAGATGAAGTGGGCAGTTTTGTTTAGTCTGTAACTTGCTGTGCTTGTAGAGGTCTGCAGAGATGACAAAAGAATGAAAGACTCTGATAAGAATAGTTTTCCCAAGCAAGGTGGAAGGAATGTGAGCTTCCAAGCTGGAGAGAGATAAGAGGGGCCGCTTGGGCCTTGAAATTAGAAGCAGACTGGGATGACCAGAGAGCTCTCTGCGCAGGATCAGAAAGACTTATAAGGACTAATTTTAATGTGAAGTGGGGCTAGTAAATGAATATGCATGGACCGATTGCAAAACTTAAGAAACAGGTTAAGGGACAAATGGGGGGGGGGTCCTGAACTCTTGATGAGCATGTGCCTGGGACCATATGGACGGCAGAGAATGGACGGCAGAGAAAGAGTTGACTGACAAAACCTTGGGAGGGGCTAAGGGTATAAAAGGTAGAGCATCCATTCATCCATTTTGTAGATGAGCACATGGCTGATAGTCACAGGGGCTCCCAGCACTGTAATTTTTCCTTATTTAGTCCTTTTGTTGTATTTTTTAAATTAAGGTTTAATGAATCTTTAAAATTTTAAAAGTGAGCAGTCGTTTCTCACAGGAAGCAATGCTTTTGCCACTTCCTTGTGGCCAACCCCATCCCCTCTGTCCCAGGGGACCCCTTGGACCCTGCGTTTTATACCTCCAGGGTTGTAAAACTCTGTCATCATTTTTGCCTTTGCCTTTTCCTCATCCCTTTTTACACACACTTTCTGTATCTTTCTGACCAGTTCATGCAAGGAACTTAATCTGTCCTTCCTCTAGTCCCCCCAGCTACTGCCTGTGTGTAGTCATTTTCCCACATTTCAAAACAATTTGTTTTTCCAGCTAACCAAAAAAAAAAAAATCTTTAAAAGAAAATCTTAATCCTTCCACATATAATTTGCATTTTCCAAATATTCCTTCTTCCTCCTCCCTGTGCTTACTCTCCTCACTAAACACTGTATGCCAGAGCTGGTCCCTGTCCTTCTCCAGTGTCCAAACAGGGCATTCCCAGCAGGCATGGCTGGCAGCATCACAGGTGGCCAGGGCATCCTACAACCTCATGGGGACCAGTGGCCACTGCTGCCCCTGCCCTGGGGGTCGTGGGGTCAGGCACTGACCAGTGCTGAGCCCTGGATGTCCCATAGCCCCCACAGGCCCCCAATCCATGCTCCCAGTCCCACACCTCTGCATCCAGTCCTGCCACTCCTTGTCTCAGCCATATCTCTCCATACTCCCCTTCAACTAATCCTTTTCTAACACACCAACACTATCTGTTCATCTCCTGTTGTCGAGACCCCTTCTCGACTCCCCTTTTTGCCTCCCCGGGCATAGAATGTTGAGACCCTTTCTTGACTTTCCCTTATTGCCCCCTTTGAGGATCCATGTCTTTAATTATTCTGGGAGAATGTGTAAACCAACTCCACATTCTTCCAAAGGATTCTTCAAAGATATTTTTGCATCATCATCCCTTTTGACAGGGCCCCTTCCTGGCCTTATCTTTGCTACCCCCCATTGGTGTGTAGCAGGCACAGGGCCTGCAAGGCCTCCCTGGCGGTCAGCAGCCTAAGATGGGAAATGCCTAGTCATGATGACTGGACCCAAGAAGCCCCTCTTCCACCTTCGGACCCTTTTTATCTCTCTGTAAGACTATAGGTCACGTTCGCCTCGACCCTTACCATTTTCAATTTCTAAAACTCCTGTACCCTATAAAAAGAGCTACTTTTGCCCAGCTTGGCAGAAGAGCTGTCCCTGAGACCTTCACAGAAGACTTCAATAGAGACATCCCTGTGGAACCTCACACAGTGCTTCTCCTCTCTCTCCCTGCATCTGCCTAAGGCACTTAGCAAGCTAAAGAGCTGAAATCACAAATAAGCTGATAATCACTAAAGAGCTGATATCACCTAAGAGCTGAGCTTGCTAAAGTAGCCTGCTGCTGGAAACTGCCTGGGAGCCCAGGCAGGCTGTGCTGAACAGGACTGTGCTATCCAGAGCAGCGACAGCCAGCTAGGGATACCCCGAAACCTGGCCAAGGCATGCATTATTGGCACCCTGTTTTACCTGTGCTAGACTCCATGGGTGCCCTCTCAGGTTTACTCCACGAAGATCCCCTTTTACTCACTGGTGAGATTTTCTGTGGTCATTCCCTGTGGACTCTTCACGGACCCTCCTTTGCTGCGGTGCCGGATTCTTTCAGCCCGACTGGCTCTTGACAGTGAGAGTGGGCCGCCCCCAGAGAGCTGTCGAACCCGGGCTGTGGCTGAGGGGCACAGCTGCTCTAGGCACAGGTGCACTGTGTCCAGGGCAGGGACAAGGAACAGGGAGAGGTCTTCTGTATGTTTTCCAAAACAGTTTAGTCACACAGAGTCGGGGACAAAAAGACACTGAACACCGGCATACATCAGCTTATAAACGGGGGGGGGAGGTCCCAGGGGAGGATACAATCTTTAGCCAATTGTGAGAAACTGGGGGGTGGAACACAAGGCTGGAATACAATGTCTAAACCAATAGGGGATTACAGAGCAGGAGAACAACTTAAACAAACCAGTGGGTTTCAAAGGATACAAAATTGACAGGGAAGTTTCTAGAGAAAGGGCAGCCATGGGAAGGGATTGACATTCAATGGGAGGAGGAACAGGGAACAAAAGGGCAGGTCTTTGGGGAGATGGACAACTAGGGCAAAACCAACAACACAGGGGGGAAAGGAACAATCCATTGGTAATAAAATATGTTATAACAATACAAATTGGGGGGGGGGGGTTATAAAACTGACCACTAGGACCGAATTACAATCAAAAACACGCACCACAACACTCCTGTTCTGCCACTCATCTGTCTCTTGGACAGTCTCGAGAACCCAATCAATCGCCTGGTGTTGGCCGCCACCAAGGGGTGTGATTCCCAAAACTGGGTGAAGCGCACCTTCAGCTCTGCTTGCTGCCCACCACCCCTGGACAGTGGAAATATTAAATCCACAAAATTAAAATTAATCCACAAAAACCAGAGGTTTATGTCCAAAAAGGAGACAGAGGAGTCCTGCAGCTTTATTTGAATAAAGGAAGAGATCATTAACATTTCCCCTGGGGTCTTTCAAATTGTTAGAGGACACAGCCTCTTTTTTATCCTAATTTTTCAGCTGCATTTTATTCTCTTTCCCTATTGGCTGAGGTACTTCAGAGGTACAGACTTCTTCAATCTCCTAATACCTAAGACCCCCTTCTAATGTATATCCCCCCCCCCTTTTCTTTTCCTTGTGTCAATCAGTGGAATTCCTATGGAATTTATGGCTCTTCCCATAATTTCTTTCATCTCTCAGAATCTAACTTTATTTATCAGGAAACCAACAGTTTGTTTGTAAAGATAAATCTCTCATTCCTTTCATCAATTAGTGGAATCCTTCTCATTGTTTCTTTTATCTCTCAGTATCTAGCTTTACCTACCAGTAGACATACAGTTTGTCTGTAAAGACAAATTTCTTTCATTCCTTTCATGACTAAAAAACAAATGTCATGGCTTGAGCCTGGCACAATGCCAGTGCCCCCATGAGAATACCTCTTTCCCTGGTATCTACTGTGAGATGTGATCAGAGACAGAGCAGAGCAGGCTCCAACTTAAGATTGAAAGAAAAAAAACTTTATTAACCTAAAACTACAAGAAAAACACACAGAACACAGGATGAAACCTTCCAAATTTCTCTCCTCCTCCCCCAATCCTAATTCCATTCCACTTAGACATCGCTCTCAGTATCACCACCCTTTAGATAATCAATTCTCAATTCCTCGAGAAGAGAGGAGTCCCTCTTGCACCACAGACTTCCCCAGGAAACAGTCGAAACTTCTCGTGTTTCCGTGTCACGTGTGGCACCGCCCGGAGAACATTTTGCCATCGTGACTTCTTCCTTCCATGTCCAGTGCTCTCACCAATGCACATGGACCAGAGCTGCTTCTAGGGTTTTTCCCTTTAAGGATACTTTGTCCAGTTCCAAAAAGAGCACAGTCCCTCTCCTTTTGGGACACCTGTCCCCCCCAAATTTCACCCCCTGGGGCCGAGGGGTCTCTTGAACAGAGATCATCTTCCTCTTCTTCTTCTTTGAAGATGGAGGGCACTACTACTACTACCTTCCTCACCTGTCGTCTCTGTTCACACACTCTCACATCACTGCACTCTCCTGGCTCTGAGCCATCGCCTCCCCCTAGAAGGCAGTCTCTGTGTCACAGGAACTCAAGGGTTCTGTCATGGCTATCAAGAAAAGTCCAGCCAAAGGCCACTCCATCATCTCCTCCCACCTAGGATTCTTCTCAACTTCTCAATCTTCATCCTTCTCTATCAATCTCATCAACTTCAGGAGGAATCAGCATTTGCAAGGTTTCCATCATCCCAAGAAGGGTTAAAAGTCCCAGGCTCTGCCGGTTTGGTTCATGAACTCCCACGGCTGGCTGCCCTGCCGGGCACCCCCCCCCTTCTCCTTCACGCCAACCGCACTATCACAGGAACAGGCTGCTTTCTCTCTCTCCCTCCCTCCGGGGGGGGAATGGGGGATGGTTGCCCGAAGCCCTCGCAGTGCTTCTCCACTCTTCAGCCCAGGCCTGGCCTACCTCCCTCTGGCCGCATGGCTCCCCCCCCCAGCTCGGAGCCGGACAGGGGAAGGTCTGCTCTCTTCCAAGACCGGAACTCAAAAGGGAGTTTCCCCTGGGAGTTCACAGCTTTTAACCCCCTGTGTTCTCAGAGGCATATCCATGCCTTCAGTGGACAAACCAGGTGCCAATATTAAAATCTGAACACCGATTGGCGTGACCACACCATCCCAAAAAAACTTCATTTTCTCTCAAACCACGACACCAAACTTTTAGCATCTACTTGGGAGTTGGGCTACCACGGCCCCACCCCCTCAGTTCTTTTGCCACTGTTCTGAGTTTTCACTACACTGAAGCTCTGCAGCCCCCGCCCTGCCAGGGTGGCCCACTGTTCCAGCCCTGCCCTGACGCTCTGTGGTTCCAGCTACAGTTGCCAAGTTACTGATGCATCTCATGTACCACTCTGAAGCTGATGGCATATGAACACGAGACTCACAAGCTGAGAGCAAAATTAATCTGTTTATCGCAGAGTTTAGATAGTACTTATACACTTAGTGTGAGAATCTTTGTTCATTCCTTTACACGTGCAATCTGGTTGCAGGCCTGTAATAAATCTGTCGGCCCAACAGTTTGCTAGTTTCCTCAAAGTTTGCAGGCTTTAGAAGAAACAGGATGCCTTTTCTGTTCTCAGATAGTGTGTAATCTTTCTTTCGTGCTTCCCAGGAATTTTCTGCAGTGTCAGGCATTGCTGTTTCCTTACATCTCCCCCTTTTTTTCTTTTTATTGGGGTTATAGATAAGGCTAAGGTAACCATGACTTGTTTTTGCGTGCTTTTAACAGCTCTGATTATAATAAAAAGGACAAGACAGAAGATAAGAAAGGATATCATTGCCAGACAATTCAGTCCAATGAAAACCCAAACTTGTAAATTTATCCCAGAAAACCAATTTTTTGGATTTAGCCAGAAGGATAATTTTTCAGATCTGTCAACACCTTTTCTTCCTGCAGAGTTTGTAAAGTTCTGAGTTGTTCTTTTAATTGAGTGTTGTTATAGAGAGGTAATGAGATGATTGGCTCTCGTAAATAAGAGATGAATATTGTGTGTATATGAAGAGGCTTTATTGATGTATAGTATGTTATTGTGATTTATTGTTTAGATGTCCTCTGTTCTCCCCATAGTCCCCTTTTCTCCCCCTCTGTATTGTTGCCACTAGACAGCCTAGGTTGTCTAGGACAGGTAGAAAGAAGGCATGTACATATACCCCTTGACTGGAGCAATTAGGAATGGAAAAGCTTGTTGCTAGGGAGGTGTGGCATGACAACAGCTGACCCTCCAATCAAGTTGCAAGAAAGCAGTCTCCACCAATAAATGTCACAGAAGAGCTGACTGACAGACTTTGGGAGGGGCCAGGGTTGGCTGATGCAACCCCCCCAGGGGTATAAAAGGCAAAGCATCCATCTTGAAGATGAGCCAGCCATGTGGCAGGTGGCCACTGGGGGGGGGGGGGGGTCCCAGGCCTGTTTTTCTTTATTTAGTGCTTTTTTATACTTTTTGTCATGGTTTCATTAACCTTTTAAAATTTTTTAAAGTGAGCAATCATTTCACACAGTGTGAAGTGATTGTATATTCTGTTGTAAGGATTTATCAAAGGCCCCTTGAAGGTGGTTTTTAACTGTCTCCCAATTCTGTTCCATGTCATTCCATGGAAGAGGAGTGACACATAAGGAATAATGGATATGTTTCCAATCACGGTGCTGGGATAAATGAGCTTTTTGGGCCTCAACTCTCTTGCCTGCCCATATAAGAGGACTTTCCAAGGCATCTAATCTAGCCATTATTTCTTTATCAGTGTTTTCTTGTATTTGCAATTCTTTTGTGGTATTAGTTAAAGCCTGTCCCACAGTATGGACAGTTTGAATGGAATGAGTTAAGCCAGCGACAGCCACAGAGGCTGTGGTTAATATTTTTATGGCAGAAACAATTACAAAGATTAACCGAAACTTACTCATTTGTATTTCCTCTTGGACTAGTCGAGCCAATTGCAAGAGACCATCTTGTCCTTCCCAAGTCTGATTCAGATTTACAGGTACCCAAATTTCAGATCTTCTTTTAAATGGAAGGACAGAATAGTTACGCATATCTTCATAGGTTATACATTATTTGAAAACAAAAGAATCAGCGGATAAAAAATTCAAGTTCTATAATCTATAGAAAAATCATTAGCTAAAGCAAAAACATAGGTGTGTGAAGTACAAGTCATTAGTAATTGTTCCTCTTGCAGTGTTAAATTAGCAATTGTAGCATTCTCATCCAATTTTACTTGGTATATACTATTGCCAAAAGCAGGTAGCAACATTTTCCACAACTGTTTGTGCACACAAGATTGATTATTACTGAAATAATATTGAATTAATGATCTGGCCATCCCACCATCATGCCAAAAAATACTGCACTTTGCTTTTTGGGATGGGAGAATGGTTGCATTGGTCCCACTTTCTTTAAAGATACCCTGTGGTTCCCAATCAACTACCCTCCCATTCTGTAAGAATTGTTAATGTGGCCGTTGTCCTATACATGATGTCCATTCCAAAAGCCATATATTGGAGATGGGTGTAAAGTGACATTTCAGGAAATGAGGTGGAGTGGCATCCACAGATTTGTTGTAAGTAGACAGAATGGACGGCAATGTAATAGCAGTCAATTTTCTTGCATTGTCTGAGTGTACATATATTAAATGTAATTGCATAAAAAGCACAACGTAAAGAGGTAACTGTTTGATTCCATGTTAAGCATATAAGCAGTTAGTCAGTGACAAAAGTAGTATTAATACTATATGAATCTACAATATACTGATCCAGGGGAGGAAGCCAAGTTCCTCCTACCCATTCCATTCCATTGTAGCATAAGGGAGGCTCTGGATCTCACCAGGTCAGAGGCCAAAACAGTGGAGGTTGAATCATGTGGGCCCAGTAGTTTCTCCCTGCCACCATTTGATGGCAGTACAGGAGAAGAAAGACGACAAGGTTCATTGTTGTCGTCCTTGTCTGGGTTTGATGTATCTTGCCCCGAACCAATATGGTCCTGTAAGTAAAGAAACACACCCATAACCTCTTCCCCAAGCTAATAGTGGAACTGGACCTTGCAACTGACCGCTATGTACATCCTTGTATGTAACTTCCGGGTAAACTTGTTCTCCATCAGCAGTCTGGCCCAGAAGCTTTTTATGTGCAGTTAAGTTGTCTCTACTGGAGAGATTAAAAAAATTTAAAACATAGGTTGCTTTGTCAAGCTGCTCTCAAGGAAGCATTCCTATTGGGTTCCAACTCTTTTGGTTTTGTAGCATGTTTTTCAATGTATAATGTGCCCTTTCGACTGTGGCTTGCCCTTTTGGGGAATGGGCAATACCTGTGACTTGTTTGATACCCCAAATGGGGAAGAATTATTGTGGTTTATGAGATGTATATGTGGGTTCATTATCTGTTTTTATCTGTTGAGGGATACCCATTGTGCTGAAGGCATGGAGCCAATGTCAGGTGGCATCTCTTGATTTCTTACCCTTGTGTGCTGTTGCTACTATGAATTGTGAAAAGGTATCAATAGAAACATGAACATATTTAAAAGTCCCAAAACTCAATATGTGTGTTACATGTTTGCCAAATGTCATTAGGTTTCAACCCTCGTAGTTGAAACCTAACTCACTAGATCGCCATGTACCTAATGTTTGTGGCAAAGAAAGGGTGCTGACATTGTGAGCAAGTACTCACTACATCCTGTGTTTGTGGCAAAGTTAGATTGAATTGTTTTGCCAATGCTTGGGCATTTTGATGGTAGAAATCATGAGAAAGTTTTGCCTGCCCTAACTTTTGTCGTATAGTGACTGTCATGGCGAGGGCATCCGCCTTCACATTACCTTCCACTATCGGTCCAGGCAGAGTGGTGTGTAACCTAAGATGCAGAATGTAATATTCATGAGACCTGTGAAGTAAAAAGTTGTACACAGTCGTTAATAACACAAAAAAGATCCTTGTTAGAGACTTCTTTCAGGAATGAGTGCTCAGTTCTCTCAAAGATTCCTGTAACATAAAGAGAATCACAAACAATGTTAATAGGTTCCTGTGAAAAAAGGTGAAATTCTTCTACCACAGCTGCCAGTTTGACTAGCTGGGTAGATCCAGGTTGAAAGGTTATTGAATGTTCCCACTGTCCCATATCATTTTTCCACAGGGTGACAGCATTGTGTGTCTTTCCTGATCCATCAGTGAAAAGTCTTTGCATCAGGCGTTGGAGTTTTTGTTTGTAGTCATCATTGTTGACAGGGGAGTTCCTGGGTTGTAGCAGGGCATGTCAAGGTATTGCGTGAAAAAACTTGTCCATTATAGTCTGCAAGAGCAATTTGAAATTATGGTGAATCCCTGAACAGATTCTCCAATTCTGCTGCAGTAATAGGGAGATGTGTGACTGCTGGATCATATCCTGTAAGGCTCTGGCCACTTCCAGCTGTTGGGCTATCACAGTAGCAATTAGTTCTGCTTTAAATTGTTCCAAGCCAATATTAGCACATGCCTTGATATAATCAGAAAGGTCAACATCAGCACGATTATGAATCAGGTCCAGGGCTTTTTTACAGTTATTGTTAGCATTTTCATAAGAAGTTTTAAGAGAGCATCAGCTGCTTCCTGCATGTCAATTTGCCATCTAATGGCAGATTGCAATCGATCAATAAAGGTTTCTGAGGCCCCTGCCTCACAGCAGCAAAACCAGACTCCAACTTTTATGTATCAGGTACTGTAGTTGGGAATATAAAGGATCTGAGGCCAGCTATACCCCAGCCGAGAAGGAGATTCTTGCAGCTTATTAAGGGGTTCAAGCAGGACATCATTGCCCAGGTAGAGAGGCTGACTGTGAAGGTTCAACACATGGATGCACACGTACCCAAGAGTGAGGCTAATGAAGAACATCATAACAACAAGCAGATGGACTGAGCTGCCCAGGCAAAAGTATCACAGGTGGATCTGGACTGGCAGCACAAGGGAGAATTATTTCTAGCTTGTTGGGCCCATGATGCCTCTGGTCATCAGGGATGAGATGCAACGTACCGATGGGCTGAGGGGTGGATGACTGAGGGGTGGACTTGACCATCCACAGTATCTCACAGATCATCCACAGCTGTGAGACCTGTGCTGCAATCAAACAAGCCAAGTAGATGAAGCCTCTGTGGTATGGTGGATGATGGTCAAAGCATAGGTATGGGGAAGCCTGGTAAATTGACTACATCACACTGCCCCAAACCTGCCAAGGCAAGCGCTACGTGCTGACCATGGTGGAAGCAACCACTGGATGGTAGGAAACCTACCCTGTGCCTCATGCTACTGCCCAGAACACTATCTTGGGCCTGGAAAAGCAAGTCTTGTGGAGATACAGCACACCTGAGAATTGAGTCAGACAATTGGACCCATTTCAAGATTGGCCTTATAAACACCTGGGCCAGAGAACACGGTATTGAATGGGTATATCATATCCCCCATCATGCACCAGCTGCAGGGAAGGTTGAATGGTGCAATGGACTACTTAAGACCACCCTGAAGGCACTTGGAAGGGGGACCTTCAAAAATTGGGAAATGAACTTAGCAAAGGCCACCTGGATGGTCAATACCCTAGGATCCATCAATGGAGCTGGTCCTGCCCAGTCCAAACCCTTGCACACAGTAGATGAAGTCCCTGTGGTACACATGCAAGATATTTTAGGAAAGACTATTTGGATTAGTCCCACCTCAGGCAAAGGCAAACCTATCTGTGGGATTGTTTTTGCTCAAAGACCTGTTTACACTTGGTGGGTAATTCAGAAAGATGGGGAAACCTGTTGTGTACCACAAGGAAACCTGATCTTAAGTGAGAACTACAAGTTTTCACTGTATATATATGTAAAAGTTGAGTTTAAAGACGGTATTGATTTAGGTATGACACAGATGGTAATAGAATAAGGAAGGGGTGGTATAGCAGCGTGGGGTTTAGATGTTGGATGCTGCCACCTATACTTATTCCCCAATAAGCATCTCCTGTGGAAAAGCCACTTGGGTAGGCATTCAGGAAAAGCAGGCAAGTCCACAGACCATACTTACCATGGCTAGCTCAGCGAAGAGAGGCAGAAGGGCCTTTTGTATGGTTAGTTCCAGTAAAGTTTATTGCAGCACACCGAAGGGAAATCGGGGACAATAGATGAGGCCGTGTGGTCTGCACAAGGTTAAATATGGGAGGGCACAGGGGCAGTACAAAGGGCAGGGCAAATGCCTTTGGCCTAAATGGAAGAACAGGGCCAGCCACCAGGGATGCCACAACCAGTGAGGAAACAGGGAAAGGAGAAACCACTAGAATTTGGGACAGATGGGGAAGGGAACAGGAGTGGTTGCAAGGCTCCATGGGAGAGTCCTTTCTGTCCACCTAGGTGGGGAAAACTCTATGGTAAATTCTTCTAAGGCAATGCCCTGGGGATTTCCCCAAAGGGGAAGGATTCAGAGGATTCCACAGGGAGGATAATGTCTTAGGTTACCATGTAAGATGTAACCAAAAGTATGTATTCTATTATCATCTGTTAAAACCAGGTGGGGCAGTTTCTTTATCTCTTCCGTGACCCATCCTCCCTCCAGGGGGATATCTTCTGTTAATGGGCTATTGAGTCTCACTGCATGACTGATAAAATTAAATCATCCCATTGTGACATGCTCTGCCCAGGGGGAGGAGCCAAGCATTCCTACCTGGATGTAGTCTGAGGTTTGGAACACTACAGGCAGCCTTTTTCCACTGGATTCCCAGAGGAAGACCAGACCCATCTACAACACCATTGGACCTTCAGAGGAAAACCACACCCTTCTACAGGATCACTGCTTCGACAGAACCACATCTATCTCTCCAAGAGGCATGCAGCCACCATTTAATCACACTGCTACCAACACCCTGACTGACAAGGGTGTCAGGTTGTATTCTGACTCTGTCAGTGTTTTTGTACTACTGCATTTATTTCAATTTTCCTATTAAATTGTATTTCTGACTTGGAGTCCCTCACTGGTTTGCTTTCAAACTACACACAGCTCGTCTCTGGCACATCTGTATAAATGTTTCTGGCTCGGGTTCTGTAGGTGATATTGTTTTCTCATCATAGTCACTAGGAGAATAGGACAAGGTATAAGACAGTGGTGGAATATGTGAAGTATTTGCTGCAGCAGCCCTTTTGCATGCTGTTTGTAGTATTTCTTCCACGCTAGGGGCTGCTGCAGCCATAGCACATACTGGGGCTAAAAGGAGGATATAAATCTGGTTCTTGTCCAGAATCAATGGGACTGGGAACAAATGGATCCTTTTTCTCCAGATCATTGTTCTCAGGTGATGTTTCATTAATAAAAACAACAGTATCTCATAGCAATGTTCCTCACTCGGAGCTCACCAAATGTGGTAGTGTTTGCAGGGGTCCCAGGATGGGGGAAGAGACGAGAATCTTGACGTCATGTTTCAGAAGGCTGATTTATTATTTTATGATATATATTATATTAAAAGAAAATTATATACTAAAACTATACTAAAGAATAGAAGAAAAGATTTCATCAGAAGGCTAGCAAGGAAAAGAATGATAAAATCTTGTGACTGACCAGAGAGTCCGAGAAAGCTGGACTTTGATTGGCCATTAATTAAAAACAACCACATGAGACCAATCAAAGATGCACCTGTTGCATTCCACAGCAGCAGATAATTATTGTTTAAATTTCGTTTCTGAGGCCTCTCAGCTTCTCAGGAGAAAAGGATCCTAACAAAAGGATTTTTCATAAAATACGTCCGTGACAATATCTGACGGTGAGGCAAGTGGAGCATCTGCAAGGACACAATCTGCTTCCTTAAATTGTTGCAAAGCCAAGTATACCATACCCCAAGTAATAATATCATCAGGGTGGATATCATGATGAGAAATTTGGCGGGTTTGTAAACTTTCACCGACCTTTTGCCAGTGAGTAAGATCATAGGAACCACCTGATGGATACTAGGGACAAAATTGTTTGACGCATATAAGTAACTGGATGATGCTTTGGGGTCGGAGTTTATAACCCTGTTCCCTGGTGATGTGCAAGACAGTCTTTACGCAGTTTTTGGGATTTTGTTGCGCCTTGCCCCATTATAGGAAATGCTGCCCAAATGCCCACAAAGGCAAATCTGTTCTAGAGCCAGCCATGAAAGGAGCTCCTTTATGATCAGCTGAACACACGCACTTGATTCGGTTTGGGTACACCACACTGGACTGGATCACGTCAGTAGTAATGAAGTCCCTGTAAATCGTGAGCCATTTGTTGGCATATGAATGTGAGACACAAGCTGAGAGCAAAATTAATCTGTGTATTGCAGAGTTAAGACAGTACTTATACACTTAGTGTGAGAATCTTTGTTCACTCCTTCACACATGCAACCGGGTTGCAGGCCTGTAATAAATCTGTTGGCCTGACAGTTTGTTAGTTTTCTCAAGGTTTGCAGGCTTCGAAGAAACAGGATGCCTTTCCTGTTCTCAGATAGTTTGTAATCTACTTTCTCTTGTGCTTCCCAGGAATTTTCTGCAGTGTCAGGCATTGCTGTTTCCTTTCATACAACTTTGCTCATCCCTGCCTTCCCAGCTTGCTACTCTGAGGTTTCCCTGCTACAGCTCCTTTTGCTATCTAGAGGGGGAACCGGGATTGGCTGCCCCTGAGGGTTTGTGAAGGAAGCCCTGTATCCATTCCTTCTGCCATGCCCATTCACCATTGTTCACATGGGGAAAGGATGGCCCAAACTCGTGCCACAGAGCCCCCTGCAGCCGATGGGGAGTCATCACATCTGCCCTGCCTGGCTGGGAGCCTACCAGTGCCCCTGCCGGCTGTTACGGTAACTATGCTAAAGGGGAAATTGCCTGCAGTCGAGAAGGCTGCCACTGTGTTTCTGGTTTTGGTTGTTGTTATTACCATTGTTGTTGTTTGTTTGTCTTGTTATACATACACACACTAGTACAGAACTGATTTTCCTTTCCTCCTATCTTTGCCTGAAAGCCCCCTTAATTTCAAAATTATAGTAATTTGGAGGGAAGGGAGTAATTTTCCATTCCAAGGGAGGCCTTGCCTTCCTTAGCAGACAGCTGTCTTTCAAACCAAGACACAGGACTTCCAGGAAAAGATATGGGAAAAGGAATAACAGTTCTTTGCTAGAATATATATCTATCTCTAACAAGACAGACCAACAACAACCCCAATAACAGACTTTTGCCACCTGTTAAGCAATTTCCCCTTTGGTGTAGTTACGACCACAACCATTAGGGGACACTGGTGCCACCTGGCAAGGCAGAGGGGCTGTAGTGACTCCCCTGTGGCTTCAGGGGGCACTGTTGGCTCAGGCGAGGCAGAGACACTTCAGAGGACGCTCTGATGAGAGCCTTAAACCTCACCAGGGGTTAATGGCAGACTTGGAAAGAGAGAAGGTGGGGAGTTTGGTTTACTTGGGCAGTCGTGTACAGTGCAGATATCCTGACAATGGTGGCCGCCAAGGTTCCACTCAATCAGCAGCTGGGACCTTCTCTCTGGAGAGAGGGAGGAGGTAGGGGGCCTGGTTTCCCCAAAACATCCCCATGGATAGTGAGGGTCTCCCAACAATGGCAGGTGCTGAAAAGTCCCAGTCAACCAGCAGCTCCTGCAAGCAGCAGGCTTACCAGTGGGCAGCATGGAGAATTCTGAAGCAACACCGAGCCCCTGAGCAGACATCCAGCACCCAAAACCAGAACCCTCTCCCCTCCAAGCAGGACAAAAACTGCCTTCTCCCAGCTAAGAACTGACAAACCCCTGTTCCCCCCACCTCTCCTGAAACCATTTCAGCAGTATGTTAAGGTACTTGGCTGCTCCTTTTGTCTCTTGATCGCTGTGTATTCACCTAGAAAGCTGCCCCCAGCATCTACCAGACAACAAATGTGAAGAAATTTCCGAGAAACCTAACCCAGAACATGCTGTTATCTTGGTTGTTGCTGTTTTGCTTTTGATTACAATGTTATTTTTTCATTTATATCTTCTCATATTTATCTCTCCTTATTGGTGAAAAGGAAGGGGTTAAAAATAAAGGGGAAGTAGCTCATTTTGGATTCTCCACCCTGCATAATTGTCTTAAACAAAGACATCCACCAGCTGGTTATTCTGTTGTTTTCCAGGGGCCCAACGCTTAAATACATGAACACGTGTCAGGTACCGTCACAACCAGGTTCTCCACCTGAGCAGCAATATCTTGCCACAATGCAGTAGACTGGGTGGGCTTTCCTCTGCACTGCCAGTTGTTCTGCTTTGATTGCTGCATCCACCCCCACAGGGCATTTACGACCATCCATGAGCCAGTATAGAGACAAAGTATTGCCCATTTCTCTTGTTCATCAGTGTGTAAAGCCAGCTGGATGGCTTTCACCTCTGCAAATGGACTCAATTCACTTTTGATTTGCGGAAAGGAAAAAAACTCCACAATTTTGTAAACGTTGTAAAGCTGGTATGTTTATTACAGCGCTGGACACTGGACACATGTGGGGATCGCATGTGGGGATTGCTGTCCCCCTAAAGGACATGCGCACCCCTAAGAACTCCAGATCCTTTTTTGTCTTCCTTACTAATCCATATGCATAGAATTTCACATTAGGTTCATACATGAGATAAACAGGGCAGGAGATATTTCTCCCTTTTTGATGCCTTTATTAAAAGTAATCAGCTCAAGGCTGTGAGGCCCGATGGATCCGCGGATACGCCGTCGCAGCTCCCTGGAGTGACTCAGAGGAGGAGGCAAATGCAGCTTTCTCCACCAGGGGGCAGATTTGGGGGTCCGGCCTCACGAGAGCAGGTGGCGGTATACACCCCCAGGATCCCTAATTTGTGTTGGCAGCCTCGGGTCCTGGCTCTAACCAACATCTTCTTAAGTTGTGGTGAGGGGCCATTAAGGTTTTCAGAATCTCTGCTGGCTTCTCACCTCACCCCTGATGTCTAGAGACCACTTTGATCTCTGAATTCCATATTGGCTCGCTGGTTTAGGGGTTTATTAATTGCGTTTGGAATAGGGGCTCGCCCCATTGCATTTTGGCTCTAAACTTATCTGCATATCAACTCCTGGTTCCCTCCCCTCCACTGTCTGGGGGGATGCCATCCTCCCACCTGGCCACAAGCAGGGTGATGCTGATACAATAGAGTGAATTCTCAACCATAGATGGCTAACGACCCGATACTTAACAGGTGATTCGACAAGCAGCTAACAAAAGCACTCCTCGCCAGAACTGGTTAAACTTGTAATTCTACTTTTGGAAAAAAAATGGGTAACCCTTTTCTTGTTCATAACAATACATATTCATTTTATTGATTTAGAGTTACACTTGCAGCTAGTTACCCTTGCAGCTAGTTTTTTATCAGAACGTACAGAAAGAACACCTGGGTCACCCTGCCCTGTCTCCCACAGCCTCTCCGTCTGTTTCAAAGTCAAGGGGCCTCCCTTTTATCTCTGTCCTTTGGCTGAAGCAGTTTCTTCAAGCATGGGTTTTTTGCGAGAAGAGGCAGTCAGACCAAACAGCTATGTTTGCAAGCTGCAGACTTAATTCAAAGAGGTACATTTTACCTAAATCCAAAATGGATTTCTACTCTGTAAAATTTCCACTGTCTCACCTTCCTCTTCAGCAGTTTCTGCGATTTGTTGTAGGGGACTCTATAGAGCTACCTCCCATCTCCAGTGCTTTCCTACAATATGGCAGGGTACATTAGTAAACAAGGCATATTGCTTATTATTTTCTGGTAATTTATTCTCCAGTGACGCCTCAACAGAATGTTACCAAAACTTTGGTAAAAATAAAAAACCCCTGTAAGAGCCTACATGAGAGATGCTGGACTCCAGGCAGCTCTTCAAAATGCAGTTTATTCCATCCAAGACACTACAGCAGTCCAGGGTCGTGGGCGACAGAGCCTGTGCCTAAAGCTGTCAGCTCCAGCTGCAGGCAGGCCTGGAGACCCTTTGGTTTTGGTTACAATGCATTATATACTTTTCATTGCTGAGCATCTTAAGACAGTAGAACCAATCTATACTTTAACTATTATCTATAGCCTATCATAACTACTATAATTACCATATTCATGTTACTATTCTCCAATCACTAAAAGTTAGTACATTACAGTTTAAACTAGAAGTTGTTTTTCAGTTTTCTTGCAGTGGAAAATTCTGAGACCTTTCTACTTGCCACATCGGCAGGCTTGTTTGCCTGTGCTATCTTCTTGCTTGGTAAAAACATCTTCTTGTTTGAGGTGGGTTTATCCTTTGCTCTAAGTCATAAAAACCCCTTCTAATTGACATATCCTTTGCCTCCTTGGTTATCCAGTAAAACTGGCTCAGCAATTCTTTTCTTCTATATCAAAACTTGCTTCCATCTCTATTCCTTCATCAGACTCTACATTTAAAAATCTTTCTGCTCAGCATACATATCTGTGAGACTTTCTTGTCAAACTTTCATCCTTCCCAACAAAGCCCTTTGTAGTATATGGTAGAGATAATTCATGCTATATATATGTGTATAAAATATTGTAAAATCCTAGTTATGTCTTTGACCACCCTGGCTGGGAGCAGAGTCTTATTTCTATTCAATTAGTTCCTGGACATCGTTAAGATAGTATCAAGTCTGTTAACGTATGAATGAAACCTTCCCGGGCCATGATTGCTGACTTCCCTGGAATGTCTAAGCCACTCACAAGGACCTGCACCAGGGAAGATTGCATCTACCATACTCAAGCACCTGCGCCATGCGGCAGTGGCAGCCATGCTGCTACATGTGAATGCAGGCTCTTCCCAAGAGTTCAGACAACCATCCAGACACCTGGACTGACTTCTGTATATTTCTGCATATGTATGGCCCCAGTTCTAGATGTGAAGGAACACAAAGGAACATTCGGTCATTTGTGCCTCAGGAAGAATAAACTGTATATAAGCTAGCTGCATGAAGCAGTCAGGGTGAACCACTGGGGAGACACTGACACTTTGTCGGTCGGATCTCGGTTCACCCAGCGCCGACACCCGGGGTTGACGCTGCCTTGTCTGTGGTGGTTTTTCGAAATTCAATTTTGTTAACGATCTAATAAATCTTTGTTAAATTTTATTTGTCTGCCAATTTGATCATTTATAACACCCTTTAACACCAATGTAGCACTAAGAAGCAGGCATTCTTTATTGAGGCAGATGCATGAGGGTATAGCTCCTCCTAAATACCATGCAAACTAAGTACAGGAAAGTTTCTGTTTATATACTGTATTTTACATACAAATTCATTGTGTGATAGATGAGTAATGTGATGGTTAACTTTCACAATTAAAAGGCAAATACCATGCATATATGTTAGGAGAAGTTTTATAGATTTATAGTTGTTTTACCCCCCCTTGGGTTGTTATCGGGGGTAGCCCGGGTTTGGGACATTTGGGAGGGTGGGCTTGTTACTATGACAACATCTGACCTCCAATCAAGATTTAAGGAACTAAACTTCACCACTGGACAGTGAAGAAGGAATCAATGCATAGAACTTTGGGAGAAGCTAAAGGGTTAAAAGGCAAAACCTCCATTGTGTGGATTAGCACATGGTGAGAAAAATCCTTTGCTCCTGGCACTGTAATATTTTCTCTATTCAGTCTTCTGTTGTATTTTTGATAAGGTTTTAATAAACCTTTTAAACTTTTAAAAAGTGAATATCATTTCTCACAATTGATTGTCCCAGAATAAACATACATACAATAATTGTTACACCAAAATTATTAACATATTTTCCCTCTCCTTTACTCATGCATTCTTCTTTCCTGGGGATCTCTTTGGTGGTCCCTAGTAGTCGAGGACCTCAAAGTTATAGTTGACTGACTGTGAACTGCTGAAGTTGGCAGAAACTGGGGCTGGTTGCCTTCCAGTTCTCCTTACACAATGGCCACTTTGCAGTTCCATGGGCAACATCCCCCCCTTTGAGGCTTGTGAAGCTTGTCTTCTTTGCAAGCCTTCATAAGTGTGAGAAACGACTGCTCACTTTTAAAATTTCAAAGGTTTATTAAACCTTAACAAAAAAATACAACAAAAGGACTAAATAAGGACAAATTACAGAGCTGAGAGCCCCCGTGATTATCAGCCATGTGCTCCTCTTCAAAATGGATGCTCCCCCTTTTATACCTCTAGCCCCTCCTAAAGTCTTGTCATTCAACTCCTTCCTTGCTGTCTAGTGGTGGAGATCACTGTGTTACATCTTGATTGGAGGTCAGGTATTACTATAGTAACAAGCCAACCCTCCCCAAATGCCCCGACTACCAAGGCCATCCCATGATAACAATGCAAGGGGGAGGACATATTACAGTAACATAACTATACATCTACAAAACTTCTCTTAACATACATATAATCTTCACCCCTTAATTGTGAGTGCCAACCATCTCATTACTCATCTATAACAATAAGCCTCACTTTGCTTTTTTACTAACATTACATAAGTTCCTTGCATTGCATTAGCAATCATGTTTTTATGCAGCTTAAAGCATGTATCATAATTGCAATTATTATTATGAACACAATTATACTTTGCAAGGGTGAGGCCAACCAACCAGCCAGAGAAAATCCAAATCCTTTACATATTTTAACCAGTTACTTTCTAATCCTCCCCTTAATTCTCTGCTAGATGCAGCAACCAATTTTATCCTATCTGATCATCCAATTTAGCAGTCACATTCAGAATGTGCACACAAGTCTTGTTAAAATTCAAGTATCCACATACTCCATGTTCATGTAACAGCCAATCTGTTTTGTAAGATCATTTTAGTCATGGCTTGCAATTGATCATTTATTTCAGTGAATCCCAGTTGAGCTGCATTTGCTAAAATTTTCATTTGCAGTTAAATTGTGTATGGCTTGTCTCTTTCTGAAGGTAGATATTTGTGTAGTAGAGATGGATTCTAAAATCCATCCTACTATGGTTCCTGTACTGGGGTGTTTCCAAGTTTCATCACACTTAACTTTTCCCCATAGTCAGGTTCCCAGTGGTAACTCCTTCCACAATAGACATAACATTAGTACTCTCAGTGTCCATTGCACTCTTGATGCTCCTAAGGGCAAATATGTGATCTAAATTCCTTTACTTCCTATCCATACTGTGGGTCCTAATGATTTTACTGTGTCCTGTTGACAGTCTATCCTTCTCCAAGTCTCATTGTTTATTAGGTGAGACTAGGTGTCATTAAGAAAGGTAGAATAATTTCTACTAACACATCCCAACCTTAGAGCCTGGGCCACAGTCATAAGCCACTGTACCTCAGGATTCCTACTAGTACAAGTGTATATTTGAGCTCAATTCCACTTTTCCTTTGTCCTTGGATCTTTTTGCCTTGACCTTATTAAATCAGGATATTTTATACTGACATATAAGGGGTCATCTTGACGCCAGAGTGATTTTTGCTTTTATATTTTCTTTATATATATTTATAGCTCTGTAGACTATTGTTGTACAGTTATATAGTTCCTTGCTAGCTCCAGCACTTTTCCTCCCCTGATAGGTAAAAAGACAAAACACATTTCAAAGGCTCTGAGCCCTGGGAGTCCAAGGCTCCTATCCTATCTTGGTTCTTCCTGGGAGCCATGAACAAGCTACCCTCCCAAGACGCTTTCTCATAAACAAAGTACAGCTAGTACCAAAAGGGGGGGCTTCAGAAAAGGGCTGAACCAGAAGGGGGAATTATGTCATCACTTGTGCTTCTAATTGGGAATTGTCAATTGTGCTAATTTGTTAAACTTATAAAACTGTATTCATCCTATGTGAGTTGGGGATCTTTCCATATCTGCCCCTGGAGGCCTCCAATAAAGACCAGCTTTTATACTACCTATTATGCGAACATTGTCTTGGAAGTGTGTTGTTTTATTTCTAGATCTTTAAGGCATCATTCTGGGACACCTTGATTCCTTTCCCAATCTAGACACCAATGAACTGGCTGTGTGGAAATCCAGGGAACAGGGAATATTTCTCTGTCTGCTCTGAGGGGTTCTGACCCCCAGAGAAACACTGCCTTTAACCTTTGCCCATGGAGAGGACTTCCAAGACTTTGAGATAGACTAGAATCTACCAAAGTGTGAAATAGATAATAAAGAGTAGTATAGTACGTCACTTGGGTGAGAAATTTAGGTTTTGGGATTTTTAGTATGGTATAGATAGGAAGCAAGATGGAGAAATTTGGGTGTAGTCCCTGTCTTTTTCTTCTTCTTCATCTACTCAATTTTCTGCAGTGTTGGTGGCACAGGGTGATTGGTCAAGGAAAGCACAGTACAGAGGTTAAGTGGACAGTCAAGGGATGAGTTATTGGCAGATAAGTAGAAATAATGTAAGTTTTAAGAGTTAAATGGATGAGAAAACTTTAAAAGACCTTTAATCTGTACATTTCGTGGCCATTTTGCTGTGCTTTTCCAGCACACTGAGCCTGGTGTGGACAGCGTGCAAAACTTTAGATAAGATAACAATAAACAAGAAGCTGAAGACTGGAAAAGTCACATGTGTCTTCTTTTACCTGGCACAGAACTGCTACAGGAGGGTTTCCCCCATCCAGGGAGCTCCCAGAAGGGCCCAATGTAAAACAAACATCAATAATTGGTGGCCCGACATGGTTGGATATAGTCCCATTGTCCTCTTTGAGGGCTATTCCATATTTCTGGTATTTGACATCCCTAAGGGTTATTAGTGTAATCTGTCAGCTGAGAGATATTTCTTGAGGTTATTTCCAGGTCTGGTTTTGAGATATTAAAATTGTCAACAGTATCGTTTTTATGTGTCCATCGTAAGGAATATTCTCCTTCCATGTCTGTCCAATTGGCATGGATGTCATTTCCTTCCCATGTGTTCCAAAATTTTTGTCAAATTGCTGACTAAAGCTCCCCACAGAACTGTATTTTCTGCAGAGGTTGGTGTTGGCTAACAAGCTGTTGTAGAGGTTACATTCTGTGATCTGCCAAAATCTAGCACTAACTTAAAGACCACATTCCCCTTCTGTCCTGGTTTAAGAGACAGGTGTCTGCCCAGGAAGGCAGGAACCTTTCTGGACTGGAAAATATGACCCCCTTCTCTCCAAATTATTATAACTTTGAAATTATGGGGCTTTCAGGCAAAGATATGGGAAAAGGAATAGCAGTTCTTTGCTAGAATATCTATATAACAAAGCAAACAAACAACAACAGCATCAACAACAAACAAAAGCAGAAACAGAATAACAGCCTTCTCTTGGCCATCAAGCAACTTCCCCTTTGGTGTAGTTATGACCACAGCTGGCAGAGAGCATTGTTGGCTCCCAGCCAGGCAGGGCAGGTGCGATGATTCTTTCGCACTGCAGGGGGCACAGTGCAGTGAGCACAGCAGCCTCTCCATTGTCAATGGCGGCTTGGGTGATGGGGTAGAGGGGAGATGGCTCCCCTTGCAAAACTCACAAGGAGCAGCCGGTCTCAGTGCCACTCTAGATGGTGAGCTGGACTGAAGCAGTAGCCTAGGAGCAGCGAGCTGGAAACAGCAGAGGCAAGCACACCCGGGGTGGTGTTATAGATGAGTAATAGGATGATTGGTTCTTGCAATTAAGGAATTAATATTGTGTGTATGTTAAGAGAAACTTTACTGATGTATAGTTATGTTATTGTGGTTTGTTGTTTAGATGTCCTCTGTTCTCCCCATAGTCCCCTTCCTCTCCCCCCCCGCCCCATATTGTTGCCACCAGACAGCCGGGGTTGTCCAGGACATGTAGAAAGAAGGCGTGTATATGTGCCCCTTGCATAGGGCAGTTGGGAATGGGAAAAATTTGTTGCTAGGAGAGCACGGCATGACAACACCTGACCTCCAATCAAGTTGCAAGAAAGAAGCCTCCACCAATGAATGGCAAAGAAGAGTTGACTGACAGACTTTAGGTGGGGCCAAGGTTGCCTGATGCAACCCCCCCCCAGGGGCATAAAAGGCAGAGCAGCCATTTTGTAGACAAGCATGTGGCTGCTGGGTCATGAACTCCCAGCGGCACTGTCCTTCTTCCTTATTCAGTCCTTTGCTGTATTTTGTTAAGGTTTAATAAACCTTTGAAATTTTTAAAAGTGAGCATCGTTTCTCACAAATGGGGGGTTGGTCCAGGATATAGAAATCACGTCTCAGTGGCCCTGGGGGATTTTGGACAAGTGGCACACCCCAGCCGCGTTGGTGGCTTGAACGACTTGTCCTGGGACCATTGGAGATTGCAGATTGACACCCCAAGACAACAAAAGACTGAATAACAAAAAAAAAGAGGGGGAAGAAGTGAAAAAAGCCCCCTGACAAAACTGCACACAATCTGGAGGATTGTGAGTACTTGTGTGTGTGAGTGATACGGAGTCCGGGAGTGTGCTTTGGTCCTTGTAACTGATTTGGCCAGATTATTTGCTCGTGCACTAATCCAGCTTCAGGGGATACTGCATGGGATCTGTACCAAGGGTCCGTTGGGGCATAAGAACAATAAGACGATTGGGTATGGAGCCATTAGTGGAAATGACTGCAAGCAAGGGGTGAAACTCAAGAACAACTGGAGGCTCCAGGGTGAGAGTTACCAAATTTAGGGCGGGTGTTGGATTGAAGTTGAGAGTTGCCAATCAGCGGGGACCGCGCTCGTACTGGGGCATGGAGTCACAGCGGCTCACTCGACCCACTGGCACAAAGGATGCCAGGGGCCGTGGGTCCACTTAGGGCAGCAGCACGCAGCGCACTAAGCGTGATAAGCTTCCGGTGCTGCTGGCCTGACGCGGGGATGGGCGGGGGGGGGGGGGGGGGAAGGTGGGCCGGCGGCAGTTGCTCGGGGTGAGACAGAGTGGAAATTATCCAGAGTAGAAATCCATTTTGGATTTAGGTAAAATGTACCTCTTTGAATTAAGTCTGTAGCTTACAAACATAGCTGTTTGGTCTGACTGCCTCTTCTCGCAAAAAACCTATGCTCGAAGAAACTGCTTCAGCCGAAGGACAGCAATAAGAGTGGGGCCCCTTGACTTTGAAACAGACAGAGAGACTGTGGGAGACAGGGCAGGGTGACCCAGGTGTTCTTTCTGTACGTTCTGATAAAAAACTAGCTGCAAGGGTAACTAGCTGCAAGTGTAACTCTAAATAAATAAAATGAATATGTATGAACCTAATGTAAAATTCTATGCATACGGATTAGTAAGGAAGACAAAAAAGGATCTGGAGTTCTTAGGGGTGCGCATGTCCTTTAGGGGGACAACGATCCCCACATGCGTCCAGCGCTGTAATAAACATACCGGCTTTACAACTTTTCCAAAGTTGTGGAGTTTATTTTTCCTTTCCACAAATCAGGTGTGCGGAGCACGATTGCACATAGCGCTGCCGGCAGTTAAGGGATCAACCCAGTAGTACAGGTGTCCCCAGACCACACCAGAATGCGGCGGCTTCTCTGCAATCTGCTGGCATAAAGCTGAGTAATCGTGGGAAACCACATGAGAGCCTTTCAGCAGTTGCCGGCCGTAGTGCGCCAAAGGCACCGGAGTGGTGGATTGTACCGGCTTCCCTGCAGTATCTGCCACTAGCACAAAGAAAGCTGGGGCAGCGGGAGTCCACGTAGGCAGTGTTTGGCATTTGCCCATGCACCCACGGTGAACAGTGAAGCTCGGGCAGCCCTCTCCACGTGCTCAGGTTCAAGTGAAGCGCACGAAAGGCAGCTCCCAGCCCACCCCAGTACCCGGCGCTGAGTGGCGGCCATGGCCCCGGTGGGAGAGGGTCAAGAAGTAGAGAGGGGGCGAGAGGAAAGCAAGGTGCACGCTGTTTTGCGGAGAAAATCAAAAACGCCACAACTTTGTAAAAGTTGTAAAGCCAGTATGTTTATTGCAGCGCTGGACGCATGCGGGGATTACTCCCCTTAAAAGGCATGCGTACCTCTGGGATCTTCAGGTCCCCTTTTTATCCTTCTCCCCAAATACATATGCATACAATTTCACAATAGGTTCATACATATTCATTTTACACACTTCGCGACATTTAGAGCTAGTTCTTTTGTTATCAGAAAAATTCCTAGGCCAAGTTGACCTGTCTCCTCCGCCTTATCTCCGCCCTTCACTGGTGCAATTTTCTGAGTTCAGACTAAACAGCTAAGATTCCAAGGCTTAACTAAAAGATGTACATTTAACCTAAATCAAAAGGATTTCTACCCTGGAACCTGGAAAATTTCTACTCTGTCTCATTCCCCCCTTTCCTAGAAAATAAGTAAATTCTTTTACTTAATGCAGACCCCTACGACAATAGGTGTCTCTCAATGCTTTGCCATGTACATTTGATAGGGATGCTAACATAGCTACTCGTTGTAGTATTCTCCAGTTCCAAATTAGTAAAACAAGGGATAATCCTAAACTTATTCCAACTAATATTAACAAAACTACAATGGGATGACACAACTTATTAAAGATTCCATTTGCAGTTGGTGACCACCCAAAGATCACATCCCACCAGTGATGATCCGCATTCTGTTCTATTCTCTGTAGAATTCTGGTTATTTCTTTTGCATCATGTTGGACAGTAATTAAGGTTTTCTTCCCGCATTCTTGGATTTCCTTCAAGATTCTTAATAGGTCTTGGTGCTTAATTAACTGTTTTACCAATGTAAGATCCATCCCAATAGGAGTAGGTGATAGTCTGCGGTACATTGTGTAATTGGTTTTAATCAACTGGTGGGATGTCGCTGGGGCCAAGTACGAAAAATCACACCCGATAATCTTAACAAAATTACAAATACAAAAATTAGAATGATTTCTGCTAGACAAAATAACATCATTGTAATCAGTCTCTACAGTAGCACAAGCAGTTCTCAGGCACACACAACCTTTACCAATATATACGAGCACAGTTTTCTGATCAGTCACTGGATGAATTTCAAAGTGGCAAATACTTTGTTCAGTGTCTAGACACACATCTTGGGCATTAATAGTATTGCTTTCGCAGATGAATCCCAGCTGTTCTCTAGTAATGCAGGACTCTAAGTTTACTGTTTGCCATTTTTCATTCACTTTTCGTGCCCACACTCTATGTTCTGAAGGGTAGAGTACTGTTTTTTTATGATTTATTCCTAATGCAATGATGGGGTGAATAATGTAAACAGTAGCATTACGTATGGTCAGCACAAAGGCAGTAGCTACGTTAGAAGCAGGATCATAGGTGAAATTTACCATAGTCCACCAGGATTGAAACTTCCTTTCAAAATCAATCGCATTATCCCAGACAACTTTCCGAATTTCAGCTGGAAAATTACCTTCACCCCCTTCCTATATGATCAGGGCTGCTGTTGCCTGCATCCATAACTGTGCTTGTATACAACTGAAAGCTAAAGACACATTATCTTGAACTGCACTAAGTGCTTCTACTATTAACCTGTGGTCTTGGTCTCTTGCCTTTTCCCACTTTGGAAGTACTTTTGAAATCTGCCACTGGCTAGTTCCTAATGCCAATAGGGATGACTGTAAAGGCTGTTTCAATTTGGTTAGGCCACTTGCTGCAGCAGACAGCTTATTCATCAGTATTTCTGAATCAATTTCATTTAGGACTCCTAATCCTGTCCCTAGTATCCCAGTTAGATCCTTCCTTACTCTGCTCTTGAGGTATACCTGTCTTTGTAACCATGTTGTCCAGCCCTCAAAGGATGTTCTTAGGAAGGAGGAGCAGGCTGGTTGTATTTTTGAGATGTTAATTTGCATTAGCAACTCAACACGTTTGAGAGACCATTCTGGATTGAACAGCAGTTGTTGTTCACCCACATTTCTCACTACGCAGGGGCCTATTTCATCCACTTCAGGTTCAAGTTTGGGTTGAGTCTGAGCTATTCGAGTACTAGTATGGGTTGTATAACGTCCTGCTGTTGTGAAAAGTGCAGTGTCTATTTTAAACCTAAATGAGAGTCCAGTAGCATCCCGAGCCCAAAGGCAAGTCACTTCTACAGGCTGTATCAAGGTGAAATTACACCAACAGTCTGATTCACTTAGTCTATCACAAACTTCCTGGTGCCTGTATATGGGAGAGGTTGAGACACTAATTGCATCTGGTCTCCCATAAGCTGTCCCATTGATCATTCGGCATGCTAACTTGATTTCTTCTCCTCTGATTCCTTGAAGTGTCCACAGTTCCCGTTCCTGCCACTCCTGCTCCTCATGTACCTGATCCCCATCAATTACTACAGTGGATAGGTTTAAATCTTTTATCTCAGAAAATTCTCCCATGGATCCAGTATACTGATTAAAAGCCTGAGACCAAGGCTATTCAGCATTGCTTCGAGTAAAGGTACTCTCTAATTCTAAGACTTCAGTTATAAATATATACAAAACAATTCTGCAAGTGAAAGTATGAACCACTCCCGACCGCAATATACTCATTTTTGCCCATATAAGCTTTAGTCTCAGTTCATTGTCTCCTGATGTCACTCTCCAAGGGGGCTTTTGGGGCCTTCTTCACTCGAGAGTGATGGATCCAGGCATTCTGCTCCTTGATCTTGATTGCAGTGAAGGTGGTGAGAAGCACCTGGAACGGTCCCTCTCACTGTGGTTCCAAAGTTTTCTCTGTAAGAGACTTAACATATACATAATCTCCAGGTTGTATGTTATGTACTGGCCCATCTAGCTCCCTGCTCCGAGCTCCAGCCACGTGTTTCTCAATTTCTCTGAGCTGTTTGCTTAAAGCTACCATGTAGGTAGCTAGTGTTACCTCCCCAATGTGGGTGGACATTCCCTTTTGTATTCCATATGGTCTTCCATAAAGCATTTCAAACGGACTCAGCTTTTCTTTAGCCCGAGGTTTAGTTCGGATTCGCAATAGTGCCAGTGGAAGAGCTTGGGGCCAGAGTAGATTAACCTCCTGCCCAAGTCTCACAATCTGCTGCTTAATCAAATGATTCATTTTCTCCACCTGGCCACTTGATTGGGGGCGGTATGGAGTGTGAAGTTCCCAATCTATGCCCAGGTGACTACTAATCTGTTGCACTATTTTGGAAATGAAATGTGATCCTCTATCCGAGGATATTGTGGCTGGAACTCCGAAGCATGGTATTATTTCTTGTAATAACACCCTGGTCACCTCTCGAGCTTTGACAGTTTGGTGGGGAATGCTTCTGGCCACCTTGAAAATGTATCTGTCAATACCAATAAATACCGATATCCCCCTTTCCTTGGGAGTTCTGAAAAGTCAATTTGCCACTGCTGTCCAGGCCTATGGCCTCTCCCAATCTGACCAAGTTTCGGTTTGGGAGCATTTTTGGGGTTACTCTGGAGGCAAAGATCACACTGTCGGGTCACCTGAGTAATAGTGGCATATAAATTCCTAGCAACTATTCTTTCAATCAAGTGGGTGTATAGGGCATTTATTCCCCAGTGTGCTTTCTGGTGCTCTTCCCTTACTAGTGACCACAATAAATGGGAAGGGATTACTGTTGCAGTTCTCTGCAAGGCGACCTGGTTCCGGGCACTGGCACGGTGACCCAAATACAGAGTCACTCAGTCCACTCACTGCAGACACCAACGTGGTGGATAGCAAATGGCGTTTATTGAAAGGTTTCAGGGGTATTTATGGCTTGGGCAGTCTGTGTCACTTCCTTTGGCCGTGTCCTGGGTGCGGCCAGGTAGTCAAGGTCAGACTGCAAGGTGATGAGGGGGCTTCCTGCCTACACGTACAGCCCGAGATCTTCCGGTCGCAATATCCCTGGCTGTCCACAGATTACCAGTTTCTTTTCAATGGTAGCCCACCCTTATTGGTTATATGTCCCTTTTTGATCTTCAGTTAATTTTCTATCTCTCTTACTATATTCTGGCTTACCTTCAAGGGAAATTTGTCCATCTGGAATTAGGGCTCCTTCAATAGTTACCTCACCTTTTGCTGCTTCCTTTGCCTCTCTATCTGCCAGCTCATTTCCTTCTTCCAGTTCTGAGCTCACTCTTTGGTGTGCCTTGATATGCATAATTGCTACCTTTTCAGGCAGCTGAACTGCTCCTAACAGCTGGATTATCTCTTGTGCATGTTTGATGTTCTTTCCCTGTGAGGTCAGAAGTCCCCTCTCTTTCCAGATGGCTCCATGTGCATGCACGACTCTGAATGCACACCTCGAGTCTGTGTAGATGTTTATCCTCTTTCCTTTTGCCATTTCTAAGGCACGGGTCAGGGCAACTATCTCAGCCTTCTGTGCAAAGGTGCCTGTTGGTAAGGGTCCGGATTCTATTACCTCTCTGCAGGTGGTCACTGCATACCCAGCATGTCGCTTTCCATTGGCAACGTAGCTACTCCCGTCAGTGAACCAGGTCTCTGCATCGTCCAAAGGAGTGTCAAGTCTGGGCGGCTGGAGTAGGTAGCTTCAATGGTCTCCAGGCAATTGTGGTGTAGTGCTTCTTGATTTCCACTGAGAAAGGAAGCTGGGTTGACAATATTAGTCACCACTATTTCTACATCATCTTGCTCTACCATGATGGCCTGGTATTTCAGGAACCTCTGTGGTGAAAGCCAATGGCCACCCTTTACTTCCAGTACTGCGGACACTGTATGGGACACTAGCACAGTCATTTTTTGTCCCAGGGTAAATTTGCGTGCCTCCTGAATATTCAGCACTACTGCTGCTACAGCTCTGAGGCAACCCGGCCATCCTTTGGCTGTTGCATCTAGTTGCTTGGAGAAGTAAGCAAGTGCCCTCCGGTATGGACCCAAGTCCTGGGCCAGTATTCCCAAGGCAATTCCCTGTTTTGCATGGGAAAATAGAAAGAATGGTTTACTTACATCCGGAAGTCCCAGGGCTGGAGCTGACATGAGGGCACCTTTTAGCTGGTGAAAGGCCCGTGTGGCTTCTTTCATCCACAGGAGATCTCTGTTTCCATTGGCAATAAGAGCATAGAGGGGTCTGACCAGCAGTCCATAATTATAAACCCACAGCCGGAACCACCCTGCCATGCCCAAGAAGGTTCGGAGTTCTTTTATTGTCTGAGGTTTTGGGGTTTGGCATATGGCTTCCTTGCGAGCCTGCCCTAGAGTCCGTTGCCCAGCACTCACCTCATACCCCAGGTAGATTACTTTCTGTTTTACTACCTGTGCCTTTTTCTTTGATACTCTGTATCCTTGGAGTCCTAGGAAATTCAAAAGGCTTACTGTCCAGGCCACGCATGCTTCCCTCGTCTGAGTGGCTACTAGAAGGTCATCCACATACTGCAACAGCCTTCCTTCTTCCTGTGGAGCTTCCCAGGACTCTAGATCTTTTGCAAGTTTCTCCCCAAACAGAGTTGGAGATCATTTGAAGCCTTGAGGGAGAACGATCCATGTGAGCTGAGTTTTGCGCCCACTTTTAGGGCTTTCCCATTCAAATGCAAGAATTTTCTGGCTGGCTTCGTGGATAGGGAGGCAAAAGAAGGCATCTTTTAGATCTAAAACAGTAAACCAGGTTAGCTCAGGTGTTAGACGAGTTAATAAAGTGTATGGATTGGCTACTACTGGATACAAATCCTCTGTTACTTTATTGACAGCCCTCAAATCCTGTACTATCCGGTATGACCCATCAGATTTTCAAACAGGTAAAATGGGAGTATTGAAATCAGATTGGCATACTTTCAGTAACCCTAATCGCAGAAAATTTTCAATTACTGGGCTGATTCCTTCCCTGTCTTCTTTCTTTAGGGGGTACTGCTTGACTCTTACTGGTTTTGTCCCTTCCTTGAGCTTAATTACTATGGGGGAGGCATTTTTTGCCCTCCCTGGTACATCGGAGGCCCATACTCCGGGAAATACCTGACTTAATATCTCTTCATCAATTTCCTCCTCAATTTCAATAGCTGTTAAGGTTAAACTTAATACCTCTATGTACTTTTGATCATTTACCTCCAGAGTAACCTCTCAATTTTTGAAGGTAATGGTTGCTTGTAACTGCTCCAATAAATCTCTGCCTAAAAGTGCCTTTGGTGAATCAGGCATGTACAAAAATGTATGAATACCCCATTGTTTTCCCAATTTATACCTCAAAGGTTTGCAAAAATATGCCCTTTCAGACTGGCCACTTGTCCCCTGCACTACAACATAATCATTTTCCACAGGTACTAGAGCTCTATTTAAAACTGAATATGTGGCCCCTGTATCAACCAAAAACTCCACCCTTTTCCCTTCTTCCCCCAGCCTCATTGTTATAACCAGTGGATCCGCTGGGGCAGAATCCCCCGGTCCTCCTCAGCTGTTTTGTACGTGTGCAGCTACTTGTTGGTCTCTTCGTCTCCGTTTTGGGCATTGATTTTTCCAGTGCCCACTTCTTTTACAGATTGCACACTGGTTTCTGCCCAGCCAAGATGGTCCTTGTCTGGGTGGTCCCTGGTTACGTTTCCTTTGCTTTTCTTCTTGTACCACTGCCACCAACTTTTTCATTCCTTGTCTATATCCTTCCTCCCGGTTACTAAATACCCTCCAGGCTTCCTCTAGCAAGACTTTGAGATTTCTCCCTTCTGGTCCCCGGATTTTCTGAAGTTTACGTCTAATATCTCCAGCAGACTGCCCCAAAAATGAATTAACTAGTTGGTTCATCCCTATTTCAGACCCTGGATCTAATGATGTATGACGACGCATAGCATCCCTTAAGCGCTCTAAAAATTCTGATGGAGTCTCGGAGGGTCCCTGCTTAAGGGAATATAAAGCAGACCAATTTATGGTTTTTGGAATAGCTCTTTCCACCCCTGTTGCTATCCACTCCTGATAATCTGTTAATTTTTTTACCTCTGCTGATACATTAGGATCCCATTCCGGGTCTTGGAGGGGGAAATACTCTTTTACATCTAGCTGCTTGCTCTTGCAGTAATCCTCTGCCAAAGTCCCTGCTGTTTTTAAGATCAGCTGCTTTTCCGTTTCAGTGAAAGCATCCAGTAGTAACTGGATGTCAGCCCAATCTGGGTTGTGTTGCTTGATAACATATCGCAGACGTTTGGCAGTAAGTATCGGATCGACACGATAATTCTTAGCAATCCTTTCCCATGCCTCTAAATCAAGAGTGGTAAATGGCACTTTAATAATTAACCTCCCTCCTTCTGGTCCCACTGCCTCTCACGGAGGGGCCTGTAACACTGTTTGCCTCCTAGTTCGAGATGCAACTACACTGTCCGGGGGGGGCAGATTCTAGTGGATGTGCCTTCCCAGCCTGAGTCCTCCTCCTTTTTGGGGAAGTCCTCTTCCCTTTCATCCTCATCCTCAACCTCCCTCCTTCTAGGAGGAGCTTTCATCCACTCAAATGTATCTCGTTCTTGTTCCTCAGAATGATAAACTGCGGTAATCCGCGGTTTTCCTGGGCCTTATAAGAGTCCAATCCAGCTAGCTTAAGACTCTAGCCCACACGGACCCACATAGACGAAGGTAAAAGACGAGAGGCGCTCTTCTCCACGTGGGTGCAAGTATCCTGTTTATTGGCTTGGGGCAGGACACAGGTGATGGGTCACCCAGGTAAAAAAGAGAGATGGGAACTCTCACACAGGAGGTTTTATACCCTAGGGGGGTGGGGGGCAGGGGAGAGAGAGCCGGAGCCAATGGGATGCCACTGGGGAGGGGCGAAGTACCTGTGGGACAGACCAGGTGTGTATAACAGGGGGGGTGTGAGGGGGAGACCATGTGATGAGGGAGGGGGAAAACCCATCACCAGTGCAACAACTAAATAAACTATTTAGTGCAATACAACACCTCCACCTTTTCTATTAACTAAAATTGAAAGGAGATGTGTTAGACTATTTGTGCTACTGATTATAAATTTGTCCACCACCCCGAGAGTCTCCAGTCCTTGAACAGTCCTCAAATTCTTGCTTGACTTGTCTGATCAGGCTTTTTACTTCTTGGAGGGCTGCGTGGATGTCGGGTGATTTTGATGCTAGGTTCACGCAGCACAGTCCTGTTGGAGCATCTGTGCCAGGGTCACCCAGATGTTTTGGCGTGGCTGAGAAACAATCTACGCAGCTGTCAGACTACTCAGCGCGAACAAGATCACAACTCAGACAGGGCTTTTCGTGAGCTTAAGTGGGAGGTAGATTTCCTGTTCTACAAAGGAAAGCAGAAAATTTTTTAAAGAAAATACATACAAGTTCATGGGTCTGCCGGAATGCAGCTGACTCTTCTATGATGATTTTTCTTTCTTTTTCCGGCGGCGTCTTGTCTTGGAGGCAACAGCTGCTTGCTTCTCATCCCCGTCTGCTGGAGCTGGATTTTTAGGGACGTGCATAACCACGCCCCCAGGTGACGAGCTCATAAGGACCCTTGGTTGTCCAGGTTTCTGGGTCCTTAATGAGAACTGGTGGACGCTGTGACAACTTAAACCGGATGTTATTATTAAAATGACGTATTACCGGAGGATTCATGTTTTCAAATGAACAATTCAGAAAATTGATGGTAAACAAGGCTTTACAGAGCTTTTGTTGTGGAGTCATCCACACTGCAGAATTTCCCTGCCTAGCCAGGACTTCTTTGAGTGTATGGTGGGCACGTTCGATCACAGCTTGACCTGTGGGGGAGTGGGCAATGCCTGTCTTATGCTCCACTCCCCGCTGCTGGACAAACTGCAGGAACTCCTTGGAGGCATACGCTGGGCCATTGTCAGTCTTAATCTCCCTAGGGACCCCCAATACTGAAAAGGCTTGCAGCAAGTGTTGTTTAGCATGTGCAGCCCTTTCCCTGTGTGGGCAGAGGCATAAACCACACCTGAGTATGTATCTATGCTGACGTGTACGTATTTCATGCGACCGAAACTGGGAATGTGTGTGATGTCTGTCTGCCACACTTCACAGCTGCCAAGGCCTCGGGGGTTAACCCCAATACCCAGTGATGGAACTGCCTGAAGCTGGCAACTGGGACAAGTGGCCACAATGGCTTGAGCCTGACTTCGTGTTAGCTGGAACTGACGGATTAGACCTGGAATATTTTGATGGTATTGTTGGTGACTTAGTTTTGCCTTTTGAAAGATGTCTGGAAGGCGTGCCATTTCTACTGGAGCTGCAAGGGAATCTGCTTTGCGATTACCTTCTGCGATCTCGCCTGGCAAATCGGTGTGTGACCTCACGTGCATCACATAGAAAGGGTGCTCCCGCTGTGAAACCAAATAAATTAGTTTTGAGAGCAACCTGTGGAGATGCTCATCTTCAATGTCCTTGAGAACTGCCTGCTCCGCCCTGGACACTACTCCCGCCACGTAGGCTGAATTGGTAACCAAATTAATTTGCTCCGAAAACTTCTCAAAGGCTCTCACGACTGCGGCCAGTTCAGCAATCTGGGGCGACCCCTCCACAAACTCAACATCAGCTTCCCAATGCTGGGTCTGGGGATTTCTCCCAGTCGTCACCAACTTGTGGGATGCTCCGGATGCATCAGTGAACACTGCAAGCACCTTGAGTGGCCTATGACTCCTTTTCTCAGGAGCAATGAGGTGGAATTCCTCGTTGAACAGCTTGTGCGACGGGGCCTGGACTGATACCTGTCCACTGTAGCTGTCCAGGGATAGCTGGAGACTGGCATTGTTCTGGAGTAGGTCATTGAACCTTTTCTTTGTCAACTTCTCAGGAGACCCCTTTCCCTCCTTAGCAAGATGGACTGGAAGGTGAATGCACTCAAAGTCACAACCGGCCAGCTCACGCAATCTTAACCTGACCTTCCAGATCAGCTGTGCTATCAGCTCCTGCGGCTGTGTGATGGTTTTGGATTTCTGATGGGAGAGGAAAACCCATTCTATGATTAGAAGTGGATCTTTTTGTACGTCAAACCACTGGAATATCAATCCGTGTATGTGTGGCAACTTCCCCAAAACAATGAATTCGAAGGGCAGCTCGGGCTTAGAATGATGAGCCTGCCTCTCGGCCAAAGCCTTCTGAACTTTTTGGAGGGCGGTTTTTGCCTCTGGGGTCAGTTCCCTGGGAGAGACTAGCTCTCTCTCTCCCTTCAGTAAATTGAGAAGGGGAGCTAGGTCCCTGTTAGTGAGACCCAGCCAAGGCCTGACCCAGTTCAAAGACCCACACAAGGAATGGAGATCTGCTAGGGTTTTGGGATCACTCTTAATTTCCAATTTCTGCGGAACAATGGTCTGCGCAGTGATTTGCAAGTCCAGGTAGTTCCAAGGTGGCATCCTCTGAACCTTGTTTTCCTGCAATTGAAATCCAGCAGAGGTTAAAACTTCAACCACTAGGTCAAGTGTGTCTTGGAGTATTATGTCATCAGGGGCACACACAAGCACATCATCCATGTAGTGTAGGATGATTGCCTCTTTTTTCTGGGCGCGCGCTGGGGACAGCAATGAAGCCACGTACCACTGGCAGATGGATGGACTGCATTTCATTCCCTGTGGCAATACTTTCCAGTGGTAGCGCTTCATTGGGGCTTTTCGATTGGTGGTAGGAACCGAAAAGGCAAACCGTGGAACATCTTCCGGGTTTAAAGGAATATGGAAGAAACAGTCCTTGATGTCTAGGACAGCCAATTGCCAATTTTGGGGAAGCATTGTTGGGGAGGGCATCCCTGGTTGAAGAGACCCCATGTCCACAATTCTTTTGTTTATTTCTCTTAAATCTTGGAGGAGCCACCACTTATCCTTCCCTGGCTTTTTTATTACAAAGACTGGGGAATTCCAGCAGCTAGATGTCTCTTCAATGTGTCCTTTAGCTAATTGTTCTTCTACTAGCTCCTCGAGCGCCTTTATCTTTTCATTACTGAGTGGCCACTGTTTAACCCAGACTGGATCATCATTCAGCCATGTTAACTTGTGGACGAGGCCCTCCACAGTGGCTGCTTTTAAAAATCCTGGGGTGTCTTAGGGATGACCAATTTGACTCCCCACTGGGACATGGTGTCTCTACTCCACAAGGGAGCTTTGTAATTAGTAACAAATGGACAGACATTGGCCAATTTTCCATCTGGTCCCTCAATTTGCACGATGCTTTTTGATATCTTTGCCAATGTGACTCCTCCTACACCTTGGATTTGGCTAGCCACGGGATGCAAATCCCAGTGTGACGGCCACAACCTTTCGGGTATGATTGTCACATCTGCCCCTGTGTCAAGCAACCCTTCCACGTGGAGATGTTCTGTTCCACGCATCAGGTTGCATCCCATGATGGGTTTGTCCTCGCCAATCACTTCTGCCCAGTATACACCAGGTGCCTTGTCATCTACCGAAATGTTTGCTGGGACAGGAATGGCCTGGGTGATGATTTGCCGCTTGGCCAAATAGAAGGGTGGCTGTGGACAACGCGCCAGGAGCATGAGGTTAGGTATGCCCCCTTTGATGGTCATGGGAGCCACCTCAATCTCCATGGGTGTGTGTGCAGTGTCCCCAATAACAAAGTACTCACTGTCCAATTTTGTGCAATCTTTTGTCAAGTTCTGCGAGTCCTCAGGTAGGCCCACTCCAATGACCATCCACTGGGTAGACCTGAAAGTAAAAGCTTTGGTGGTCACGAGTTTGAAACGCTTGTGAGACCCCCAGATTTTATCCTGTAAATGGCAATGTTGTTTTCCTGCATCCCACTTCCCTTCCTCCCCCCTTTCTGTTTTGAGGGAGGTTTTCCCTTTAGGGAAGCCTGCCACATTAATGTCGTGGCGCTGGGCGGGTTCGTGCTGGCTTTGGAGTTTTTTGGTGTGAAGGGTGTCTTTTGTTGCTGGCTTTGAGGGCAGTCCTGGGCAAAGTGTCCTGGGTTTTTGCATATGAAGCAAATGACATGTTGAAGTTGTTCTGGTGACATCTGTCACCTCCTGACTCCTGGAGATACAGCTGCCACCGTCTCTGGGTTTGTTGGCCTTGACCACGCCTCCCATGCAGCAAACAGTTCCGCCTTCCTAGCACAGACTTCGATCATCTCTGCCAGTGTAGGCGGGGGGTTGAGAGGCAGTCCCAGGAGCACCCTGGTGCAGACTTAATTGGCATTCCTCTGTGCCATCTCTTTCACTATTTCCATTTGTGTCTTGGGGTCCCGTACTTGTCTCTCAACCTGTGCACGGAGTCGGTCAACAAACTGCAAGAAACTTTCTGAAGGAGACTGTTTAATATCAAGAAAACTACCACTAGGTTCAACAGTTGGTAGGTGGTTAAAAGCCTTGTATGCAACTTTTGAAACCTTATCTAGGATGAATTTGGACAACACCCGAGCTTGGTCCTCAGGCTTATCCCACTCCCCCTCGCCGCATAAATGTTCATAAATAATGTTATTGTTTTCTAAATCTTTGGCACCCTTAGGGGTTTTTTTGAGTTCCTCCATGAGATCTCTGAGAGATCTCTTCCAGGAGCTTTCCCATAGATCAAACTCTGACTGGGTAAGCAGGCACCGGAAAAGATCTACTATATCAGTAGGAACAAATTCAAGGGATGTTAATGTAGCTCTCATCATGCTTCTAAAAATTTCATTATTTCTCCCAAATTCTAATTGACTTTTACATAACTCGCGCTTTGTATGATATGAGAAGGGCTGATAGGTTCTAGGACCAGCCCTACCACCTGTGTATTGAACAGGGGCTACCAAGGGGATTGCTTCTTCCTCCCGGTTTTTGACTCCAGGGTTTCCCTTTTCAGCCCCACCCCCATGGGACCCAGAAGGGAGACCACCCTGTCCCCAAGCCCCACTCCCATGAGAACTGGGAAGGGGACCACCCCCTCCCTCAGCCCTACTGTCTTGGTAAGCAAGCAGGGAAACACCCTTCACCCCACCCCCATGGGGAATGGGAGAGAGTACACTCCCTGCCTCTGCCCCCCCCACCCTGTCACCTTGGTAACTAGGAGGGGGGGACATCCCCTCCCCCTGCCCCACCCCCGTGGGAAGCAGGTAAGGGCCCACCCCCCCAGCCCTCGGCCCCACCCTCTTGGGACCCAGGCAAGGGGGCGTGGGGAACAGGCAGGGAGGCAGGGCAACCATGGGAACCAGGGGCGGGGTCACCAGTTGACGTAACGGGGGGCGGGGAGACAAAGGGAGGGGGAGGAGCATCCGAGGGAAGGAAAAGATTGTGAGACCGGAAGGGGTTGGGGACAGGTGGGCGAAAGGGATTGTGGGGAGAAGAAGGGTAAGTGGAGGGCTGAAACACGTGGATGCCACCATTTTGGGCTCCGGCCATGCAGTCAGCAGTATCCTGAATGCCAACCATGTGGTCGCAGCCATTTTGGGAAGTGGGGGGGTGAGAACGCGAATTCGGGATAACAGAAGTTTGGTTAGAGGGGTGCAGGGAAGGTGCTCTGTCAGCCTGCGCACAACTGCCAGGGTACTGAGAGAGAGGTGGGAGGCCAGGGAAGCAGTGGCAGTGCCAGTTACCCTGAAATTGCTGGATAACCTCGCTTGACTTTCTCAGTTCAGGGGCAGAGGGAGTGGGAGGAGCTGCGAGAGGGGAGACTTGTTCTGGCTGTCCTTTAGAATCCCTCTTTAGGACTGCTTTCCAAATCACCAGGAACATAGGAAAAAACTGAGATACTGTCCCATCTCCCTGTTCCGCTTTTGCTGTTAACAAGTTTCCTATTTTGTCCCAGGCAGAGACAGAATGAACATTCTGCTGGGTAAACTGAGGGAAATGTAAAGAAATCCACTGAATGAACCGTTTCAAAACTGCTTTGGAGACTGTAATTTTTCCACTACTTAGGGTGTCTAAAATTAGGGTATAAATGCCTCTCTGTGTAGC
Source organism: Serinus canaria (assembly GCF_022539315.1). Classification (NCBI taxonomy): domain Eukaryota; kingdom Metazoa; phylum Chordata; class Aves; order Passeriformes; family Fringillidae; genus Serinus; species Serinus canaria. The sequence continues at coordinate 9,458,944 of NC_066342.1, read as the reverse complement.
AGAAAGCTTACCACCCATTTTTTGCTTTCTGCAGCACTCAATCTACCTTCTCAACAGCTAGTACAAACCAAACTGAAAGCACTGAGTCCACAGCCAATCCGGGAAAGAATCCGGGCAGCCTCCCTCCCCCTCCTCTCCGGGGGAGAGACGAACTGCTTGCATACAAACCGCGCGATTTTTAAAATGGCGGGCGCCTGCTGCCAGCTCCTCCACGCCACATGACCGCCACGCGGGATCTGGCCGTGCTGGATCGCTGCTGCTTGCTGGGGTCTGCCGCTGCCTGGGCGCGACCGCTCACGGCAAAAACGCAAGCCGTGGATCTCCTGCCACTGCCCGTGCCGCCGCCGTGGCGAAAGCTGCCCGTAGCACTGGGTTTACCCCAAAACCCGCCCGCGCCGCAGAATCGCGCCGTGCCCAGAGGCGCCGCCGCTTTTGGGAGCCGCGAGGCGCAGAAACCCAACTGATGGAACCCCGCTGCCGCTGAGACGGCACACAGACAGCACCGGACTCGCTCCACCTGCACAAACCGCGCGGAATCCGCAAACCTCCTCGGGACCGGGCTTTCCCTTCACCGGGAGCTCACCCCCACCCTCCGGGGGCTCTCCCAGGGTCCCACTAACACCCGCAGGGAATACTCACCCCGCCTGGGGACTGTGGCTGGCTGTGAAAGCTGTATAGAAGTCCTCGTCTGGAATCGGTCCGCCGTGGGCACGGCGGATTCTCGATTCCACCCTCTAGATTTCTTGCCGACAAAAATGTGACGAAGAAATCAGAGGCAGATGAAAGTCCCAAAAGCTAACGTAATCCACTAGTGGAATTACCAGCTCCTTCGTGGCCGTCATGGGAGACGAACACATGGGGCGCCACCTGCGGCAATCCGCGGTTTTTCCCTGGCCTTATAGAGTCCAATCCGGCTAGCTTAAGACTAGCCCACACGGATCCGCATAGACAAAGGTAAAGACGAGAGGCCGCTCTTCTCCATGTGGGTGCACAGTATCCTGTTTATTGGCTGGGGCAGCAGGGACACAGGTGATGGGTCACCCAGGTTAAAAAAGAGAGATTGGACTCTCACACAGAAGTTTTATACCCTCGTGGGTGGGGGGCGGGGAGAGAGAGCCGGAGCCAATGGGATGCCATTGGGAGGGGCAAGTATCTGTGGGACGACCAGGTGTTATACAGGGGGGGGTGTGAGGGGGAGACCATGTGATGAGGGAGGGGGAAAACCCATCACCAGTGCAACAACTAAATAAACTATTTAGTGCAATACAACAATAAACCTTGTTTGACCTTATACACCGTTGTCCTATACTGCATGCTGAACAACAGCGTTTGATTTTTCCCCTCTTTGCCTTGTTTTCCTTTTCAAGGGCTAAGACCAGTGGGTCTGAGGGTGGTCTGATCCCACAGTCCCTTTGCCATTCTTGGTGATTTCTTAAAACAAAAAACATATCAGCATATGAAACCTCATCCCATTTACCTTCCTGTCTTAAAAACAACATTAACTGCAGTAAGGTATTATAATCTAAAGTTCCAGTGGGTGGCCACTTTGCTCCATCCTCCAACCTATATAACGGCCACCAGCGCGTGCAATATTGGATTAGATCCTTTCTATTCTCAGAGCCTCCCTTACTGGTAACTTCCTTCCTGTGGGCCAAGATGCACCCCAAGGGGCTAGCCTGAGGAACTTCCTTGCTCTGGTTAGATCCCATTATCTTTTTCTCCTTGCCCTATCTCGCTTTCACCCAAACCTCCCTTCACAGTACTTCACAGTAGATTCCCAGTCTTCCTCCCACACACAACTCCTGGTGGCAGGTATCAGATGTGACTTCCCACACACAAGCTTTAAAATCTTAGGTTCAAAATCAGCTCGATCAGGAAACTTTGATTTACACTCGGGGCATATGCCCCGATGCTGATTAGAACAGCAATACCAGCGCCTCTCACAAATTCCACACTGCAATAGTACTCACGCAGGGTGCCAGCCTCTCGATGCACCAAAGGCTCTCAGGAATTGCTCACAGAGGCAGGCTATCCCGCGTATACAGGGAGCTCTAAATCCTCTACGGGAGGCTGTTCCCAGTCCAGACTGACTATTGCACCAGCTGAAGTCCGATAAAGCCCCTCTAAATGAACTCGTTCGTCTCCTCTATCTATCCAGTAATTCATGGGATTCACAAACTCTCAGGGGTCGAGTCCAAACTACTGGGGCAGAGGAACACCTTGAGTTCGTCTCGCCACGGTAAAGGCCTGCACAATCTACAATCTATACCACAATTCACCACCTTTACTAAATGAACGTACTCACCCGTGCTTCTCTACTATTTGCTCTACTTCTCTGCCAGACGCTCCCTGCCTCACGGCCTGCCCTGGCCGGTGCCTCAGGGCTCACTCGGCCCCTTCAGTTGCGGGTAAATCCCCCCCGCACTGTAGATATACTCTCTTTGTACACTATGCACTCACACAATTACAAACACACACAATGCATGAACTACACAGCAATACAGTGTCCGGACACCACACACACACATGAGTTCACTCGAACCCACCCCCAGGGTTGCTAGAGGCCGCTCTATTGGACAGTGAACTCTCGCCCCTCAGTCGCTCTATCAACTGCTCTGCCTGCAGGCACAGGCTGAGCACTCAGACGTCTCTGAGTGACTTATTCAGCCTTCCTATCCCCCGGGGACCCTCTTAATACATACCGAATCCGCACATCAGCAGCCGGTCCTTGTCTGTCCCCGCAGAAGGCAAAGTAGACAGCGGGGGCTCCTCCGGGAAGATCCCGGCGCACGCCTAAGAGGTCCCTCTATCCCTCCTGCCCTGCGGGGACAGAGACGGAATCTTCTGCCTGGCTCGCCAAAATGTTTTGCAGAGAAAATCAAAAACTCCACAACTTTGTAAAAGTTGTAAAGCTGGTATGTTTATTGCAGCGCTGGACGCATGCGGGGATTACTCCCCTTAAAAGGCATGCGTACCTCTGGGATCTTCAGGTCCCCTTTTTATCCTTCTCCCCAAATACATATGCATACAATTTCACAATAGGTTCATACATATTCATTTTACACACTTCGCGTGACATTTAGAGCTAGTTCTTTTGTTATCAGAAAAATTCCTAGGCCAAGTTGACCCGTCTCCTCCGCCTTATCTCCGCCCTTCACTGGTGCAATTTTCTGAGTTCAGACTAAACAGCTAAGATTCCAAGGCTTAACTAAAAGATGTACATTTAACCTAAATCAAAAGGATTTCTACCCTGGAACCTGGAAAATTTCTACTCTGTCTCATTGCCTCACTTCTGGGGCTTCCCCCCCCACAAGCAGCTGTCTGCAAGTTTCCTGCTTCCAAGGCGACCTGCTAGGGCAAAGCTCGTCCATGCTGAGGATGTGCAGTGGAAGGCAGTAATGGCGGCCAGGGAGAGTGGGAGATGGTGTGAGCCAAGACGGGAGGAGCCGGCACCAGTGAAGCCAGGGCAGCCCCCCCCTGCGTGCTCGGGTGCAACAGAAGTGGGCAAAAAGCAGCTCCCAGCCCGCCACGGTCCCAAGTGCAGAGCAGTGGCTGCTGCCCCCGGGGGCGGGGTGGGGGGAGGGTGTGAGAAAGGCGAGGCGCAAGCGGCTGTCTGCAAGTTTCCTGCTCCCAAAGTGAGCTACTAAGGCAGAGCTTGTCCTTGCTGAGGCCGCGCAACAGTAGGCAGTGATGGCAGTTGGGGAGAGGGGGAAATGATGTTGAGGATGCCGCTGTAGGCCAAAAAGGAGGGTGCTGGTGCCAGCAGTGGGTGGTGATGCCAGAGCAGAGATAATTCTGTTAAGGCTTGTTCAGCCTTGCTCATCAGCCCCATTGTGAGGGGGACAGTGAGTCACTTAATCTCACTAGTTCTCCAGACCTTGCCCGGTTGTTTATCTTTGCTTTCTTCAAGAAAAGTAAGGTTTTTTTCTTTCTTTCTCTCTTGTTCTTTTTTTCTTTTTCTTCTCACTGTTTTGTTACGAGAGGCTGTTAGAAAGATGGGTCTAAGAGCAAGTAAAAACTCCCCAGGGGGAGGAAGAAATGAAAAGATACCCCTAAACAACCCCCTTAGAAGAATACTAACCTGGTAAAGATGCGGCCCCAACACCAAAACTGAAAATAAAGTTATGCAGTGTAGCAGCCGCAGGGCCTGCATGGCCTCCCTGGCGGTCAGTTGCCTAAGATAAGAAATGCCTAGTCATGATGACTGGACCTAAGAAGCCCCTCTTCTGCCTTTGGACCCTCGTTATCTCCCTGTAAGGCGATAGGTCATATTCGCCTCAACCCTTACTATGGGACTGTTTCCCAAAACCCCTATACCCTATATAAACACCCACTTCTGTGCTGTTCAGCAGAAGAGCTGGCACTGTCACCCTTCGCAGAAGCTGCCAATAAAGACACCTCGGTGGCACCTCCTACAGCCTTCTCTCTCTCCCTGTGTCTGCTGAGGCCCTTAGCAAGCAAAGAGCTGAAATCACTAAAGAACTGAATTCAACAAAGAGCTGATCTCACTTAGGAGCTGAGCTGCTTGCTAAGATTTCCTGTGGCTGAGAGCATGCCTGAGGGGCCCGGACAGGTTCTGCTTAGCGGGACTTCACTATCCAGACACCTACAGCAGCCAGGGTCAGACAGACCCTGAAAACCCCCGCCGTAATAAATTTGGTGCACTAAACTGCTTGCACCCTAGCACAGCAGAGAGCAGCATTCTTCTTGAATTGTCACTGCCTCGGGTCTGGGTCCCTACCACCTCCTGAAGATAAGCTCTTGGTTATAGAAGAAGTTATCTTAAGAGGCATCCAACGACCCTCCATATTGACATCTGGGATGAGATCCTGAGGAGTCGGTCATGGCAGACCACCCAACAGCAGTTTTTGACCTGCGTTTGGCTGAAGAAGTGTAAGTTTTAAAGCAGCCTTTTTTGTACGCTTTTACTTTAGGTCCTTTTTTGGGATTTTTTCTTTTTTTTTCTCTTTCTGCTGCTGGAGGGAAAAAAGGGAATGGGATCAAAACCTAGTAAATTAAAACAATCCCAGAACGAGAGAGACATCTACAAATCCTTGAAATCCTATCTGCTAACAGCTTCTCTTTCTCTAAAGGCAATCTCTCAAAAACTAACTTGAAAAAATTTATAAAACTGATTCTTTCCCAGTTTCCAGATACTAACACACACACACTATCGCTCTACATTCTTTTTGGGACACGGTAGGGACAAGAATATATTCCTGCCAAACTAATGAAGATTTTTCTGTAACTCGGTTTTTACCTCTTTTTCATTCTATAATCAAATTGGTTGAAAAGACAAATATAAAGAGCTCAATTTCTTTGCAACCTTACCCTGCTGAGGGCATTCCGACCTTATCTCTGCTCTTCAAATGCTAATATTGCAGATAACATTCCTTCCCTTACAGTCTCTGAATCTATCCTCCTCCACTTTCTCCAGGTCCACAGCTGTCTCTGGGGCCCCTCCACCCTCAGGCCCCCTTCCTGGGAAGGGGAACATGGAGTTCACGCCGCGCCCACCCACCCCCTCTGCGCCCGCGGGGTCCGCAGGGCCTGCCGATCCTTCTGCTCTTCCCCCCCGGACGCGGCTAGCTCAGATTCCACTCTGCCTATTGTGCAATACATGGCATGCTGCTTCCACCCTTCCCCCTTGCTACCTTCGGGTGTAACTGCACCGGTTCCTACCAGGTTTGCTCCCCCTCACTCCAACATCTCCGCGCAGCCCACCGTAACCCCCCCAGCCCTGTTGCCACCCCCCACACCCCTGCTGCCATGCCTCTCACCCCTGCCATGTGCCTTCCCACCCCTGCTACCATTCCTGCCGCAGCAGGCGGTCTTCTCCCTGCCTGTCTGGCTCTGCCTTGTCGTGTCTGCTGTAGCAGCGGCAGCCCGTGCCAATCCCACCACCTCCTCTCCCCCGCTTTTCCCTTGCCCGCATTCCCAGGCTTTGCAACCACCCACCCACCCTAAGTGTCCCTCGAACGGCACCTCCGAGACCCCCCACGGTGGCACCCCACTTCTCCACGCGCCTCAGTCCTGTGCAGGCTGTGCCACCGGTGGCACTGCCATTGCCTCTCCACTGCTGCCTCCCTCTAGCCAAGCTCTGCCATGAGCCTCCTCACACTCTCTTCAGTCCCCTACACCCCTGCAAACTCTCGCTCCAACATGCCCAAAAAAGCATATTGCACCGCCTGCTCACTCTCAGTCTGCCACTAAGGACAGTAGTGACAGCGAGTCCGATTCTGGTACAGAGGACATTGATCCATGGGTTTTAATCAAAATGGAAGTGACTTGGGCATGGGAATTGGGAACTGGCTCAGAAAATTTCTGCCTTCCCAGTAATTTATATAAAGGGAAAAAGAGGTGGTGCCACCACTAAAACAACGTGGGAACCTAACACAAATAAAGAACTTGTACAACTACGAAATATAGCCAAAGAACTGCTGTAAATTATCAAATCGGCAGCCAAATTTATAAAAAAAATTTATAAATTTATTAGATCGACAACCAAAAATAGAATATTATAAAACCGCCACAGCCAAGACAGCGTCAACCCCGGACATTGACGCTGGGTGAACCTGGTTCAAACTGACGTAGTGTCAGCGTCTCCCCAGAGTTTCACACCAACTGCTCCAGGTAGCCAGTTTATATACAGTTTATTCCGCCTGAAGCAGAAATTACCTAAGATTTCTGTAGGTCCCTTCATATGTATAACAGGGACTATACAGATTCAGACCCGTACAAAAGTTAGTCCACAGGTTTGGATGGCTGTCTGAGCTCCTCGAAATGGTCTTCTTTTCAGTTGTAGCCAAGACATGCCGTTCCTCAATGTAATCTCTTCCAGGTGCAGTTCTGTGAATGTTCTGGACATTCCTGGGAAATGGTCAGTGATTGCCCAGGAAGGTCTCATTCATACCTTAATAGTCATGATTTTATCTGGGCGAGTCCTAGAAATCTTTTGAATAGAAAGGAAGGCCCTGCTTCTGGCCATGGGGGTCAGAGGCATGGTTGGATCTTTATAATTTTTATACACTTACAAAGCATGAATTATCTCTATCATATACTACAGAACATTATAGAAGTTCACATATTTTTAGAAATTTCCTAGAACCTATCTTCTCAGCACATGTTTTAGTACCTCACAATGTTAAAAATACTGCTCACTGCCTTCTTTCCCCAGCAGAATATATGCTGTCGGAAAGGCATTGGAAAAGACAATTAAAAACATTATCAGACACCTATGCTAAAGATGCAAATAGGCCAGATTTTACAAACAGCTGGCTGGAGAAGGGGATTTACAGAAACCCTCTGACCAAGCTAACACCTTACCTAAGGCAGCATCACAAGACTTGGCTATTGCAGCAAAAACATCCTTACTTCTTACCCCAGATGATGTGGAGCCTTTCCGTTCTGAGGAGGCTGTAATCTGATCTTAAGACTCCTCCCATGGGACACCTGATTAAACCCCAGCCCCAGGTCTGTGTGCCCTCTCTGCTTTCTGGCCCTCTGGGGCTCTGCTTGGGCTCCCGGGCCTCTGCCTCCCCCCCCCCCAGCACTGTGTGTGTGTGGGGGGAAATAAAATGGACTCTCATGCTAAACAACGAAGAAACTCGTCTTATCTGTTTCTCGTGCCATCGGCTATGGCCTCGCTGGATACGATCTCATCACTGTAGCCACATGCTGCTACAAATGGTGGAGAATGCGGGCAACCAGTGAGGACAAGCCGACCAGCATCCCTGTGAGTCACTTGCAGACTGAGCTACAAGCAGCTAGTCTGCCTGCAAAAAGGACCATGCTCGGGACTCTTACAAACTCTAGTGACACGCCTGCTGCAGTTATGGACAGTAAAGCCCGAGTGGCTATTTATGGACGGTTATAGACAATTTGCATGCAGAGTGCTGGTGCCCTAAATCAGTGGTCTCCCCTCCTGTGAACCCCCACATTTTTCAGTTTCTGTGAAGCTGCCTGTATCTTTCCTTACCCTTTATTTCTAAGAGCGTGGCAAGGAGTGAAAACTGCCAGGATGGCTCGGAGTTGCTACCATCTTCTCCGTCACTTTCTGCCTGTCTGCCACCCCATCCCTCCTTTCCCTGAAAGAAGACAAGGTCGGAAACCATCCAGAGCTGACACGGGAGTGCTACTGTCCTCTCACTGCCCTGTGTCCTTTTTCACCCCCATTTATTTCCATATCCCCCATTCCCTTCCTGGGAAGGCACTGGCCATGCAGTTCCGGGCTCTTCTTCTCAAAATGGTATTACCACGTGGTTTTGAGATCCCCTCTTTCCTAAAGCATCTGTCTCTTCCGGTCTCCTGCCTGCCCTTCCCCCTTACCTACCTTCCCCCTTCCCGCCGTGCGGCTGTAGATGGCTCCGCCCCCGGCCCGCGAGGCTGTGTGAGGCAAGGCTGATGAGCCCTGAGAGGGCCGGGCCCCGCTGTGCCTGCAGGAGATGCAAGGCAGAGGCGGCGTGGCGGAGTGGGGCAGCCTTGGAAAAGGCAGAGCCCTTCCATGTGCTGCAAGTTGTCCGATTGCTGCTCTCACCCTTCCTTGCTTCACAGTCATCATCGTCAGAATCCAACAGAGAAACACCTACAACACCAATACTAAAGCCAAGATCAAACACTAACGACTGTGCCCCTTGTGAAAGAGGAGACCAAGAACAGCACCCCTTCTGGTGAGAAGATCAAAAGCCAAAGGAAAATGGACTATTGACCCACTAAGAAAAAATGTATTCATTTAACTCAGTATCATCATTTCTGTTACTTTATCCTCTGTATTTTAGTCTCAAATGCTTTTCTATTACTTTTAATATAGCTTAATAATGTTAATTTTAGTTTTGTAAACCATTAAGTCATATTCCTGAGAATCCCCTGGTTTTAACAAATTTATAAACTGAGAAATTGTGGAGGCTTTCCGTTCCGAGGAGACTGTAATCTGATCCTAAGACTCCTCCCATGGGACACCTGATAAAACCCCGGCCCCAGGTCTGTCCCCTCTCTGCTCTCTGGCCCTCTGGGGCTCTGCTCAGGCTCCCGGGCCTCTGCCTCCTCCCCCCCAGCACGGGGTGGGTGGGTGGGGGGGAATAAAATGGACTCTCATGCTAAACAATGAAGAGATTTGTCTTGTCTGTTTTCCCTGCCATCGGCTCTGGCCTCCCTGGACAGATCGTCACTGTAGCAACATGCTGCTACAAGATGACTCTATTATTACCCAACATTTCTCTAATATTAAACAAGGAGTAGATGAAAGCTTTATCAAGTTTGTGGAGAGAATTAAGGATGCTCTGGAAAAATAAAGAGAGAGCACAGAGGCAGGAAAAGAACTGCTGAGCAAGCTTGCTACGAGTAATGCTAATGAACGATGTAAAACAATTCTGAGGGCCCTACCCTTGGATACAGAACCTACCATAGAGCAAATGGTGGAAAGCTGTACATGTCATTTGTCCACTGATAATACAGTGGCCCAAGCAGTTGCTAAGGGTATTGCAGAAGGAGTTTCTGGTGCATTTGCAGTAGTGGCTTCCAAAGATCAGGCCCGTTGCTTTCACTGTGGAGACTTTGGACATTTTATAAAGGACTGTCCAGACAGGTCACCTACCCGAAACCCTCGTAACACCTGCCAAAGACCCCAGAATCAGCAGCACTACCAGCAGTGTTTGGAAAACTTCCAGCAGAGCATAGTCAGGCCCCACACAAAGACAACAAATCAAAGGCCATCCAGACCTAACCACGCATCATCCCAGGCAATTCCAGATCACATGAAGAGGATCCAACACACAGAGCAATATAGATGGGAACCTGGCACCAGCTGGTAACTGCTCTGTCCATTGACTTTAATAATAAGGATGTTTATCATGTTCCCACAAGCAAGCATGGGCCAAAAGGTGGTCCTTTTGACATTTTAATTATAGGTGACACTCTCCATGGCCCAGAGGAAATCTTTGTTGTTCCAGAAGTACAAACAGTGTACCCAGGACAAGAAATCTCTGTCTAGCTGTGCTGCACAGACTTAACATTTTATCTTTCATGGGGAACTCCGATCACACAAGCCTTTCTATTCCCAAAGAATCACAGGGAACAGATTCCTCTCAACCCTACAGCAATGTGGGCACAAGTTGTGGGACCAAGTAAGCCTACCATCGAGTGTTGTCTATCCTGCAGAGGAGAGAAGATCTACCAACTAGGGATGCTGGACACTGGTGCCAAAGTGACCATCATTGCTCGCTCAGAATGGCCAGCACACAGGGATCTACAACCGGTACTAGGCATGATTTCACTGATTGATGGAGCTACAGTTTCTATGCCAAGCAAGAACAACATCCTCGTCGAAGGGCCTGAAGGCAAGTTGGGAACCATCTGCCCATTTGTGGTAAGGGCCCCCATCACCCTTTGGGGCAGGGACGTTCTAGCCCAGTGGGGAGCTTCCCTACATATTCCCAGTCAGGATTTCTAATTGGGGCCACTGAGGAGCTCGCACTACCAGATACCCCTCGTCTCACCTGAAAATGCCAAGACCCAATCTGGATCCAACAGTGGCCCCTCTCTAAAGTCAAAATGCTTTCACTACAAGCCCTGGAGGAAGAACAGCTTGCCAAAGGCCACATCGTCAATACCACCAGCCCTTGTAACTCTCCAGTCTTCGTACTACCAAATCCTGGAACAGACAGGTGGAGGCTCCTCAATGACCTTCACAAAATCAATGAGATCATCTAGGACATGGGCCCCCTCCAGCCTGGCCTGCCTTCACCATCGATGCTGCCTTGAGACTGGACACTTGCCATCATAGATATTAAGGACTGTTTCCTCAGCATTCTGCTGCACCCCCAGTGTGCTCCACAGTTTGCTTTCTCCGTTCCCTCTCTTAACAGAGAGGCTCCACTCAAAAGATATCATTTGTGTTATCTTCCTCAAGGAATGAAAAATTTGCCTACTATATGCCAGTGGTACATTGCTCACATCCTGTCTCCCATTCGGAACCTATTCCCAGATGCAATCATCTACCACTATATGGATGATATCCTGATTTGTGCATCAGAAAAAACTTACTTAGGCAAAGCAGTTAAAAGGACCATTGAAACCATATAAAAGGCAGGATTTGAGATTCATAAGGACAAAATACAGTACACCAACCCATGGACTTATCTTGGATTCCAGATCCGGGAATGAACCATCGAACCCCAGCAGCTCACCATACGAGACGACCCAAAAACTCTGAGAGACCTACACAGCCTGTGCGAATCCATCAGCTGGGTACGTCCCCTGCTAGGAATTACAACAGAGGGCCTCGCTCCCCTGTTGAACCTTATCTGTGGCAACGAAGACCTGGACTCTCCACGCACTCTCACAACAGAAGCCTGAGGTGCCATCACCAAGGTCCAAGAAGCCTTGTCTTCACGCAAAGCCCATCACTTCAAGCCCAACCTGCCTTTTCAGTTTGTCATTCTAGGATAAGCACCCCGGATCTATGGACTGATTTTCCAATGGGATACTCAACTTCAAGACCCTTTATTGATACTGGAATGGATCTTTACAAACAACCAACCTTCAAAGACAATTACCACCTTCCAAGAAATCAGGGGACATCTAATAAAAAAAGCCAGAATTCGCCTCTGTTCTCTTGCAGGATGTGAGTTCACATGCATATACTTGCCACTGACCACTGGGGACCTGGAGCATTTGCTCCAGACCAATGAAAATCTCCAGTTTGCCCTAGATAGCTATACAGGCCAAATTTCCATCCTTATCCCAAAACACAAACTTTTTAATCGTGATGCAATCTTTAATCTGACCCCAAAATTAGTCCAAAGTAAAACACTTCTCAAAGATCCAACCATTTTTACAGACGGCTCAGGGTCATCCCACAAGTCTGTAATGACCTGGAAGGACCCTAAGACCCGAAAATGGGCATCTGACATCCAAATAGTGGAGGGATCTCCACAAATTGCAGAGTTAGCAGCTGTTGTCAGAGCCTTTGAGAAATTGAAAGACTAACCCTTTAATCTGGTCACAGATTCAGCTTATGTTGCTGGTATAGCTATGAGAGCAGAACATGCTCTTCTCAAAGAAGTTTCCAATCCAAAGTTATACCAATTGATTTCTACATTAACATGCTTAATCTACCACAGAAAGCAACCTTACCATATCATGCATGTGAGGTCACACGCCGACCTCCCAGGTATCATCACAGAAGGGAACAGGAAAGCAGATGCATTGGCCATGGCAATAGAGACTGCTAACGTCCCTGACATCTTTGCCCAGGCAAAGTCGTCACATACATTTTTTCATCAAAATGTACCTGCCCTTATCAGAATGTCCAAGCTCTCGAATGATCAAACAAAAGCTATTGTCACCACATGTCCAAACTGACAAAACTATCAGATACCATCTATGGGGACGGGAGTCAATCCCTTAGGCCTGAACAGCTGCCAGCTGTGGCAGACAGACATAACTAATTTCCCACATTTTGGAAAGTCAAAATATGTGCATGTATTGGTTGATAGGTTTTCTGGAGCAATATTTGCATCACTGCATCCAGGAGAAACAACACAGCACACCACTAAACACTTCCTCCTTGCCTTTGCTACCCTAGGAGTACCAAAGGATATCAAAACAGATAATGGACCTGCCTATACCTCTTGTAAGTTAAAAGAGTTCTTCAGTGAGTGGGGAATAGAACACAAGAAAGGCATACCTACAAATCCCACAGGACAATCAGTCGTAGAAAGGACATATCAAACCCTCGGAAGAGTCCTCTGTCAGCAGTGAAGAGAAACAAAAATCATATCTCCAGCTGAAAGACTTTGCAAGGCTCTCTACATCATCAACTTCCGAAATTGTACAACATCAGAGCCTGACCCCCCAATACTTCGCCAGTTTGAAAATACCACCCAAGCAACGCTCACTGAGAAACCACCTGTGCTAGTAAAGGACCCAGAAACACATCAAATTTCTGGGCCTTTCCAGCTGATCACTTGGGGAAGAGGGTGTGTTCTACTACCATCTGGCCCAAGATGGTACCCAGGAAAAAAACATAAAACCATACCTAGGCACTGCAAACACTACTCCTACAAACGGTGACAAGAATTCCCCTGAGTCAAACACAAGACCTCCTCAAAACCAGACCAGTTCTGCCTGGAGATGAAGGCATTGCCAAATGTCCACATACAGAAGAAAAGACCTGTCCCATCACGCTGACAGCAGTCAAAACAGAAAGCTGAACAACATTCTGTTGTATTAGTCAAGCCATAAGCCAGACACAGCCTGAACACAAATTGTTCTTTGAATTAGATGTAATTACCCCTTTTTTACCCTAAAACCCCCTATTATTCCCCTTTCTCAACTCTTACCAAAAACCCCTAACCTTATACCCACTCCCCCATCCTTAGCTTATAGAAAAAAAAAAAGGGGGGGGGGCGGGGGGAAAGGAACAAAGGAACAATGGAGAAAACCCTAACCCTCCCCTCCCACCATAAAGATAAAAAATTTTGCTTATATTCCCTATCAGAAGCCCCATTCCTGACCAAAGATGAAAATTATCTTTGTTGGTTCTGTCCTCACTGCTGCCTGGATGTTCTTCACCGTACCGTATGCCTTCAGCTGGATTAGCCCACAGCCTAGCCATAACGTTTGGGTAACCTTAGCAAGGACATTAAAACAGGATAACCTGTGCTTATCCATGGGAAGCATTGATAACCTACTTTCCACATGTCTGGTAGGGATTCCCTTCGTAGCCGATGACTGGCCTGTATAATTCAGAGCTCCTCCGCACCACAGGTAAGAGACCCAACTTGGTAGATACTTGGGACGAGTGGACAAAAATGCTGCCCAGTGCTCTAGAGGAACCCCAAGGATTGGACCTGTTGGGGTCCTCCAAGGCATCATACTGTGTCAAATTTTACTTTAGATGTCCGAAGAATAATTAGCCAGAAATTGACCAGACAAAAAACACATACCGAAAAGACATATCACCCATTAACAAAGCCTATAACTATCCCGACTGGTGCAATTACACCGCTCGTGTGATCTCTGTATCCTCTCTCCACCCCAAAGCATTACCCAAGGGAACGTTTCTCATCTCTGATGACAGAGTATGGGCTGGGATCCCCTCGCGGCTCCAGGGACATCCCTGTAGCCTTGGAAAACTTTCTACCCTCACTCCAAATATCACCCTGTTACATAATTGGAAAAAAGAAAGTGAATGAAAACGCCACAAATGGTCCTACACTGAATTTGATGAAAATTGTGATCCCAAATTATATGATTGGAACAAACTCAAAAAGATTGCTGTCTCCCTATTCTTACCATGGGTAGCTGCAGCTAAAGCCCTTTGTTAAATAAATCACCTCAGGTGCTGGCTCAGTAAGCAGGCCAACACTACATCTGCTGCCCTGAGCGATCTTTTAAAGGAAGAAGAAACCACAAGACATGCATCACTTCAAAATCAAGCAGCAATTGACTTCCTGCTGCTTGCCTATGGACATGGCTGTGAAGACTTCGAAGGGTGTAGCAGTGTGAAGTCATAGTTTGTCTCAGGTATCCCTGTCCTTTCCCAGGTGTCAATCAACTTTCCTCTCCCCCACCTGACCCCTGCTGGGTGCTGTCTGTCAATCCTGACATTCCAGAGGGGCATCTAGTGATTGGCAGAGTTCAAAAGATGCCCTGCATCCCTGGGGGTCCATTGGCCCACCCAGATGTCCCTTGCACCTGAAACCTGCCCACCCTGCACCTGTTTGGTGGGCCCTGTACTCCTTCCCTCCCCCTCTCCTGGGGGTTAAAAGAGCCAGCAACCATGCGGTTCGAGATTTTGTTAGTAGTTGTTATGGGATTCAGAAGCCTGCCATCTGAATAAACTCTGGATCGGAACTCTGGCAGAATCTACTCCTTTTCTCTCACCTTGCCCTAAAGTATCTGCAAGAGGTAAAACCAGAGCTTTGCGTGTCTGGGCATGTCTCTAGGGCCAGCTGCAGCATCCACCAGCCAGAGGTGTCTCTGAGGTGAATACACCGCAGTTGCTGCCTTTCGGTCAAGCAGCAGAGGCTAGACAAGCCCAGAGAAGCTCCATCTGGATATATATTGGGAATTATTCCTATAGAAGGGATGTGCTGCTTCAGTCTCTCTTCACGCTCTGAATCCATCCATGCAAACATCCAGAAATTGAAGGAAATTATGAAGGACTTAAAAGTAGAAAACAACCCAGACTGGGTCAATGACCTTTTCGCGTCAATGGCATTAACGGATGTGTTGCATCTTTGGTTAAGGCAATTTTGCGGATTTTCATTGTAATTGTCATTGTATTAGCTATGTTCTCATGCCTTTTCCATTGTTTTAAAAGAGCTATTGGGAACGCCTTTTTACTAAATACAGAAAGTGGAGTTGTGGCAGCCACAGGGCCTGCATGGCCTCCCGGCGGTCCGTTGCATAAGATAAGAAATGCCTAGTCATGATGACTGGACCTAGAAGCCCCTCTTTGCTTGGACCCTCGGTATCTCCCTGTAAGGCGTAGGTTCATATTGCGCTCAACCTTACTATGGGACTGTTTCCCAAAAACCCTATACCCTATTAAACCACCCACTTTGTGCTGTTCAGCAGAAGAGCTGGCACTGTCCACCTTCGCCAGAAGCTGCCATAAAGGACACTCGGTGGCCCTCCTACAGCCTTCTCCTCTCTCCCAGTGTGTATGATGGCGGGGGGGGGGGGTGGCCCTTAGCAAGCAGAGCTGAAAATCACTAAAGAACTTGAATTCAACAAAGAGGCTGAATCTCACTAGAGCTGAGTGCTTGCTAAGATTTCCTGTGGCCTGAGCGATGCCTGAGGGGCCCGGACAGGTTCTGCTTAGCGGGACTTCACTATCCAGACACCTACAGCAGCCAGGGTCAGACAGACCCTGAAAACTCCCCACTGTAATAATGCAGTATTGTGTAACAGAGTGGACTGAGAAGGAGATTGGGTCCAACCAAGTATACTAGCCATAGTGTGAGTCAAAGGAAGAGTAGATATGTAGAGTTTTAAACATCCATATAACTGTCGGAACCCAGGACATTCCTCTGACTGCCCTGGAGGACTCAAGACCCTGGCAAGGGGCTCAGAGACCTTGGCACGGAGTCAAAAACACCTGTGCCTTTAATTTCAGCCCATGGAAAAAATTAACAACTTTGCGTGAAGATTTACAAGCCACAAGAGTTTGAGTAGAATGATGGGTAATTTGTCACAGGGTGAAAAAGTAGAATTTTGGGAATTTAGAATGGGGGTTCAAGAGGCAAGATGGAGGAATCTGGGCGTGTCCTGTCCTTCTTCTTCTTTTTCTGGTCCTCCATCTTCTGCTGTGATAGTGACATTTCTGAATTGGTTTAGAGTAGAGACAGACTGCCTAACATAGGTGATAGGTATTGGAAAATTATTGTAAATAAAGTTCACGTAGTTCTTAGTATTAAAAGCTAACACCACCCCAAGGGTGGTCAGTGTGCATCAACCCGACCTGCTGGACAGATCTCCGCAGGTCAGAGAAAGAATGTTATAGATAAAAGAAAATAAACAACCTTGAAAAGCAGAACTGACAAATCTTGACTTCTTTGGTCATGAGGCTGGGAAAAAAGAGACTTTTTAATACCTCGGGAGCCATTTCAAGCACAGAAACCCGAGATATACCAATTGAAGAGCAACCCCATTACAGATCAGGGAGAACAACCTTCCTAGCTCTGGCCTCAGTCCTGAATCTCAAAAGAAAGCTACTCTGCACCCCACTCCGACCAAACAAAAAATCCTGAATTCAAGAAAAACACTGACTTGGGGTATGCTTTGTTTTCCTCCTTCCTTTTGCCACCTCTTACCTTTTTCTCTTTCTCTGTGAACATTTATTTTTTAATCAAGTGTAACACAGAACAGTCGTTCTCCACTCAAATTTAACACAAGCATGGTGCTATTATTCTCTTTCCAGGACCCCACTAGGAGCGCTGGAGCTTAGGTCTGTGAGGCTAAACCATTAAATATTGTCCAGAGGGTAACAGGCAGTAGATGTGATCCATCTCATGTCAAGACTGGCCTGGCCTTTCTTGTTTGTACTTATAGTAGCATGTTTTAACTAATTGTGAGCACAATTAACTGATTAAGTAGTCTGAGGAAAGGCAAAAAGGTGAAGAAGACTGTGCCACAATGTCCCACCCATACTCCCCTCTTCTGTCCCCACACCCGCTGTGTCGTAATCCCACAGAGAGAGACCCGTGGAGAAGTCAGGGCCAGGAGAGCTCTAGGTGAGTGCTGTGCACATGTCTGCCAGTGCGCACAGCTCTGTGTGCAGGCACAGGTGCTGAGGTGCACACGTGTGACAGTGTATATGGCTGTGTGCACGTGTGTTGAATTGTACACTCTCAAGTGTGAGTGGGTTTGTGCACAGCTCTGTGCTTGTCAGTGTGCACAGGCTCTGCAGATGTGAGCATGGCCCAGTGTGGGATATGTGTGTGTTGATGTGTAGGACAGTGCACACATTAGTGTGCACAGCTCTGAATGCACATGTGCTGGTGTGTGCAGGTTAGGCATGCACAGCTCCATGTGTGTGTACAAGTGTGTGTAATTAGCAAGTACCAGGGGTCTGTGCAGGTGAGCAGGTGCCTGTGTGTGCACTAGCTCTGCACATGTCCCTAGGTGCACACATGAGCTAGGCACACCCAGAGATGTGGCTGCAGAAACATGGCTCTGGATACACAGCTCCGTGCATCCGGCTGCTGTCCCACCTGGGAAAAACAGACGTGCGTGTGTGTTTGTGTGTGTGTCTGTATGTGTGCATGTCATTACTGAGCTCTGCTGGCTAGAGTGGCCCCTGGCTCTCTGTGTACACTCTGTTCTCATAAAAAGAAGAATTTGCCTCTGCATTTCCCTTTTATAGGTGTTAAAGCAAAGAGAGGCTGCCTGCTCTAGAGAGAAGGGAAATCATAGGCACGGCCAGTCCCTTTGTCTCTTTTCTCTAAGAGAACTGTCCTCTTCATGAGCCCAAGGGCTGGACAGCCTAGTGTCACTCTTGCGCCAAGGTCGGGACAGGAACAGGCGAGAGGCAGGATCGTAGAAAAGGCAAAGGCTTTATTCAAAAGAACAGCACGGTTTTTATAGAGTGGTAAGATAGATTCTATTCTATTGACTAACTTACAGAAACATCTTTCTCATGCACTGTCCTTGAGAGGAACAGAAAAATAAAGAAGAAAAACACCACCTGCAAATTGTTTGCAGTCAACAAGTTATCACATCTTTACAACTCCCTAAAACTTCTCACAAGGTCCCTTCTCCAGAGGTCCCTTCATCGGATGCCAATTAAAATGGCCAGAGAGATCAGGTCTTGTGATCGTCTCTTATAAAACACACCATCAGTCCAAAAACATTCCTCAAAACAGTCCTTTTCAGAAAGCAGGATGGAATTCAGTCCCTGCTTGTGGAAGGGTGTTGCCCTGATTTTCTAGGATTTTCTAAGCTTTCTGATGTTTACATTCTTGTGGAGAATTTTCTCACACACTGTCTGTAGATAACACATTGTTTTGCATTCCTTTATGGAGGAGGAGAGACTTGATGGACTGTTGGTTTGCCCAGTGGCATTGGAGAGGTGGCACTGTCAACCTCCAATCCACTGTCACTTTTGGAAAACTATAAATGTTGGAGAAAGGAAATAAACTTCCCTTTTGTTCTTCACCTTGGAGCAGCGGTGTGCGTCTGTGTTCTTTCGTGTTCCATAGCGACATCTGGTGACCGCCGAAGTGTACTGCAGCCTAGGCTGAGACACGGACTCGGATTGCGGTGAGGTCGTGCCGTTTTCCCACCCCCCTCCTTGGCACTTTGCCTGCTGCTCTTGTGGTGATGGCTCCCTCTGTGACTTTCGAGGAGGAGTCTTTCGTTTTGGACATCTGGAGGGATGTCCTGGAGGTGAAACAGGTTTCTGGTCCCTGGAGTGATTTTGTGAGGCTCTATCTGTGGGCCAAGGAACAGGGGTTCTTTTCGGACCCTGCGCAGGCGTTCTCCAGGCAGGCGTGGTCTCTCGTGGCGGTCCGCCTCATGGAGGCTCTCTTTGATGATTGCACCGTGGACGTGGGGTCGCTGCTGGTGCAGTGGAAAAAGTGTGAGGTGATTTGGCGGGGGTCTGGGTTCTGTAGCCCTCGGAGTTCCCAGGGAGCCCCTTCTGTCTCGGTCACGGACGAGGGGGAGTTTGAGTTTCTGTGCGATGTGGACCCCCCCACCCCGCTCCGGGACGGATCCGGCCCGGGGGATGGCGATTGTTTCCCCGGGGCAGATTGGGCTCCCAGCCAGCTGGCCCCGAGTCTGGGGGGCGGAGCCTTGCGGGCTCCGGACGACCCCGTGGAGTCGGCAGGCCGCCCTCGCCCCGCCCCGCGTGGGCGGCAGGGCGGGTGGCCTGCCACCCTCTCTTTGTGCCTTCCCGGCACTTGGTGGCGGCGGGGAGTCTCTGGATCAGCCTCCGCCTCTGATCGAGCCTGATTCGGTGACGACTCTGTCCAAATTGCGGTGTCTCCACGAAGTTTCCCCTGGGCGCGGTGGGGGCGGGTTCGCCCGCCTCCGAGCCGGACTCGCCAGTGGGGGGGGGGCGGTTTCGCCCGTTTCTGGGCCTGTGCAGCCTGCTGGGCATGCGCAGTCGGTGGAAGCAACCGGGGGAGGGGAGTCAGTCAGTGCTCCGTCGGACCCCGCCCCGGAGGACGGACAACCCGCCTCTCTCCTTTCGGCGGGGGCAGTGCCCACTGTGGAGTCTTGCGCCTCGGATTGGGCGCTCATCGGGGGCGTGCCGGGCTTCATGGTGCCGCCCCGCGGTGATGGGGCTCCGCCGACCGTGCCTCTCTCGGCGCCCCGCCCAAACCCCCTGTCCGGGGACGGGGACCCCGAGCCGATCTCGTCCTAGTCCGCGCCGGCTTTGCGGGCCGTGCCGGCACCTGCGTCTGCCACGGTGACCCCCGCCAGGGCTGCAGCACGACAGGGCGCTGAGGTGTTCACCTTTAGCGCGACTGCTGGCATGGCCGGCGGGAGGCCGGTGGGTTCCCAGGGCCGTTGCTCTTCCCCGTCGAACTTGTGGACGCTCCCCCGTACCAGGTGACCGTGCGTCCGAAGGATCCCAGGCGTTTCTGGTGGGAGGCCAAAACTAAGTCCGACGAGATGTGTGAGCCTGCCTCCTTGCGGCATCCGCGGGGTCGCGGAGGGGCCTCCTCCGGCTCCGCTGGTGCTGCAGGGGGGGCAGGGACGAGCGGTTTTCGGCCGGCTCCCAGTCAGGCATCTGTTTTTGACCCTGTGGGGCCCACGGAACGGGGCACGGCAAGTGCTGCGGCTTTGCCAGGGGGTCTCCAGGCTTTCCCTGTGATCAGGGGTGTCACTCATAGCACCCATCAACCTATTCCTTATAAGCTGGAGAAGGAAATTCATGATGCAGTTACTCAGCACGTGTGGGGTCTGCCGAGGTTATGCAGATTCTCCGGAGGGTTGCTAAGGACGTGCTGACGCCTAGCGATCTCCGTGGCGTGGCGCATTCCCTTTTAGACCCTGTGCAGTATGGTGTTTTTGAGACCAAGTGGGCTCGTTTGGTGGCCAATGCAGTGGCACAGAATGCCGGGCTGGGGCTGCAGGATCTCAGGCCTGTGGCTGTGGCTGAAATGCTGTTGGGCACGGGGCCTTATGAAGATCCTCAGGGGCAGGCTGGATTTGATCCCCTTGTGCTTGACCAGTGCCACACACTGGGCATGGCGGCGATTGTTCAGACCCTGGAGACGATTGCTCCAAAGCAGCCATTTGCAACCATTGTCCAGGGGCCCAATGAGCCTTTCATGACATTTGCAGCAAAGCTGACTGCATCTGTGGAGAGGCAGGTGCCGGATCCTGTGGCAAGGAGGATTGTGATCGCAAACCTTGTGAGGTGTAATTGCAATGATGATTGTTGGAGGGTCATAACGGCTCTGCCTGGTTTTCCTACCATCTCTGAGATGGCGGAGGCCTGTGCAAACCTCGTCCCTGTGGGTCAGAAGTTGGCTGCTGTGGCTACCACAGTTTGGGCAGCACCACAGGGCAGATGGCCACAGCAGGGGAATGCACAGGCTGGCAAGAAGTGGGGGAAGAAGGCACTGAAGGTCAAATTTCCCATGTTCTTATGTGGTCGGTGTGGTAGGCCGAATCATATGTCCAGTGTCTGCAAGGCGACTGTTCATGTTAATGGCCAGGCTTTACCAGGCTCGGGAAACGTGAAGCCGAGCGTGAAGGGGGGACGCACCCAGACAGAAGCCTCTCCCCAGACCCCGGAGCCGATGCAGGTCTGCTTTGCCGGCTTGCTGCCAGCACCTGCGGATCAGCAGGTGTGGATGTCTGCACCGCAGCAACAGTTGTTTTAGAATCTTGTAAGATACACAAGGTTCCCCTGGATGCCTTTGGTCCCCTGGGTGGGGGCATGAGTGCTCTCCTGATGGGGAGGTCTAGTGCCACCCTTCAGGGCATCATTGTGCACCTGGGGCTCATTGATGCGGATTTCATGGGGCAGATTTGGCCCATGGTCTCCACACCCACGCCCCCGTCACGATCCCAAAAGGGACGCGACTTGCTCAACTTGTGCCTTTTAAGTCCTCTGTTTGCAGGACGGCTGACCGGTCGCGTGGAACTGGCGGCTTTGGATCCACTGGGCCGCCTCCAGTTCACTGGACCGCTGTCCTGACCAGGGACCATCCCAAGATGCTGTGCACCCTGTCCATCCCTGGTGTGACACCGTCGGAGACTCGCCTCCGCGGGCTTCTTGACAGTGGTGCTGACGCCACGGTTCTTTCCCTCGACACCTGGCCCCCGGAGTGGCCCCTGAATCCGGTGGAGACGTCTGTTGCAGGCCTGGGAGGGACGGCGCAGTGCTACGTGAGCCAGCAGCCCGTGCTGGTCGTGAACCCAGAGGGACAACAGGCCTGGATTAGGCCTCATGTTACTTCTATTCCTGCCAACCTCTGGGGAAGGGATGTTCTGTCTGCCTGGGGGGTGCGTATCAGGACGGATTTTTGATGGGGGCCACTGCGATGAAGGGCGCGGAGTGTCCTACGCCTCCTATACGGTGGCTGGTGGACAAGCCTGTTTGGGAGAACCAGTGACCCCTCCCTGACAAAAAATTAGACACCCTTCGAAATTTGGTGCAGGAGCAGTTGGACCAGAGTCATCTGGAACCTTCTACCAGTCCCTGGAACACTCCTGTCTTCTGTATCAAAAAGAAATCTGGGAAATGGAGGTTGTTGCAAGACCTCCGAAAGGTCAGTGCCGTGATGGAGAGCATGGGAACATTGAAGGTGGGCATGCCATCGCCTATCATGCTTCCCATAGACTGGCCGGTCCTCATTGTGGATCTGAAGGATTGTTTCTTTACAATTCTTTTGCATCCCGATGACAGGCTGAAATTTGCCTTCTCGGTGCCAGCGATCAACAACGCTGAGCCCGCACAGAGATATCAATAAGGGACTTTGCCCCAGGGCATGCCCAATTCTCTGGCCATATGCCAATGGTATGTGGCCCGCGCCTTGTCTGAAGTTCGCAAGCAGTTTCCTGATGCACGTCTGTATCATTATATGGATGACATTTTGGTGGCTGCGTCCACCCAAGATGAGCTGCTGAGGATTCAGCCTCGGTTGCTCGATGCTTTGCATGCTCATGGACTGCAGGTGGCTCCAGAAAAGGTTCAACAACAACCACCTTGGAAGTATTTGGGGGTCAAAATCCTGGAACGGACAGTCTGTCACCAGGAGGTGCACTTTGTGCATTCTGTGAAGACACTGAATGATGCTCAGAAATTGGTAGGTGTCATCACTTGGCTACGTCCGTACTTGGGACTGACCGATGCACAGCTGTCTCCACTGTATGATTTGTTGAAAGGAGACTCTGACCTAAGGTCACCTCTCACACTGACCCCTGAGGCACGTGAGGCGCTGCAGGTGGTTCAGCAAGCTGTTTCGGCTTGCCAAGTTCATCGCATTGATCCCTCCATTGATGTCACTGTGTTCATCACCACTCCAGATTCGCATCCCACAGGCATCATTGGCCAATGGAGTGACAAATGGTCTGACGCCTTGCACATTTTGGAATGGGTTTTCCTGCCCCATCAGCCACAGAAGACGGCAACTGCATTGTTTGAGCTAATTGCTCAATTGATAATCAAATGCCGTCAACGGTGTTTGCAATTGATGGGTGCGGATCCTGCAAAGATCATACTCCCAGTACCCCGGAAGGATTTTGACTGGAGCTTTGCAAACAGTGTGTCCCTGCAGAGTGCTGTGGAAAACTTTTCAGGGCAGATCACTTATCATCTGCCCAGCCATAGGCTATTGCATGTGGTAAAATCCACACAAATCTCTTTGCGGCCCAAAAATTAGTCAGGAACCCGTGCAAGGACCCACCGTCTTCACTGACAGTTCAGGGAAAACAGGAAAGGCCATTGTTATTTGGAGGGACGGATCTGAGCGGCAGGTTCTGGAAGGCCATGAGGATGGGTCAGCCCAATTGGTTGAGTTGAGGGCTGCTGTCATGGCATTTGAGAAATTTTCTCAGGAACCTTTCAACTTGGTCATGGATTCCGCCTATGTGGCTGACACTGCACAGCAGTTGGGTCATTCGGTGTTGAAGGAGGTCAGTAATCCTGCCTTGTTTCATTTACTGAAGAACTTGTGGTGTGCCATTCAGGCCCGGGTTCATCCATTCTATGTTCTGCATGTGAGGAGTCATGAATTTGCCAGGATTTATAGTGGAAGGTAACACGAGAACTGACAGGTTGGCTAACCCAGCGTGGGTAGCGCCTCAGCCTGATACACTTGCGCAGGCCAAGGCATCACATGGGTTTTTCCACCAAAACGCACATACCCTGCAAAAGCAGTTTCAGCTGACGCCAACTGAGGCTCGTGGCATTGTTGAGTCATGTGATGACTGCCACGCACTTGCTCCGCCTTTGCCGGCAGGGGTAAACCCCAGAGGCCTTCGGGCCTTGGAGCTTTGGCAGACCGATGTCACCCAGATTGCCGAGTTTGGCCGGCTCAAGTATGTGCATGTCACGGTGGACACGTTCTCCTCTGCGATGTGGGCTTCGGCTCACACTGGGGAGAAAGCCTGTGATGTCCTTGCCCACTGGAGGCAGGCCTTTGCCGTTCTGGGCATACCTTCTGCTGTGAAAACCTGCTATGGTCCTGCTTACACATCCCAGAAAGTGCGGCAGTTCCTGCAGTTGTGGGGTGTCTCACAAAAGTTCGGTATCCCTCATTCTCCGACTGGTCAAGTGATTGTAGAACGCGCTCATGGTACTCTGAAGCAGGTTCTTCAAAAACAAAAACGGGGAATGCAGGGTGAAACCCCGCATAGTCGGTTGGCAAAAGCTTTGTGCACAATCAGTCATCTCACTGTGCCGCAGAACTCAAATAATCCTGTCATTTTGAATCACCATCTCATGTTGCAGGCTGCGGACGAGGCACATCAGCCTCGAGCGAAGGTTCGGGTGCAGAATTTACTAACCAAACAGTGGGAAGGTCCCTATGACCTTATCGCTTCAGGGCGCAGGTATGCTTGTGTATCCACAGATACTGGAGTATGCTGGGTACCATCGAAGTGTGTTCGCCCTGACCTGCGATCGCAGAGACAGAATCTGGCCGACGGGCAACATGGAAACCGTGGCCAACCTGAAAGGCATCAAGTGGGTGAATCATCAGGTGATGACTCAGATGCAGACAACGCGAGTGATCACTCTGATGATTCCTCCACAAATGGACACTGAATATTGTTCATGCTTTCCTTTGCACATTGTTCATTTTCTTTTCTCTTTTTCTTTTTTAAATGGAAAAAGGTGAGATGTCGCCCT
The DNA here is from genome assembly GCF_022539315.1 of Serinus canaria. Taxonomy (NCBI): domain Eukaryota; kingdom Metazoa; phylum Chordata; class Aves; order Passeriformes; family Fringillidae; genus Serinus; species Serinus canaria. Next base: position 9,434,124 of record NC_066342.1, on the reverse strand, counting down.
GATTTTCTAGGATTTTCTAAGCCTTCTGATGTTTACATTCTTGTGGAGAACTTTCTCACACACTGTCTGTAGATAACACATTGTTTTACATTCCTTTATGGAGGAGGAGAGACTTGATGGACTGTTGGTTTGCACAGTGGCATTGGAGAGGTGGCACTGTCAACCTCCAATCCACTGTCACTTTTGGAAAACTATAAATGTTGGAGACAGGAAATAAACTTCCCTTTTGTTCTTCACCTTGGAGCAGCGGTGTGTGTCTGTGTTCTTTCATGTTCCATAGCGACAGAAGGGCCATCTGATGGATGGTTGTCATCTTGGCCGCCATCTTGGTCATCATCTTGGTTGTCATCTTGGTCGTCAACCAAAGGTTGCCTGTTGGCCACATTCCGGTTCTGATGTCGCAAGTCAGAGCAGACACACTTCACAGGTACCCATTGCACTCCAGTATCTGTGGAGACACATGCATACTCACAACCCCAAGTGATAAGATCACACGGGCCCTCCCACCTATTGGTGGGAAGATCCCGTAGCTGGACCTTCGCTCGAGGCAAGTGCGCCTCATACGATGACCGCACTGAAAGAAAGTGATTCAGAATGACAGAATTCTCTGAATTCTGTGGCACTGTCAAATGGTTGATTGTATACAACGCCTTTTCCAACCTACTGTGTGGTGTTTCTCCAGGCATTCCCCTCTTCTGCCTGCCCAGAACACGCTTCAAGGTACCATGAGCATGTTTGACAATGGCCTGGCCTGTTCGAGAGTGTGCAATACCAAATTTATGTGACACTCCCCACTGGCGTAAGAATTGCCTTGTCTTCTGTGAGACATAGGCAGGGCCATTGTCCGTTTTCACAGAGGAAGGTATCCCCAAGACTGCGAAAGCCATCCTCCAATGGGCAATCACATCACAACTGTTCCCCAGTGTGAGTAGAGGCCCACGCGGCAGAGGAAAATGTGTCAATAGACATGTGTGCATACCTAAGTCGGCCAAATTCAGCAATGTGAGTGACATCTGTCTGCCAAAGCTGCAAAGCCTTCAAGCCCCTGGGGTTCACCCCCACTGGCAAAGGCGCAGCAAAGCCATGGCAGTCAGCACAAGAGCTGACAATGTCAAAAGCTTCAGTTGGTGTCAGATTAAACTGTTTTTGCAGCATATGTGCACTTTGGTAAAAAGTCATGTGACGCTCTGGCTTGCACAATCACATCGGGCTGAGATGCTACCCACGCAGGGTTAGCCGACCTGTCAGCCCTGGCATTACCCTCCGCTATGAAACCCGGCAAGTTGGTGTGCCTCTGAATGTGTAAGACATAATAGGGATGGACCTGGGCCTGAATTGCACTCCACAAGGCTTTCAACAACCGAAACAAAGCCGCATTGTCGACTTCCTTCAGGAGTGAACAGTCCAAATGCCTGGCCATGTCTGCCACATAGGCGGAATCAGTCACCACATTCAGAGGCACCTGGGAAAATTCCTGGAATGCCATGGCAACAATTTTCAGTTCAACCACTTGGGCCGATCCTGACACACGGGCCTCCAGTGTCTGCCATCCCGACCCGTTCTTCCAGGAAACAATGGCCTTGCCTGCTTTCCCCGAACCATCAGTGAAGACAGTGGGCCCTTCGACTGGCGCCTGGCTGCTCTTTGACCGCAATAACAAACTCGTTTTCTTTGCCAGCTGCATCAATTTATGACTGGGCATATGATAAGCAATCTGCCCAGAAAAGTTCTCCAGCGTGCTTTGCAAAGGAGCACTAACAGCAAGACTCCATTCAAAATCCTCCTGCTCCACAGGAAGAATGATTGTCGCTGGATCGGCAGCCATCAACTGCAAACACCACTGACGGCTTTTGATTATCAAATGAGCAATCAGCTTGTACAATGAGGGTGCTGTCTTCTTTGGCTGGTGGGACAAAAAGACCCATTCCAGGACATGCAGGGGATCAGACCATTTATCACTCCACTGGCCAATGATACGCATAGAATGAAGATCGGGATTGAAGACAAAAACAGTGATATCAATGGAAGGATCTATTCAGTGAACCTGACAAGCAGAAACAGCCCTCTGGACCTCCTCCAGTGCCCGTCACGCTGCAGGGGTCAACTCCTGAGGCGATCTCAGGTCAGGGTTCCCTATCAGAGTATCATACAACGGGGACAACTGTTCTCAGGTCAGCCCCAAGTAAGGACACAACGAGCTGATGACACCCATCAATTTCTGGGCATCATTCAAAGTCTGAATAGAATCCAAAAACTGCACGTCATGATGCTGAATGGTACGGTCAAGAATCTTGACCCCCAAGTACTTCTAAGGAGGGTGCTGTTGGACCTTCTCCGGGGCCACCTGCAGCCCGTAAGCATGCAGGGCAGCAAACAGCTGAGGCCATATCCTCAGCAACTCATCCTGGTTGGGTGCCGCCACCAGGATGTCATCCATATAATTGTAACAACACATGTCAGAAAACTGATCACGCACACTGGACAAAGCCTGAGCCACACACTATTGGCAAATAATTGGGCTGTTGTGGCAGCCCTGTAGCAAAACCTTCCATTGATACCTCTGAGCAGGTTCGGCATTGTTGACTGAAGGCACTGTGAAAGCAAACTTTGGCTTGTTATCTTGGTTTGGAAAGACAGGAGTCTGCTAAGGAAGGCAGGAGCCTCCCCTAAAATGGAGAATGTAAACCCTCCCCACCCCTCCAAATTGCTATAAATTTTAAATCAAGGGGCTTTCAGGCAAAAAGTATGGGATCAGGAAATAACAGTTCTTTAATAGGGAAGAAAATAAAAAGATAAAATAAACAATGCAGTACACTAGAACAACACTGACAGAGTCAGAACTCAACCTGACACCCTGTTGGTCAGGGTGTTGGTAGAAGTCCAATTGGAAATGTGGCTGCAGTCCTCCTGGAGTGTCAGGTGTGGTTCTGCTGGAGCAGGGGGTCCTGTAGAAAAGGGTGTAGTCTTCCTCTGAAGGTCCAGTGGAAGAAGAGGCAGCTGCTGTTCCTCTGAGGAATCCAGTGGAGAAAGCCGTGCTGGTGTTTCAGAACCTCCGGATTATATCTGGGTAGGAATGCTTGGCTCCTCCCTCTGGGCGGAGTATCTCACAATGGGATGCTATAGTTCTTATCAGCCATGCAGTGACATTCAATAGCCTGTTATCAGCAGATATCCCTTCCCGAGGGAGGAGTGATTGTGATCACTCAGAGAGAGACATAAGGAAAATTGCCCACTTGACAAAAGACAACTGCCATACAGATGGTAATAGAATACGTCTTGCCTTGCAATCTGGAACACTTGTCATCTGGATGCAAAGGGATGGTAAAGAAACAATCTTTCAAATCAATGACAAAGATCTCCCACCCTGCAGGGATCATGGTAGGTGAGGGCATACCAGGCTGCAGTGCCCCCATGCCTTCCATCACCTCGTTGACTTTCTGGAGGTCTTGTAACAGCCTCCACTTCCCAGATTTCTTTTTTATCATGAAGACGGGGGTATTCCAGGGACTCATTGAAGGCTCAGTGTGTCCCTGCTGCAATTGATCTTGTACCAGTTGACAAAGGGCGAGCAACTTCTCCTCTGCCAGGGGCCACTGATGAACCCAAATGGGTTTGTCCACTAGCCACCGTAAAGGCAGCATTGGGTACCTGTCACCCTCCAACACAGTGGCCCTTATCAAAAATATGCCCCAATCCGCACCCGCCTGGCAGCCAACACATCCCGCCCCGACAGAGTGAGCAGGGTTGAAACGACATAGGGTCGAACCGCAGCCACCTGCCCACTCATGTTCCTGATGAGAACCGGGCGGGGACTCACCATGGTATGCACCAGACCCCCCACCCCTACCACGGGTGTTCCCACGGGGTCCAAAGGCCACGTAGAAGGCCCCACAGAGTGGGAGATGAGAGTCATGTCCGCCTCCGTGTCAATCAAACCTTGCAGCCTGATCATCCGTGGGCGGGCACCCGTCAGAGTCAAGGTACACATCATCTGGGGTCGCTGTGCAGAAATGGTCGCAGATCAGAGGGCTCGTGGTGGTCCTTCAGATCCGCGGCCACTAGTCCCATGAGTCTGCAAGGCAGTATTGGGAACAAATGACTGAAAAAACACAAGGTGAGCAATCCAAGTCCCCACTGGGATGGTGACAGGGGGAGAGGGTGTGAAAACAGTAGCAAAGACCAGACCCGCCACGGCAGAGTCAACAATTCCACGGTAAACAAAGATCCCTTGGTGGGTGACATTAAATGTCCCCACTAACAGTGCAACCAGACCTCGTTCTAGAGGACTGAGGACGTCCAAGGGAACCCTATGCTCACCATCGGAGTCTAGGATGACTGTGCTGGCGGTACATACATCCACTCCGGCAGAGCCGTGGGCGTTGCCTGCGAGCTGCCTGGGCAGACCTGGGCTGGCGCCGAGCTTTGAGGAATCACTTTTGTCAAGGAGCAATTCCTCTTTGCTCTCTTCTTCCCATTTCCTGGGCCTGCCAAAGGCCAGCCATCTGCGCCGAATTTCGACCTGCACTGGCTGGCAAGGTGACCCGCCTTATGGCACCTGGTGCACAAAAACTTGGCGTCTGCACCTGCCGCCTTTGGCACGCCCTGCTGCTTCCTGCCCTTATTCTTATTCTTCTTCTTGTGTCCACTCCCTAAGGGCACCTGGCCTGACCACAGATCAACTGCCAGAGCGGACATGTCAGGACCGCCACCGTTCACCATTGCACAAGCCTTGGCCATCTCTACCACTGAAAGATCCCCCGGAAGAAAATTTATGATCTTCCGGCATTCAGGGTTCGAATGGCTCCGGGCCAACCGTTTCAGAAGGGGCTCTCTGAGTCCAGGCTCCTCAACCTGCCTCTCCAAAGCAGCAATCAGCCTCTCAACAAACAGCACGAAAGGCTCACCCGGCCTCTGCTGTGTGTCAGTAAAGTCGGGCTTCAGGGAGGCTACCTCAACGGTCTTCACCAATGCAGCAAACCCCAGAGACTGACACTGCTGGAGAACAGCAGTATCCCAGGTAGCCTGGAAATCAGGATGGGAGTAGGTGTCCTCGCCAAGCAGAACATCAACCCCCACGCCATGCCTAGGATCCTCCGGGGGCAGAAGCATGTTGCTTGCTGCAACCTTCGCAGCTCCCTCTGCCCAGAATGTCAAAACCATCGCAAATTACAGAGGCCGAAAAAGAACCTGAATAAGATGCCTAATGTCAAACAGACAGAGCAGGTCAGTGGCTATGATCCGGAGAGACTGCATGACCTCCTCCGAACCAAGGCCATGCCTCGAAACCTCACCCCGCAGCTCCTGAATTACCCGCCAGGCAATCACTCCATGCTTGTCACCTTGCTCCGAATTCGGGATAGCCTTGAACACAGGATGAGTCTCCACGGTACTATGGGGTGAAACCTGCCCCCGCCAAACCCCTGGAGTCTCCCCCTCCAAGGCAGGCATGCCGTCACCGGCCGCCGACCGTGACCGTCCCGCCCCCCCCAACAGACCCTCATCCTCAGCCTCCGAGACCCATACTTTAACCGCGTCCCAACAGCTGGCGGGATTGTTGGGGGGGAAAGTCACCCTACAGGGAGGCAGTGTCCAAAGGTGATGAGCAGACGCCGATTCCGCCCGCCACTGCCAGCACTCCCCCATCGCGGCATGCCCTTGCATGGGGACCGGCCGCCGGTCATCATCGCTGTCCGAGTCCCCACACTGGAATGAAAAGGGCGCCCAGTGGGTGACCAGGGGTGTCACACTAGCAAAGGGGTCCGGATCCTAGAAACCACCCGCGGGCCGCGAACCCGAAGAAACAGTCCCAGGCTGGGACACAGGCAAACCAGCCACTGGCACTGCCGCGGCCGGAAACAGGGCAACAGGCGGCGCAGCCAGAGCCGACGGCCCCACCGCCACCGCAGGCTGCCCCAGCAGAGGCATAAAAGACATCTAGTCACCCAAAGCGGCTGCCGCACCAGAAGAAGAAAGAGGCACTGCCCCCTCCGGATCATTTACCGTTCGGAGAGACAGCGCCGAAGCTGTAGGCACAGTCGTCGTCGCCGTCTGCGCAGGCGCCATGGGGAAGGAGGGGAACACCGGCTGGGGACACGACACTGGCTGGGGCGGGGCATTGCCCGCTAGCATCGACGATGGGCGTGGCCGGTACAACTGCGCTGGATCCATGGCGGACGACAAAGAAGCCGGCGGAGCGACCCGCGGCGTCTTGGCAACTGCCAAGGCGGGAGCAGACTCCGCCCCCTCAGGCCGCTCGGGGGAGGGCTGTTGGGCTGGAAACTGTGGCCCCCGCGGCTCGGGAGAACGCCAACCCCGAAAAGGCGGGGAGGGGGGAGAGGCGGGGCTGGCGGTGGCCCAGCGAATCCCGCGACTTCGGCAGCAAGGGCGGAGAGAGGCGGGACATCAGTCGGATGGGAGAATCCCGATTCTTCGGCAGCAGGGGCGGGGAAAGGCGTATCTTCTGTCGCAGCCAACTCCCGGCCCCACCCTCTGAAGGGGGACAAGGCTGAGCTGCCGGGGACGAGGGGGCCGAACCATGCACCAATGGCGAGCCGCGACCGGACGATCGTGCGTCCGAAGCGCCGGCACCATCCCCGCCCCTCGAACTGCCCGTGTCTGCTCCTCTGGCCCGGTCCCAGAGGGCTATGCACAGGAAGTCGCACACAGCCAGGAGCGGGGGTATAACATCATAAAACTCTTCTGCAAGTCGACCACACAGTTCCGGACACCGGCCCAGGTCAAAAGCATCAGCCATGCCCATTGGGATCTCATGAACCCTGACCCACACAAGGAGGTCAATCAGCGAGGCGTCAGGCATTGAGAACCTCCCAAAAGAAAGGAGGTGCCTCCATACGGAGAAAACCCAGTTCTCCTCTTCTTCTCGATCCCCCATCTCGGAAACACCGGCACCCAACCCAAGCAATCCATGAAGTGTGCAAGTCCTCGGGAGTCCGTCCCCACCCGCGAGTCCCAACTATCAGGGCAGCCCCACAGACAAAGCCCAATGAGAAGGGTGTGGGGAAAAGGCAGGTACCTCTCCGGGGAAACATAGACTGTCTGAACGCGGCCAAGCTGCGGGGGTGCAACTCGCCCCCAAGGGGTCCGGCAGGGGTCCCAGGCGTCCGCCGCGCTTTGTGAAGGCCGATTGGTGCAGGACGCACGTCGGGTCACCAGATGTCACTCTTGCGCCGAGGTCGGGACAGGAACAGACGAGAGGCAGGATCGTAGAAAAGACAAAGGCTTTATTCAAAAGAACCGTGCGGTTTTTATAGAGTGGTAAGATAGATTCTATTCTATTGGCTAACTTACAGAAACATCTTTCTCATGCACTGTCCTTGAGAGGAACAGAAAAATAAAGTAGAAAAACACCACCTGCAAATTGTTTACAGTCAACAAGTTATCACATCTTTCCAGCTCCCTAAAACTTCTCCCAAGCCGCTGTGAGAAACGCTTGCCGTTTCTCTCTCTCTGTCCCACGGCATCCACAGCCTAGCACAGCCTAGCACAGCTGAAGACCCAGCTGGGTACAGGAAGATCAGGCAGATGTGGCCAAAACGATTTTGCTAAACTCAGAAAGTTTTGGAGAATGCTGATGGCAAATCCTAATGTGGTGTTGCCTTCCTCTACTCACTGTCCCTGTACTGATGGGTGAGTAACTGCTGAAGATATTCTCGTGAGAAACGGCTGCTCACTTATAAAATTTTAAAGGTTTTTAAAACTTTAACAAAAAAAATACAACAAAAAAAGTAAATAAGGAAAAATTACAGTGCTTGAAGCCCCTGTGACTATCAGCCACATGCTCGTCTACAAAATGGATCCTCTGCTTTTTATATCCTTAGCCCCTCCCAATGTTTAATCAGTCAACTCCTTCTCTGCCATCCAGTGGTAGAGATTACCTTCTTATATCTTGATTGGAGGTCAGGTGTTGTTATGCTGTGCCTCTTGGTAATAAGCTGGCCTTCTCTAAATGCCCTGACTACTGAGGCTATTACAAGGGAGAGAGGGAAGAGGACTATGGGGGGGACATATTACAATAACATCACTATACATTTTAACATCTATATAATATCGATCTCTTAATTGTGAGAGCCAACTATTATATTACTCATCTATAACAACCCCCCCCTTTTCTATAGGTTATTTGGTTCGAACAATTAACCCTAATTTTTTTTATTCTGTTAATTTACTTTTACTTCTCAGAAAAAATAAAAAATAAATATTTATTAGCATCTGTTGGTGTGGGTGAGGACAGTGAGAATAGGAAAAAACATCTTAGGTTTTCTTAAGATAAACCTATTTGGAAAAATGGGAACACAGAATTCTGGTATGGCCTTTTTTACTCTCATTTACTGTGTCTATGGGGTTGTTACTCATAGTAGGTGTTATGAACAAAAACGGGTTACCCATTTTTTTTCCAAAAGTTGTAGAATTACAAGTTTAACCAGTTCTGGAAGAGGAGTGCTTTTGTTAGCTGCTTGTTGTAATCACCTGTTAAGTATCGGGTTGTTAGCCATCTATGGTTGAGAATTCACTCTATTGTATCAGCATCACCCTGCTTGTGGCCAGGTGGGAGGATGGCATCCCCCCCCCCAGACGGTGGAGGGGAGGGAACCAGGAGTTGATATGCAGATAAGTTTAGAGCCAAAATGCAATGGGGCAAGCCCCCATTCCAAACACAATTAATAAACCCCTAAACCGGCAAGCCCATATGGAATTCAGAGATCAAAGTGGTCTCTAGACATCAGGGGTGAGGTGAGAAGCCAGCAGAGACTCTTCTAACCTTAATGGCCCCTCATCACAAGAAGATGTTGGTTAGAGCCAGGACCCGAGACTGCCAACTCAAAATGGGGATCCAGGGGTGTATATACCCCTGCCTGCTCTTGTGAGGATGGACCCCCAGCTCTGCCCCCTGGTGGACAAAGCTGCATTTGCCTCCTCCTCCTAGTCACTCCAGGGAGCTGCGACGGCGAACCCGCGGATCCATCGGGCATCACAACCTTGAGCTGATCACTTTTAATAAAGGCATCAAAAAGGGAGAAATATCTCCTGCCCTGTTTATTTCAGTAGGTGTATCTTAGTGATAAGTATAGAGGCCAACTCGGTCTTGTCTTTCAGTCTCTGTTGTATTAAGAGACAACTGAGGAATGATGGAGGTCTGGTATGGCTTTCTTGTTCCCACCTTAGCATGCCTACAGGATTGCTGCCCACAGTAGGGCTATAATCTTCTCGGTGGCGAACACAGGGGCCAACCCAGTCTTGCCCTCTATTTCTTGTTTTACTTTACTTGTTGGTTCTTAAAGAAACCGCACCAATATCTCTTACGGTTCCCTGTGTACCTCCCCTCAACAGATGCTTCTAATTCTTATCTATTAAAATAGGACAATTACATTAATAAATGATACAGTTCAAACTCCCTACTTAAAGTCTTAGTTAAAACAATCTTCAAGCTGGCTGGTGTAAGCTCGACTTTACTTTTGGACATCTCCAAGTTTCCTTGGTTATGTCTTATTCGGTCTGGATGTTACAGTCTATTCTTTGGGTTCTTTCACTGGGCTTCTAATTCTGTCAACATGAGTCCACTTTTGCTCTGCGGTTCACACAGCTGATTCAGTGGTTAGTAGTACCTGAATGGGACCTCTCCACTGAGGGGTTAAACTGAAGATAAAGTACATAGCACTGTCTTATATGATTGACACAAGGGAACTGCGTGGTCTATGAAGTATTACAATCACAGAGAGATTTAGTACCTAGCTTAGCATCTTGTTTTGACGGTTGGACTTTCTAGATGTTATAAATGATCAAATCGGCAGCCAAATTTATAAAAAAAATTAACAAAGATTTATTAGATCAACAACAAAGATGGAATTTCAAAAAAAAAAACCACCACAGCCAAGGCAGCGTCAACCCCGGAAGTCGGTGCTGCGTGAACCTGGATCCGACTGACAGAGTGCCAGCATCTCCTTAGCGGTTCACCCCAACTGCTTCATGCCGCTAGCTTATATCCCATTTATTCTGCATGAGGCAGAAATGACAGAAGGTTCTTTTGTGTCCCTTCACATGTATAACAGGGACCATACAGATGCAGAAGGGTACAAAAGCCAGTCCAGAGGTCCGGATGGCTGTCTGGACTTCTTCAGAATAGCCTTCTTTCACATGTAATGGAGTAGTGCCGGTGCTTGAGTTGGTAGATGAGATCTCCCCAGGTGCAAGTTCTCGTGAACAGCTCAGACATTCCTGGGAAATCGGCACTCATGGCCCAAGAAGGTTTCATTCTTACGTTAATGGACTTGATATTATCTTAACGATGTCCAGGAACTAATTGAATAGAAATAAGACTCTGCTCCCAGCCAGGGTGGTAAAAGACATAAGTTGGATCTCACAATATTTTATATACATATACAGCATGAATTATCTCTACTATATACTACATAGGGAACGTGGGTTAGAATAGCAGTGGGTAACAGCGATTGTAGATACTCTTGTTTATAGAGATTTAATGGAAACTTAAACATTATTAAATTTGATGGAAATCACTGTATATGACTTTACATAAACTTTTGACAAACTTATACGTAGAGGCAAATTCTTTTCCTAATAAGAACAGGGTGTATACAGATGGAGCGTGCCTGGGCTTGTCCAGCATTAGTGCTCAAAGGTAGCAGCTGTGGTTTTCACCTCAGAGACACCCTTGGCTGGCTGGGAGTTAGGCACTCAGAATGAGTCCAAACAAAGTAGAAACTCGGTTTACCTCTAGTGGAAAAGTTCAGGCGATGGTGAAGAGAAAAGAGCGGATTCTGCCAGAGGGTTAAATCTAGAGTTTATTCCAGGGTCACAAGAGTTCTGAATCTTTGCAACAGCTCCAACAGAATACTGACTGCATGGTTCCAGCGCCTTTTAAACCCACAGGGAGGGGGGAGGGAAAGGACAGGTGAGCCACCAACCAGGTGGGAGGGGGAGGGTCTCAGGGGACAATGACACCTGAACAGGCCAATGACCCCAGGTCTGAGAAGCATCTTTTGAACTTCTGCCAATCACACGATGCCCTTGCTGGAATGTGGAACTTGACAGACAGCAATTAGGAAGAGGGCAGGGGAAAAGGAAGGAGGAAGTAGTCACAGCTGAGGGACAGGATATAACTTCACACCACAACATACAGAGAGCTAGGTAGTGACACACACACACACATATATACACACACATCTGTTTTTCTAGGTGAGACAGCAGTTGGATGGACAGAGCCGTGTATCTAGAGCTATGTCTCTGGACGTGCCTAACCCATGTGTGTACACAGACATGTGCAGAGCTAGTGTACATACACACATGTACCTGCTCACTTGTACAGAGCTCTTGTGTACTACGGTACTTGTTAGCAGCACACACTTGTGTACACTCAACTTGCTACAACAGCACATGTGTTATACACTCACTTATGTAGTCTCTACTGATGCACATGTGCCTACAAGCACAAGACTTGCTTGTACGTAGAGTTTGAGCACACCAATGTATGCAGTGCTATACATATTAATATATGTCTCACACAGAGCTATGTTTACACTTGCAGAACTTGTGCATACTCACAAGCACAGAGCTGTGCACAGTGGTTCACACATGTACAGCACTCCTTCAGAGCTCTCCTGGCCCTGATGCCTCTGTGGGTCTCTCATGTCATGGTGAGGATGGGGATAGGAGAGGGGAGTGTGGGTGGGATGTTGTGGTACAGTTTAAAGAGTACCTTCTGTGCCTTTGGGGTTGGAACAGACAGGCCTGTCATCTCAAAATGAAGGAGGGAAAGGTATCTGTGTCATGCATCTAAGCCTTTAACACTTGAGCTCTTCTCTTAACCTGAAAGAGAAGTAGTACTTTGCCAGTGTTCATTACAGGTACAGGGTTTTGTTGGAGGCCGTTCTTCCTCTTTCCAGCACTTGGCAATGTTGTAGGGAAGCAGGAAAAGCTTCAGGGAAGGAAAAGAACATGACAGATGAGTTGAGTGATGAAGAAGGCATCAAACCACTGGGGAGAGGGGGCTACAAACTACAAAAAGGGTCTGGCAGGAGCAAGCTACACCCTCAACTCTAAAACAACAGGGAAAGCTACAAACAAAGGGAAAATGTCACTGCACTAGGACTCTGCAAATGTGCAGACACAAACCGGGAAAATCTCCCATTTCTTTCTCCTCTTCTTTGAGTATTTCTGCCAGAAGGAGGAAGTACACCCACGTGCTGACAGCTCTTGACTTTCCTTCTCACTCTGCCACAAGTGCTGACTAATTAATTACACACAAGGCAAGACTTGCCTGCAACCACTGGACCAGGAGGCAGCAGGAGACTATGCAGCAAATGCCTGGCACAACAGGTCCCTGATGCAGGTACAGATCTGAAATTGTGTCCATCTCACAGTTTCATGCCATGACCCCCTGTAGCTCTGCCACTCTTAGAGTGTTTGTTCCTGGCTGTGGGAGGAAAGCCTGGAAGGAAAAGTAGAGTGAAGCTTTCAGGACACAGCCCTCAGCTGAAGAAAAACTTAGGAGCTGATCAAGAGAGGAAATCACCACACATGGGCACAGAGCTGGGCCCAGGGAGTAAAGCAGGGCAGGCAGTCTGGTTTTGGGCATTTCACACTCCCCCTGCCCCACAGAAATGGGGCTGCACCAGTTTGGAATAATGGGAAGGCAGGCACAAAGAGGAAACTACCGTTTTATACTCTCTCAATGCTTATCTAACTTAAAGAGCTTGTGTAGTGTTCCCCAGCAGCCCCAACCATAAGGTGGTGGGTGTCTGAAAGGCAACAGGGGCTTAAACTATGGCAGGAACCAACAGGACCACTCTAGTTTCTAAACTCACCTGTCAGTGCACTCTTTCTTAATGTGTTTGGCAACTACCACATGAAAAGCCTGAAGATTAAGGAAAAAGAAAAGCCTAGAGGTTTAGCAGCCCAGAGGAGGGTAAAAGAAGAGGGGAAAGGATCCTCTTTCTCCTTTTGGGGATTTTTAATTAGTAAACTACAGGTCCTTTCAGTAAGGCTCGCTTTCGTAATTAGCTAGAAGGAGAAAGAAAGAAAACAAGTGAAGAAAGAAGAAAGAGGAAGAAAGGAAAAGAAAAAAAAAACCCTTTACTTTCTTCCCGAGAAGCAAAAACAAAAAAAAACCAACCTGCTTGCGATTCAGTGACTTTTGTACTACTGGGTAGGCTCTGCTGCTCGCTGCCATGTTCTGGTTCTCTGCTGCCTCCCGGTTTACTAGTGCGGAGCAACTGCTGAAAGCCACCCGTGTGGGCCCCCAAGACCTCCACACAACAGACAGCTCTGTGAAAAACGCCAATCACTTGGTTTTAGCATTTAAAAAGTTTAACAGTAATAAAATGGTTATAAAAATAGCAATGTAATTAGAGTAATAATAATTTGAACAATTGGGATTAGGACAATAGGAGACAATAAAAACAAAGAGTTATGGACAGTCCAGGTACCTCTTTCTGGGCAAAATAAGCCTGAAAAAGGACACACGTTAACAGAGGATTAACCCTTAAAAGCAATAACCTGTTGCATATTCATACACCTCATACATGATGCATAAATTCCATTCAAACAAAGGATTCTGTCTGGTCAGTGTCAACTTCTTTCTCTTAATCCTGACAGTGTCTTCAGGAATGAGCGAGGCGGGAAGAACTCGATTGGAGAGCAATAAATTCTCTTTCTTTGAAAAATTTAGGTGTCCTGTGGCTGCTATCTCGGTGCGAGTCCTCGCTTTAAAAAAAGTATCTTACACAGCATAGTTTCTATTTTAACATTATGTTATAACCTAAAAGTATATTTAACTCACTACTTAAGAAAATTAATACAGTATAACTTTCTAACATAACACATTTAATATTTATTTTAATATTTGCAAAAAAGCCAATAATAAAATATGCATTTTTCACAGCTCTTTACCCCCCTGGCAGCGCCGAGCGCAAACCACGCCCCGCTCGTCCTGAGTCGCACCCAACGGCAGCCCCTCGCTGCCCGTGGCCCCTGTCATCCGCGGCTCCCACTGTCCAAATCCCGCACCGGCGGACCAGCGGTTCTGGGTTGCAGGGCTTCTGACTGCCGCGGTTACCTTGAGTCGGGTCGGCACCGCTGAAAGTCACCGCACCGGGCGCCCCAGGCCCACTACTGCTAATGTAGACCCACGTGGTCCCTGGCCTGGAAACCCTGTGCAACTGGGCCCGCCCCGCCGGGTGCCCCCGCACTCAGCGAAAGCCACCCTACTCGCCGCCGGCAGCCTCCCCACTGCCCGTGACCCTCCGGACGCCGCCACTCACGTGGCACCCCGGTCTCATTGCTCTACGCTGGCGGGTCCCATAGGGATGCCGCTGCTTCTCCACACCCCGGTCCAGGGACACCCGCACTGCCCGGCCGGTCCCTAGCCTCCAGCAATGCCGTATGCAATCTAGGTCAGCGCACCGGGCCTCCGCTGCCTCCCCCTACACTCATTGGGTCAGCACGCACTGGAAACTTACTACGCCAAGCGCGGCCGTGAGCGCCACTCTACATAGCCCCACCCCCCGGCTTCCTTTGTGCCGGCGGGTTGGGGAACCCCGCCCGCCTCCTCCCCCGTGGTCCTCGCTCAGAAAACCCCGCACACTTGGTTTTCTCCAAGCGGCGGTCCCTCTGGTGCCGGCCCCTCGCCACTGGGTACTCTGCCACTCGGTCAGCCCGCTGGGCTCTACTGCTCGGCGTTCGAGGCACTGTGAGCAGGCGCCCGCATGTGCAGTTTCTCGCCAGCTACAGGTCTCCTGCCTCCTTTTCCCCTGCCCGGGAAACCTTGCATCACTGGGCTAGCAGAGGACGCCCCCGCGCTGGGTGTTTATTAGTCGCCGCTACCAGTGGCAGCACCCCCTCTCAAGCCTCAGCCGGTAAGCTCTGGAAGCTATGGCGCTGACTGCGCACCAGAAGCTCACTGTGCTGAGCACTGTGCGCGCTGCTGCTCCACATGGAGCAGTCACACGGGCCCCCCCCACTCTGGCAGGCTGGGAAAGCTGCCGCGACTCCTCGCACTGACACGAGCGTGGTCTCCACTGAACGGCGAATTTCGCTGTCACTTCAAAACTCTCTAAAGCTGGCGACCCTCAATCTGACATTTCCAGATGCTCTTGTGAAAAATGCATATTTTATGATTGGCTTTTCGCAAATATTCAAATGAATATTATATGTGTTGTGTTAGAAAGTTATGCTGTATTAATTTTCTTAAGTAGTGTGTTAAATATAATTTTAGGTTATAACATAAGGTTAATATAGAAACTATGCTATGTAGGATACTTTTTTTTTCTCTAAGAAAAGACTCGCACCGAGATAGCAGCCGCAGGACACCTAAATCTTTCAGAGAAAGAGAATTCATTGCCCCATTATCAGGAGAAACAAACTTCTTCCCGCCTCGCTCAGCCATGAAGACACCGCTTAGGATTAAGAGAAAGAAGTTGACGATGACCTGACAGAATCCTGTGTTTGGATGGAATTTATGCATCATGTATGAGATGCATGAATATGCAACAGGTTATTGTTTTTAAGGATTAATCCTTTGTTAACGTGTGTCCTTTTTCGGGCTTATTTTGCCCAAAAAAAGGTACCTGGACGTCTGTAACTCTTTGTTTCTATTGTCTCATATTGTCCTAACCCAAATTGTCCAAATTATTATTACTCTAATTATATTGCTATTTTTATAACCATTTTATTATCATTAAACTTTTTAAAATTTTAAAAACAAGTGATTGGTGTTTTTCATACTCTTGAGTCTCTTTAAGTCTAATATCCCTCTATCACACGCATCCCACCAGCCACAGGGTCCCTGCTTTCCTCTTCCACGTGTCCCACCATTTTTTCTTCCAACCATCCAATATCCCAGAGCTTCAACAGACTAGGATGGGTCCCGTGTATTGTCTGAAGCTGACTTTTATACACCGGGATTATGGAATTACAATCTGGCCAAAAATTGTTATGAGGATCTTCTACGTTTCATATCCACCCCAAGCACACTCCCGGAACTACCCCACACACTTCAAGCATACTCTCGGACTCTCACACGCACACAAATACTCACAGTCCTCTAGATCTGCAGTTTTCTTCTCCCTCTTTTTTTATTTAGTCCTTTGCTGTCCCTGGGGTGTGTACCTGCAATCACCGATAGTCACAGGAGAACTCAACAGAGCTGCCAAACTTGCAGCAGGGCATGCTTCTCTTTCAAAATCTCCTACAGCCACAGAGATGAGGTTTTTATCCGGAATGAGCCCCCATTTGTGAGAAATGACAGCTCACTTTTAAATTTCAAAGGTTTATTAAACTTTAACAAAAAAAATACAACAAAAGGACAAAATAAGGAAAAATTACAGCGCTGAGAGCCCCCGTGACTATCAGCCACGTGCTCATCTACAAAACGGATGCCCTGTCTTTTATATCCTTAGCCCCTCCTAAAGTTTTGTCAGTCAGTGTGGTGTCAGGACCTAGGACATCCCTCTGGCTGTCCTGAGCAGCCAAGACCCCTGCCAGGGGTCTCAGAGACCCTGGCACAGAGCCCAAAAATGCCTGTGGTTTTGATTATGATCCGTGGAGCAAGTTACCAACCTTAGATGAAGATCTGCAAGCCACGACAAATTAAGTAGAATGATAGTGAATTTATCACGAGGTGAAAAAGTAGATTTTGGGGTTTTTAGAATGGGGATTCAGGGGGGCAAGAAGGAGGGATCTGGACGTGTCCAGCCTTTCTCCTTCTTCTTCTTGGACTCCATCTTTTGCTGTGATGTTGGCAGTTTTAGATTGGTTTAGAGTAGAAGCTCACTGTCTAACATAGGTGATAGGTATTGGAAAGTAATTGTAAACATTGTATACGTAGTTTTTAGTATAAAGGCATAACACCGCCCCGGGGGCAGGCAGAGTGCCTCTGACTGTCTTGCAGGACAGGAGAAAGAATTTTATAGATAAGATCCAATAAACAACCTTGAGACTGAGAGATGAAGAGCCCTGACTCCTTCTTCAAGTGCTGGGCTGGGAAAAGGGACTTTCCAATTTTTCTCGGGGTCACTCTGACAAGCTAGAGACCCTGACAATGTGGGACTCCAGTTGGCTCTTCAAGATGCTGTTTTTTGTATAGAAGATGTTACAGCAGTCTCAGATCGTGAGTAACAGAGCCACACCTACAGCTGCCAGCTACAGCTTATGGGCAAGCCTGAAGACACTTTAGTTTTGGTTACATTGCATTATATATTTTTCTTTGCTGAGCATCTTAATACATAACCAATCAGCATCATATACAATACCTTTACTATTACCTATAGTCTATCACAACTACAATCATTACGATATTATGGTAATTACTATCTAATCACATGAGTTAGTATGTTACAGTTTAAGCTTAAAGTTGTTTTTCAGTTTTCTCGCAGTGGAAAATTCTTAGACCATTTTTCTACTTGACACATCGGCATGTTTGTTTGCCTATGGTATCTTTCTGCTTTTCCTAAGATCTATTTCTGCTTGGTAAAAACACCTTTTTTGTTTGTGGTCAACATATCCTTTGCTCTATGAAGCAGCAAGCTGTAGAGGAAGGCTTGTCCTTCCCCTTTCGCCCAGCAAGCGACCAGCACTGCTTGCAGCAGGGGCACTCTCCTGGGTCTAACTACCCGAGACAGCGCCTAGGGATACAGCTCCACGCTGTGGTGAAGGCAGCTCCCTGCATCGGACAGGGCTCGCAGCAACAGCCAACAGAAAAAAGAGAGCTGACTCTAGCCGAGGGTGTGATCAGGCTTTAATGGCTCTAATAAATCCCAAGGTTAAAGCACCAATCACAGAAATGCAGCAGCTTTTAAGGGGACAGGGGAAACAGGGGAGGAAACAACCTCTGCACGAATGGGAAACCAGAGGGGAGTTGGATGCAGGGGATTGACATTAGGGACAGACCAACGGGAATACATCGAGGGAGGGGTCCTGGTCCCTGATCCAATCACTCGACGCTCCAGCTAGAAGTTTCTAGAGGGAAGGGAGGGAGTGCCAAGTGACAGACAGGACACCAGGGAGGGATCAAAGGAAGGATACATGGGGCTGGGGAGGAGCAGGGATGACAGGCAGTGAGGAGGAGGGCAGAGTGAACCAAGCTTGAACCATTGCAAACTAAGGGGGGAAAACAGAACAATCCAACATACAAACTGAGAGGGAAACAGAACAACCCAACACAACACAACAGCTCTAGTCATAAAACCCCCTTCCAACTCAACTTAACCTTTTGTCTCAGTTTGGAAAGACAGGAGTCTGCTAAGGAAGGCAGGAGCCTCCCCTGAAATGGAGAATGTAAACTCTCCCCACCCCTCCAAATTGCTATGAATTTTAAATCAAGGGGCTCTCAGGCAAAAAATATGGGAGCAGGAAATAACAGTTCTTTTAATAGGGAAGAAAATAAAAAGATAAAATAAACAATGCAGTACACTAGAACAACACTGACAGACTCAGAACTCAACCTGACACCCTGTTGGTCAGGGTGTTGGTAGAAGTCCAATTGGAAATGTGGCTGCAGTCCTCCTGGAGTGTCAGGTGTGGTTCTGCCGGAGCAGGGGGTCCTGTAGAAAAGGGTGTAGTCTTCCTCTGAAGGTCCAGTGGAAGAAGAGGTAACTGCTGTTCCTCTGGGGAATCCAGTGGAGAAGCCATGCAGGTATTCCAGAATCTCCAGATTATATCTGGGTAGCAATGCTTGGCTCCTTCCTCTGGGTGGAGCATCTCACAATGGGATGCTGTAATTTTATCAGTCATGCAGTGACATTCAATAGCCTGTTATCAGCAGATGTCCACTCCTGAGGGAGGAGTGATTGTGATCACTCAAAGAGAGATAAGGAAAACTGCCCACTTGACAAAAGACAACTGCCATACAGATGGTAATAGAATACGTCTTGCCTTGCAATCTGGAACATTATCCACCCTTATTCTATTTCCATCTGCATCACAATGAAACCTTACACACAGTTCTCACTTAAGACTAGGTTTCTCTGTGGTACACAATGGCTTTCTCCATCTTTCTGCATTACCCACGAACTGTAACCAGGTCTTTGACCAAAAATGTAAAATGAATGGAGCCACAGGGGCTAGCTTCTCAGCCGGATAGCTGGTTCCCCGCAGGGTAAGCACCCCAGGCAAGCGGCCCAAGGCCGAACACCTCAGCCCTCTGGAGACTGGGGTGCCCTAGGCCAGACAGCCGCACAGCCGAGACCCCTAGCAAGCTCAGTGATTTCAGCTCTTAGTGAAAGTCAGCTCTTTTGTGATTTCAGCTCTTAGCTTGCTCGTAGGGGCTGCGGCTGGCCGTGGCTCCTGGAAGGCAGACGAAATGAGAGAGGAGAAGGCGGCCAAGAGTGTTCCACGATGTTTATTCTGAGGGTCTCGCGAAGGGTCTTGAAGCTGCTCTTCTAAGGAAAATGGGCCCAGACAGCCTCTTTTATAGGGTTAGGGAGGATTGAAAACTGACCAATTGTAAGGGTTAGGGAAACTAGCCTATGGGGTCACAGAGAGATAAGGAGGACCAGAGTGAGGACTCCTGGTACAATTCCTATGACTCAGCAAATACCTATCTCTAAACATCCCTCCACGGAGCCGTAGCAGGCCCTGCATCTGCTACACAAAAACAACTCTACGGATGTGTTTGTCTTTGCTTGAGGTGGGGGCAATCTAAACAGTCTTTCCTAAAATACCTTTCATGTGTACAACAGGGACTTTATCTCCCTCTACTGTGTGCAGGGGTTCAGACTGGGCAGGACCAGTTGGGTTGATGGACTCTCTGGTGTTGACTATCTAGGTGGCCTTTGCTAAGTTCATTTCCTAATTTCTAAAAGTCTCCCCTCCTAAGTGGCTTCAGGGTAGTCTTAAGTAGTCTATTGCACTGTTCAACTTTCTTGGCAGCTGGTGCATGGTAGGGGATATGATATACCATTCAATATCATGTTCCCTGGCCCAGGTGTTTATAAGGCCATTCTTGAAATGGGTCTCATTGTCTGACTCAATTCTCTCAGGGGTTACATGTCTCCACAGGATTTGCTTTTCAAGGCCCAGGATAGTGTTCTGGACAGTGGTGTGAGGCACAGGGTAGGTCTCCAACCATCCAGTGGTGTCTTCAACCATGGTCAGCACATAGCGCTTGCTTTGGTGTGTCTGGGGCAGTGTGATGTAGTCAATCTGTCAGGCCTCCCTATACTTGTACTTGGACCACTGCCCACCATACCACAGGGGCTTCACTAGATTGGCCTACTTGATGGCAGCTCACGTCTCACAGTCATGGATAACCTGAGAAATACTGTCCACGGTTAGATCCACCCCTCAGTCTCGTGCTCACTTATAGGTGGCATCTCTACCCTGATGGCCTGAGGCATTATGGGCTCATTGAGTTAGGAATAACTCCCCCTTATGTTGCCAATCTAAGTCTATCTGTGACACCTCTGGTTTTGCTGCCTGATCTACCCGTTTGTTGTTTTGTTGTTCTTCGTTAACCTGACTCTTGGGGACATGGGCATCTACATGGCGGACTTTCACAAGTAGCTTCTCTAACTGAGTGGCAATGTGTTTCCATTCATCAGCAGCCTAGATTGGTTTTCTCTTATGCTGCCAGTTGGCCTTTTTCCACCTTTCCAGCCAGCCCCAAAGAGCATTGGCTACCATCTATGAATCAGTATAAAGGTAGAGCTTTGGCCACTTCTCTCTCTCAGCAATGTCCAGGGCCAGCTGAACACTTTTGAATTCAGCAAGTTGACTTGATCCACCTTCTCTTTTGGTAGCTTGTGCAGCCTGTCATGTAGGGCTCTCTACTGCTGCTTTCCACTTCCGGTTCATCCCTACAATGCGACCGGAACTGTCGGTGAAAAGAGCGTAGCATGTTTCCTCTGCTGGTAGATGGTTATACACTGGAGCTTCTTCAGCACGTGTCACTTGCTCTTGTTCTTCTTCATCAGTGAGACTAAAGTTTTCACCTTCCGGCTAGTTTGTAATTATCTCTAAAATCTCAGGGCAATTCAGGTTTCCAGTACGGGCGTGCTGTGTGATGAGGGCAATCCATTTACTCCGTGTAGCATCAGTGATGTGGTGGGTAGTGGGAACCTTTCCTTTAAACATCCACCCCAGCACTGGTAGTCGGGGTGCCAAGAGGAGTTGTGCTTCCATGCCAATCACCTCTGAGGCGACTTGGACTCCTTCATAGGCAGCTAAGATTTCTTTCTCTGTGGGAGCGTAGTTGGCTTCGGACCTTCTGTAGCTTCAACTCCAAAATCTTAGTGGTCGGCCTTAAGTCTCCCCAGGCACCTTCTGCCAAAGGCTCCAGGAGAAGCCATTTTTCCCGGCTGCAGAGTAGAGCATGTTCTTCACTTCTGGTCCTGTCCTGACTGGGCCAAAGGCAACTGCATGAGTGATCTCCTGCTTAATCTGTTAATTGGGCGGTTTTCTTTATCTCTTCCACAAGCCAATCCTCCTTCCAGGGAGACATCTGCTGTTAATGGGCTATTGAATGTCACTGCATGACTGATAAAATTACAGCATCCTATTGTGAGATGCTCTGCCCAGAGGGAGGAGCCAAGAATTCCTAACTAGATATAATCTGAGCTTTTGGAACACCAGAACAGCCTTTCCACTGGATTCCCAAAGAAACAGCTGACTTTTTCACTAGATCTTCAGAGGAAGACTACACCCTTCTACAAGATCACTGCTTCAACAGAACCACACCTGCCACTCCAGGAGGACTGCAGCCACCATTCCAATTGGACTGCTACCAACACCCTGACCAACAGGGTGTCAGGTCATATTCTGACTCTGTCAGTAGTTTGTTTTGTATTACTGCATTGTTTATTTTATTTTTTATTTTCTTCCCTAATAAAGAACTGTTATTCCTGCTCCCATATATTTTCCTGAGAGCCCCCCTTAATTTAAAATTTATAATAATTTGGAGGAAGGGGGTTTACAGTTTCCAGTCCAGGAGAGGCTCCTGCCTTCCTTAGCAGACACCTGCCTTTTCAAACCAAGACACTAAATGTATTCCTTTTACCTTCATTCAGGTAAGTTCTTATTGTGATTGAGTAAGCCTTCAGGAATTAATTTTTCCCCTACTCCAGTATATAGCCTGAAGCAGTCTACTACAGTTATAGGTTTGCCTTTAACTTAAAATAACAAGCATTATTGCCTAAGGAAAAACCACCAAACTTCACTCTCACCTCACCCTAGATAAACATTGAGAAGGTTATACTAACAGGAACACCATATTTATAAAGCAGGCAAGAGATTTTTAGAGAGAATTAATGCTTCCAGCAAGCCAAGAGCAATTTAAAGGCAGACAGAAAATATCAGTAAAAAGAGAAGTATGAGCTTTTCTCAGCTATCTTTATGTATTTTAATTTTGAAGTCTCATTATAAAAAATTAAATGCCAATGTTTTGTTTATTTAATTTGTTCAGGAAAACCTTCAGTCAGTGCTCTAATTCAGTGTCAGTGTTTGGATGTTGCAATCATGTACAGATACTCTGTCCAGACAACTCAGTGATTTGTAAAAAGGACTTTGTTTATTGTAGTACATATCAGGTTTAAGGACACTCTTGAATTATAACTGCCCAATTATCAGGTTATCATTCAATTCAGTTAAATTAATGTAGTTAATTAAAGAAAAATGTTTGCACACACTTGTACCAGTTAAAGCTATTATTTCATTTGAACTTGTAAATAATCACATTAAACTGAGGTATATACATGGGTATATATAGTGGATATTTTCGCCCCCGACAAAGGAACAATGACGAGGAGGACTTCATCTTATCAGAAGGCTAATTAATTACTTCATTATACTATATTATTCTATACTATATTACACTATGTTACATTACATCTAAACTGAATCTGCCGAGCACTCAACTCTGCACACAACTGCACAGAATCTCATGACTGTCAGCCGACAGTCCCGACACACACACACTTGGCCCTGATAGGCCAAGGAAACAAAACACCATCACTTTGGGTAAACAATCTCCTTATTGCGTTCTACTTTGGCACAAACACAGGCACATCAAGTGAGATAAGAATTGTCCTTCCCTTCTCTGAGGTTCAGAGAATGTGAAACCAAGAAATATTCTTGGGAAGTTGTGTCTTGCTTTTCTCTGTGAAGAGAAATGTGGCTACAGGTATACAAGGGTGTTGTGGATTAACCCCAGTAGGCAGCTGAGCACCACACAACTGCTTGCTCAACCTCAGCCCATCCATAGTGGGATGGTTGAGAGAATTAGAAGGGTAAAATTAAGAAAACTTGTGAACTGAGATAAAGGCAGTGTTATAGGTAAAGCAAAAGCCACATGCACAAGAAAAGCAAAATAAGGAATTCGTTCACTACTGCCCATCAGCAGGCAGGTGTTTTGCCATCCCCAGGAAAGCAGAGGGTCACATATGCAGCAGTTACTTGGAAAGACAAATGCCATCACACCAAACATTCCCCCCTGCCTCCTCTCTTCTCTCAGATTTATATAGGGAGCATGACACCAAATGGTCTAGAATATCCCTTTTGTCAGTTGGGGTCACCTGTCCTGGCTGTGTCCCCTCTCAACTGCTTGTGCACCCCCATCTTGATTGCTGTGGGAGCAGTGTGGAAGCAGAAAAGGCCTTGGCTCTGTGTAAGCCCTGCTCAGATAAACAAAAACATCCCTGTGTTATCAACATTGTTTTGATCACAAATCCAAACCAGAGCCCCTTGCATGCTACCATGAAGAAATTAACTCTGTCCCAGCTATAACCAGTACACTGGAAAAGTGAATTGAGACAGTTTGCACAAGTGAAAGCTATCTAGTTTGCCCTAGAGATTGCCAGTGGCCAGTACTCTATTTCAGTTTTGACTCATGGATGATAGCAAATGCCCTGTGGGGGTGGCTACAGTAATGGAAATGGACCAACTGGGAGCACAGAGGCAAACCCATCTGGGCAAGTGTTGTAGTGTGTTTTTTATTTGCCATGTTTACTGTTTGATTTGTGGTTTTGTATTCCCTCTGTATATTTCTCCCCCTGTCTTTAGAGTGGCACAGACTTGCTTTTTTGTTATTCAGTTTAGTTAAGTGTCTAGTTTCTTTGTTTATTATCTAGCTATTCCCTATCCAGTTGTTAACCCCTCCTGTCCCAAGCTGTTCCCCTCCCTTGAAATCCTTCATTGGTCTACACGTTGTATTCCCTGCCTTGTGTTCCACCCCCAGCTCTCCTGATTAGCTAGCGACTGTATCCTCCCCTGAGACCTCCCCCCAGTTTATAAGCTGTTGTTTACCCTCAGTTCAGGGCCTGGGACCCTGGACTCAGGGAGTTTTACCATCAAATAAAGTTACCCCAGTTCCACCCCAGGCCCGTGCTGCAGCCTTTTGTTTCTGCGCTGAACCTCTACTGGTAGCTGGGTTTCTGCGGAGCTCAAAAAGGGGGACTGTCGCGCTCCCTGTTATCATCTAGCCGGGACTTACACACTGTGACAATTTTGCAACAGGCAAGATATTATTGCCTAGATAAAAAAAAATTGCTTTAAAGGTCCATAGTATATATAGTCACATACCCAAAAGCTGTGCTACTGAAAAACACTGAAACTACAAGCAGGAAGACCAGACTGCCAGAACTGAAGTGACTCAGGTGACAGAAACTGAGGAAACTAAGAAGATTAAGGAGAATATAACATAAAATGCAGATGTCTCCCAAACTTGGCAATTAGGAGTTTAAGTGCTGAAACAGAACCTTATTCTGCTTGAATCTTAAGCTTGTCTAGTATTGGCAGTGATTGCAAGTGAGGCTGGCCAATGTAAATAAAGCACCTTCATTTCTTCGAGCATAAAGAAAAGGGCATATGCAGGTACTTCTAGGGGAATGGCATTTTGTCATGTTAAGAAGTCTTAGGGACAAGAGAGTATCTCTCGGGTGACAAAGGGTGGCTAGTATTTTTAAGTGCTGTGTTCAGGAAGCAATTTAGTTTTAGTAGACACAGGTTAGGATCTCTGCTACAGACAGAAAGCAGCCACACCTCACAGCTCGAAGTAAACCATGAAACTTCAAACAAGCAAAGGATTAATCCTCATTGAAAAATGTTATGTGCGGTCGTAGGTTGAAGAAAGATATACAACACAAGTCACCAAGATCATGGGACATAAACTGGATTTACATTATGGCCAGATTTATCTTGTCCAGCTACAGACCATCTGTACTGTTACTGGAAAAGAGGTAAGTTTAACCATATTTGGATATGGAAACTACTGGTGTTGAAGTCCTTACCAAAAAAAAAAAAAAAGATAATTTTTAACTAACTACCCAGTACTAAGAGATTAATAGCAAAAATTATGCCTCTGTGTGTGGGAGAGGGCAGGTCAGGCCTTGCTCTGGCAAGACAGTGTCCTGCCCCACACCCCCCAGCCCTAGAGCATCCCAGACCCACAGTGTCTGTCAATCATTTGCCACACCGGAGGCAGTGCTCCACTCTGCCTAACCCAGCTCCTGAGTGGCCGGATGACCGGAAGTCCCACCTGGGAAGGGGGTGGGGGCACAAAGGCCCAGAGGTATTTAAGGCTGCGCATGAGGCAAGCACATATCTTGACCCTACCCTGCTCTTGGA